>NC_051079.1:12152608-12511358 GCF_004664715.2 Peromyscus leucopus
GAATTGTAAACCATTGTACCAGGATAAGACAAAAATAACATTCGAAAATACAGAAATAAGTGAAATTAACTCAAAAGAGTAAAAAAAGAGAAAAATTTTAAAACTGACCACAGAGCACACCAACATTATTGTTTTTGAAATATTGAAAAATTTAAGAGTTTCTAAAAAGGCCCAGGAGTAAGTGTGAAAATGAGGGAATAGCGAGAAAGTCTTGGAAGCAAAGAAAGTTGCTATGGCTTTGGTCTGAAGGTTCCCCAAACTAACGTGTTGAAGCTTCCTCAACAGCTGATAGCTCTTTAAGAGGTGGTAGAATCTATCTGGCTCACTGGGAGTGGGCCCTTCAAAAGAATACTAGAATTCTGGCCCTCCTGACACTCTCTTTGCTTCCGGGCTACCATGTCTTGAACAGATTTCTTCTGCCACATGTCTCTGCCATGATGTGTTGACTCAATACAGTTCCCCAAATGATAGTGCAACAGTGGAGTAAAACCCAAATGAACCAAAATGAATCTGCCTTACTGTTTTTCCTTGAGTCACAATGACGAAAATGTTTCAGAACAGAAAGCATATGACCAACTGTGTCCAATGCTTTTAATACTTGGATAAAGCAATGATTGACAACTACCCTGCTAATGTCAGGTACGTAGCTCTGTAAGATCATAACTGGATGATCCCATCAGTGACACAAAAGAATGCATTGTGAGTAGAATGGAAGGATGTGAAATGGAGCAGAGTAGCCAACCTTCCCGAGGCGCTCTGTAAACCATGAGCTGTGGTACAGGGAAGTGTGGCATAAAGGAGGGTGTCAGAACATTGGGAATCATCATAGCATGTTTATACAGCAATGGGAAGAGTTCAACGTAAAGAAACACTTGACTCAAGAGAGGCAAAGAGTGTGAATGCCAAGCCCAAAACCAAAACTAAAAAGTAAAGATCTGTGGTTCCTAAGAACTCCTCATGGCAATGGTAAATCCCATTATAAGGAACATGATACCCTTTCCTGGCCTCCTTCTGCACTGTGAAAACATGGTATTCTTACAAACATGGCAGCCAAACACTCACTGTAGCTCAATGATCGAGTGCCGGCCTGCTATGCACAGAGCCTTAAGTCCAATATCAAACACTGAGGGAAAATAATTAACAATTCGGGGATAATTTACCTTGGCCGGCATGGCAATTATAGAACAGTTTATGCCAAATGCTCAAATAACTATCTCTAGAGTCCTAGATGTTCAACAAATTGTTTCAGACATAGACACAAGCCTTGGTGAATACAGCAAGAGAAGAAGGATATAAAGATTTACCTTCATAGAGTTCAAGTTCCAGTAGATGATACAGAAAACTATAAGATAGTATCTATTAAAAAAATAACAGTTATTTGGGGTAGAAAAAGAGAAATTGAATCATAAGCAATCTGCACTTGGTTAATCAATTAAAACATTTGAGATGTCATTAGTATTTTAATTGTAAACAAATAACCTAACACTGAAATCTTGAAGTAAATAAAGACATTGGAAAGCCAAGAATGCATACAGAAAAAAAGAGGCCATGGAAAGGAGCAGGGAAAGGTATATGGAAAGGCTTGGAGGGAGGGAGGACAAGTGGGAAATGATGTAATATTATAATCTCAAAAATTAAAAGAAATAATTGAAAAAAAAATGAAGAAGAAGGGGCAGGGAAATGGCTCAGCAGTCAAGATCTCAGACTGTTCTTGAAGAAGACCCACATTTCATCCCAACCAACCACACTGAATGCTCACAACCACCGGTGACTCAAGCTCCTGGGGATTCAATGTCCTCTTTTGGCCCCCAAAGGAAACCCATACTCATATGCAGGCAGGCAGGCAGGTAGGTAGGCAGGCAGGCAGGCAGGCAGACAGACAGACACACACACACATAGTTAAAAAATAAAATAGATCTTTAAAAAATATAGGAAAAACAAGTTAAGATGTTTGTAGTGAACATTGCTTTCTCACATCATTAAGAGGATCTCTGGCACAGGGGTAAGCTAAGTTCTTTTCCTGTAAAAAGTCAGAGAATTCCACTTTCCAAACATCACAGGCTAGATAGTTTTGGTCTTTTCTCATATTCTACTGTGCCACCTCAGTGTCAAAAGAGCTATGCCAAATTCAAAGACAAATAGGTAGCTGAACTCCAACAAACATTTATTTGCAACAGTAGGCAATGGGCCAGTTTGGCCTCGGGGCTCAGTGGCCAGAGAAGAACTGAGAGAAAAGCAAGATTTTAAAAGACAGAGCTAAAGAAATTTTTAAAAATTAAATTAATCAACACTCTAATTAGTAGCACTCTAAATGCTAAGCAAAAATAGTAAAAATAAAAATAAAATATCAAAGCATAGACACATTATGGTATAACTGCAAAACATCAAAGAAGAGTGATTTATAAAACACCCCAGAAAGAGAGTGTCTGACGTACACAGGAGGTACACAGCAGCTTTCTATCAGCCTGAAAATGCCAGGATAAAGTGGAATCCCACATGCAAATTGCCCACCTAAAGCTACATTTGAAACCAATTATCATTCCAAAAGAAGATAAAATTAAATCAGTTTATAGTAAAAAGGTTAATACAGTTTAACATTATTGAACACACACTAAAACCTATAAAGCACAGATTTCAGCAAGAAGAAAATTCAACACATAATGAAAGAATGAGATAAAAATATACACAGTTGGTTCTCATTATTCACAGTAGTTCTATTATGTTGCTGAGAACACTGAATTCATGAATACTGAACCACTGCTCCTAGTGGCTTTGTGTGTGTGTGTGTGTGTGTGTGTGTGTGTGTGTGTGTGTGTGTGTTTCTAATCTATATCTATCTCTATAAATATAGTGTTAAGTCCTAAGATGAACTTATCCTAATGGATTCTACTTTTTTTTTCATTTTGTAAAAAATAAAATAAGGTTCAGAAGTGTCAAGTAGCCTGCCATCCCAGGAATGTGAGCACAAGCAAGAAATCAGACGCAGCCCACATGGCCTGGGAGCTGGCAACTTCCTGCAGCACAGACACTATCCCTACCATCTTTCAGGGGTTCTTTCTACGTGAAAGTTGGTAAAAGAAGGCAGGGCCCAGCTTGTTTAGCCTCAGCAGTGAGTGCATGTATTGCTAGGCTCAGATTTCTCAGCGTCCTCTGCCTGCTGCAACTGACCATGAAAGTGGTGAGGGTAAATTTAGAATTTCAGGTACTTTCTAGCAAGCAGGCAAATTACCAGATTTGACATCCTGGTATAGCGGAGGCTCAACTGTGTAATTATCCACTTCCTTTGGTATCAATATACCTTGCATTTATTTGAAGGATCAATATTATGTGGTACATTTTGTTATTTTAAAAACGTAAACTTAAATTTTCAGGGAGAGAAATGCAACAAAGGCTCATTGTCCCTGAAATACAGGTCTTATGTCATTTTAGCTTCTGGATCTCCCTGCAGAATAAATTAGAGATATCAAATTATACAGAAAAGTTAACCTGATAGGCCAGAGATTGTTTTCCTTAGACCCCTGTAAGGTGAGCTCTTTGCCAGGGTCTGGGAATACCATTGCAGGAAAGTTCCCACCATTCCATAATTGATAAAAATGACTCACTGGACCTAAAGGATTTGTGCAAACAATGGTTTATGCTGAACACCTGCTTTCTTTCTATTAAGTCTGTGATTTTGACTCAGACTAGGCAGAGGGCATGGAATCTAAAAGCCAGGGCCCTGGGTTTCTAATGAACCTCACTGTAAATATCACTTCACTCATGTGGCCATAACTTAATGCTGGAAGATTAGGTGGTCCACTGGGAGAAGATTTGGCAGCATGTGCCTGGCTTCCTCCAGAATGTTCCAGGCTATGGTTTCTGGAGCTGATTTTCCCTTGTGATGCTTTTGCTACAGTAATCAATAGATGAGAGCTACAAACAGGTCTGCGTACTATGCACTGTGCGTCCGCCTTCAGTGAACTGCAAAAGCTGTCAGTGTTGCAGAGTTCACCACTCACAAATGAAAGGTCTATTTTATTCCGTCTTCACCAGGAGGCAAGTGCTGCCACTTGCAAAGACATGGACGAACCTGAAGGAGGTGATACTAAAGAGAATTATCCAGACATGGAAATAAAAATAATGCATTGCTTCACCCATGCTAAAATACTAAATATTTAACAGCAAAGAGTAATGTCAGCAATTCCCAGAGACAAAAATGTTGACCACAGGAGCAAACATGCAGTTACTTCAGATGAATAAGTCTAGTAAAATCAAACACTGCTAAGTAAGAGTGAGTAATACTCCATTCCATGCTAGATGTTTGCTGAGAGCAGACTTTGGCCACTGTCATAGGGCGCCTGAAGAGGGATACCTATATGAGAATTCAAATATGCACCCTCACACAGACACAACCACCTATAACTACTCTAGATCAGATATCTCTAGCGTCTTCTGTCACCTTCCCACATGTGCATACACCCACACATTGAAACACACAAACATAATTAAATATAACTTGCCTACATGTAGCATTTACTAGATGAAGGTGTTTTAATTTATAAGCCACACGCCTTTAAGAGAATATTCATGAAGAATTTTATGACTTGCAAAAATGCGCATAATTATTTGTTAAAATTGCGAATCTTCAGAAGAATTGCTTTCAACCCCCAAGTGTATCTGCTAAAGAATGTTTTTCTCATTACAGATAATAAACTGGACAGAAACATAGAAGGCATTCCCCTTTTGGAGCATTTGAAAACAAGCAAAGCAAAATTGTAACCGCAAGAGATGAGAAAACACAAGATGAAGTGAGGCGGGTGTTTGCCTGGTTCCTGGCCTGAGACCTTTCCTGTCTGAGGCTCCAGGGTGCCACAGTGACCAGACACGGACACTGGGAAGATCCAGAGAGAGAAGTTATTTGTTAATGTCAACAGACCATGAGACTTAGTGTACCTGACACAAGAGACGTTGTTTGGAGTTAACACGCATGGTCCCCACACTGTATGTATGCACTGGAAGCTACTGCCAGAGCACAAACAGAAAATGATGGCATTTGGAAGTAAAAGTCAAACCTTCATCGTTTACCCTGGCAGTGACTAATAAACCAAGGAATCAAAATTCCTACTGTTAGTCACAAGGTACACCAGTGCTGGACTGGGTTCATGGGGAAATCTGGCTCATAAAAGGTGGTCTTCTGGGGCTAGGTTGCTCAATGGTTAAAGTGCTTACTACTCTAGCAAAAGACCTGAGGTCTGTTCCCAGCACATGCAGCTTACAACCACCTGTTAACTCCAGGTCCAGATCGGACAGCTCTGGCTTCTTCTGATACCTTCTCTCTCTCTCTCTCTCTCTCTCTCTCTCTCTCTTACACACACACACACACACACACACACTTAAAAATAAAAAATTTAAAAGGTGATATTCATAGGTTATGTATTATTTTGAAACAGATTTTTTTCCTCGGTAGCTCAAGCTGGCTTCCAACCCATGATCCTCAGATCTCAGACATCTGAGTTCTGGAGTTACAGATATTTGCTAGGATATGTGACAGTTCCACAAGATCCTCCATAGTCTGCCATTAAAGTTTCTTTTATACTTTAATCCTCCTTCTACTGTCTGTTTACTTTGTTGTAAGCAACCATCTAAATAGCACTTATATTAATCTTTAATGTACTTGTATAAAATTGCAGTAACTTAATAACAAATCCCTCTCTTGAGTGATGATTCAAAGTATTTGATAGAATATTTCAAGAAATTCTTAAATAGGATACATATTTAAAATGTCCAGAACTCTTCCAAACCTGATTTCTCTCTTCTTTCTTTTGTGATTGATAAAAAATGAATATTCAAGGAATCTTCAAGACCCAAAACCCTGAAGATGCCCAAAAGGCTCAGAGTTCCAAACACCTGGAACCTTAATTAAAGAATTCTTGTTTTAGCAGGCGGTGGTGGTACATGCCTTTAATCCCAGCACTCTGGAGGCAGAGTCAGGCAGATCTCTGTGAGTTCGAGGCCAGCCTGGTCTACAGAGCAAGATCCAGGACAGGCACCAAAACTACACAGAGAAACCCTGTCTCAAAAAAAAAAGAAAGAAAGAAAGAAAGGAAGGAAGGAAGGAAGGAAGGAAGGAAGGAAGGAAGGAAGGAAGGAAGGAAGGAAGAAAGAAAGAAAGAAAGAAAGAAAGAAAGAAAGAAAGAAAGAAAGAAAGAAAGAAAGAGAGAAAGAAAGAAAGAAAGAATTTTTGTTTTACTATACCCTTCTTAACATCTAGCTGGTTACCAAATCATGCAGGTTCCACTCCACACTTGAGGCAGATTAACATCCTCACCACATCTCCCCCTATTGCCAGATCTCTCTTAACCCTAGCACACTTTGCTTAACTGAAGAAGAACTCTGAAAATTAGACCCTCAAATGTGAAATCTGTGGTCCTTAATACAGCAAGGGCAGTAATGTTACAAGAACTGGCACAGCTCTGGAGGTTAAAGAAGACATTACTTACTTTTAAGGCTCTAATAAAGAACAATAGATGAATCCCGTTACAGTGAAAAATGGCAGTCACATAAGCAGCAGCAGCCTGTTTAATGTGTAAATAGAAAAATTGGTCCTAAGTAGATTTTGGGTCCTGTTTGCCAATTCTAAGAAGAATTCCCAGTCTCATGTATATGCAAGAGAGGAAAAGAGGAAGTGAAAGACAGTGATGGGAGAGGGAGGTGGGGGAGGGAGGAAGGGGGAGAGGAGAGAAAAGGAGAGTCTTTTATTTTTAGTCTATTCTAGTCACAGCAATGCTCACTGGCAGAAATACTGTGATTTAAGAGGACAAAACATTTATCACCAGGCAATTCCATTTGAGATCAAAATGTTGTTCCGTATTTAATGAAAACATTAACTCACTAGAAATATAATATATATTCTTAATATCCTAGCTGTAAAACCATCCTGCCTTAGTGAGCTAGTGAGCAGTGCTCAACAAAAGAGGGAGAGGAAAATGAGACGTAAAAGAAAAGCTAGAATTGTGTTGAATATGTTATATAATATAAGGAAATGGAAGTCTCTTGAAAAGCATATCTGGGGCTGGTGAGTTGCCTCAGCAGGTGTGAAAACACATAGTGTCCAACCCAAGTCCCCGATTTGGTCGCCGGGTCCCACATGATGAAAGTACAGCATGGGCTCCTACAAATTCTCCTCTGGCTTCCACACGAGTGTCATGGCATGTGCACTATCCACATGCATGCACACAAACACATAAATAAATAAATGAAATGTAAAAATAAAAATTTACAGGAAGCCAGTCTTTGAGTTGTAACTAATTTGAAGCACAGTGACCACCATCTCTGAACATGCTATGCACTCTGATAAAGTTTATTTTCTTCCCCCGTTAGCTCTTTCGTCATCTATGACATCTCTACTCACCTGTATAACCTGGGCTCTCTTCACCACCTTAACAATTCTCTGGGGAATGTGAGATCCTAGAGTTTCTGCCAGTCTTCCTCCAGAAGATGGCCCCCAACAGCACTTCTTTCATATATCTTCCTATAGATGAATATAGAGAAGCCTTCTCATTACAGACCAGCTCTTCCACTTTTACTTTTCTAAAAAACAAATAAAACAAAACAAAAAAAAATAACCACAACTGTTAACTGTGTTTTTTTGAAAAGTAATACACATACACTAACAGTCTTGTAAGTCTGAAGTGCAAATATAATAAAAATTAAAAATAATTTTACAACCTATTCTGAGGACTACACCTCTACATTTCTTAGCTCTTGTAAACTTTAGGGTTGTAGAGATGTGTCAGCAGTGAAGAGAACTTTCTGCTATTATAAAGGACTGTGATCCAGTTCCCAGCACCTACATGGTAGCTAACAGCTGGCTTAAACTCCAGTTCCTGGGATCCATCACTCTCCTCTGGCCCCTACCAGTTCTCTGTTCTTCTGATGCACAAACATAGTCAGGCAAAACACACATATACATTTTTTGTTTTAACACTTTCTTTTAACATTTGACAGAAATGATGACCTCTCTTGACTCTTTCTGTCCCTTTTGATTCAGTAAGCTCAATACTTTAGCCTATTTTCCTATTATGTTTGCAGTTCTGTAGTAGTCTGTGGTGCCTTTTATTTGCCTATGTTATGCTCTTACTCTTTACAAATCTGTATCCATTGTATTACCACTAACTGTCACCTATTGCTTGACATTTATGTACCTTGTATACTTACTCCTTTAAAGTAGTGAGTGTGGCCTGGTTCAGTTTTCAAAATGCTTGACTCTCATGCATGAAGCCCTGGCTAGATCCCCACTATTGCATAAGCCAGGTGAGGTGGTAAATGTATGTAATTCCAGTCCTCAGGATGTGAAGGTGGAGCGATCAGGGGTTTGAGGTCATTCTAGGCAACATACAAAGTTTATGGCCAGCTTGGTCTACAGGAGACCTTGTGTCAGGAAAAACAGTAACAAACATTGTGGGCCCCCGACTGTGAGTGGCTGCCACCTTGCTTGCTGACCTTGACCAGATGTCCTCCTTATTCAGACTCCCTGCCGGTCTCCTTCTCACCTAAGGATCACTGGAGAGCTCACTGGAGGTTCTTTGTTCCTACATCCTATATTTGGTGTAAACAACTTAGATGCATCCTGTATTTGATGTAAACAACTTAGATGCAAGAATGTAGAACATCCGGTCTAGAATGTAGACCATTGGTAGGGAACTTCTGCCCTCCAGGGATCCTCCATTTGTGTTGTAAGCCTGTATTTAAGGTTTCTTCCCTCTTTCAATAAACGGCATTCGGCATTCAGCCGTGGCAAATGACTCGCTGTCTCTTGTCTCTAGTTTTAATCCGCAGCCCTTCGCTCGGACATGGTGAACGGGTATCGGTAATGCGGGCGTTACCACTACAAAACATAACTCATATGTCCACTTATGATATGACCAGAGTTTTAAACACATCCTACACAAAACTGAAATATAGAAGATGCCTCATCTTGAAAAGACTTCAAGCTATTTCTAGCCTAGGCTGATAATTTAGGGTGATACAGATTGCTTAAAAAAACTAACAGACTTAAATTTCACTTGAGCTTTATCATCTTCGAGTATCTACAGAGTTGGGTAAAGCCAAAGTATGACTAATAAGTGTAGCTATGAGTTTTGTAATATTAGCCCACTGCACTGTCTATTTGTCCTCTTCTTTCACTTAACAGCTCAACAAAAGACAATTAGAAGGTCCAGGACTTACTAGGATAATAATACCCAAATCACACTTATTTTCTTACAAGGATCCCTATCTTCATGCTTCTGAGGATGAATCTTCCCTGCCCCTGTTGTCCTATACTTTAGCCTTCTGAAAGAAGGTTGCTTTTTCAATATTTAAAGCTTCAACTTTACAAATTCAGGAAGAAGTTGTATTTTTGCACTTTCCACCACATTTAGCATGAGTCCATGCACTTTTTTTTTTTTTTTTTTGGTTTTTCGAGACAGGGTTTCTCTGTGTAGTTTTTCACCTTTCCTGGAACTCACTCTGCAGCCCAGGCTGGCCTCAAACTTGAAGAGATCCACCTGCCTCTGCCTCCCAAATGCTGGAATTAAAGGCGTGAACCACCACCACCTGGCTTTAAGTCCATGCACTTCTTGTATGCCATTTCCAAAAATGATAAAAATGGTAGGCATCACCTGTCCATCTTTTGGATTTGTCCATAAGTAAGTGAATGAAGCACTAATGAGCTTCACTCGGCACCAGATTCACTTGACTTTAAAAAGGATGGAGCATGAGAAGTAACAGATGCACAGTAAAGGACTCGTCTCTCTAATTATAGACGTAGCTCCCTGTATCCTAGTCTTTACTCCCTCACAACATGCGTGGTTCTGAAACATGAGGCTAGACGTGGGTAGGAACATCAAAGCTAGAAGAAGCTATAAACTCTAGGTGTTTTGTCCTGGCCCTCCATGTGGTCATCGGGTTTATATATATAACCAGTTATAGTTAGTTATATAATATGATATATTATAATATATCATATGATATATATCTTACAATGTAATATATTTATAACACTATAAATATAATAGCATATATTGTATATTTATAATGTTATATTATATAACAGTATATATGTTTTTGAGGTTAGAGATGGAGTATGGGTGGGGTTTGGTTATTTAAAGAATTATGAATGTTTGTCATTGTTTTACAGGGCTTGATTGCAAGTTGTTATTGGTCATTGTAAAAAAAATGCTAAAAGAAAAAGTTAAATTAAAAAATCTCCTTTAATCCAAAAAACAGCTATTAATATCAAAATATTTTACATTGGTATGGATTTGGATTTAATTTTGTTATACAGTATCATGTTTATACTCTTGTTTGAAATATTGTGCTTATGCAACTCACTTAAAATGTAATGTTTAATTAAAAACAGAGCTTAGTAATAGTCATTTAAAAGAATCAAACTTGTAGTCATATTAGGTATATTTCAAGGTTAAACAGATACATTTAGATAGATAGATGGTCTTCAAACACTTCAAAGAACTCCAGAATATGGCATTTAATATGGTTAGTAACCTCACCTTTTCATGACAGTGAGACATGTCTGTTTCTGACAGTGTCAATTTACTTCAAAAAAGGATAATGGGCATCAAAGAACCTCTGCATGGAGTTTGCTTTTTTCATGGCAAAAGCTAGCTATTTGGTAAAAAAAAAAACTGCCCTTGCCTCAATTGCTAAGATTATACTGTTCAAACTGGACCAGCAGTATACAAACAAAACAAAACAAAAAAAAGCAACTGCCAAACATTGTCAAGACAAAGTAGGACAGACCTGCAAAATTCCCAGCTTCTCAAAAATATCTATCAGATATACTAGGCCTATAGGCCAAAGTTTGATGCCCCAGAGTTGCAGAAGAATTTTGGATGACTGTCAGGCAGCTAGATGTCACTGTTGTTAGGTAACATTATAACTTTCTGGGGGTTTTGTTGGAATTAATGACTAAATAATTACACTTCAAGTTGTTCTTACTTAAGATATAAGGTGAATTAGGTATAAAACTTCAGACTCACAAAGATAAGATATAAAATAAAATATTTTCTCTAAATTTACCAAATACAAATGGACTAGATAGTGTAACTATAATTCTTACTTGATAACTGTTTTTGTTGTGTATGATTTTACTATAGTAAAGTTAAAAACCTTCATTTTTAATTAGACAAAAAGGGGGAAATGCTATAGAAAAATCTTTGTACATTGTAAATATATTACTCTCATTGGTTGATAAATAGTGAACTGGATTATAGCTGGACAGGAAGAGTGGGGAGGAAGGCCATTGTAGGAAGATCCTGGGCAGAAGAAGGGCAGAATCTCAGGAGTTCCAAGCCAAATGCAGAAGAAGCAACAGGAGGAGTTCATAGATGAAGTAAATGAGCCTCAGGACAGCACATATATTAGTAGAAACGGGTTAATTTAACTTCTCAGAGCAAATTAGTAACAAGCCTAAGCTATTGACCAAGCACTTACAATTAATAATAAGTCTCTGTGTGGCTGGCAGAACAGAAAAGTCTGCCTACACTTGTCTGAGTCTTATTAAGTACTTGCTTGCATTTGTGATTAGCTCCTGAGTATGTTATTTACTTCCAGTATAGGTGAAAATAACACTTTCCCATGTGGATGCATTTTGGTATTGATGCTTTCTGACAGGACTAAATGTAAGGTAAGAATTGACAGGGAAAAAAATACCAAGAATTAGGATGCCAAGGAAACCATGAAATTAATGGAAGAGATGCTGGTCCCTGATGGGGAGAAGCTAGGAAAAAATGGTTCCCAGAGGGGTAAGCTGAAATAGGATGCTAAAAATGTTCTGTTGTGATAAATAGTAGTTTTAATATTCTATATTAATAGCTTCTTATGTGTGGTATTTTAAATTCCAATATAGAGAGAACAAGCTTTTATAATAACTCTGCCTTCTATCATCATGGGTTCTGAAGCTAGGAGTTAACTGTGAGTTTCTGTAGTTTATATTATCTGCAAATTTGAAAGCAATTCCATTTTCTGTGATCTCTAACTTTTGGGTGATGGCTAGCTCTGTACAAGTATAGTGGTCACACTGTGCTCTTTGGTTTTACTTTGGAAGTTGGTACTATAATTTGGTTTCAGTTCATATAGTATGCAATTAGAAGAATGAGAGAGAACTGAAGGATATATTTTCTACAATGACAGAATAATGTGTTCTTTTTTAAAACCAACTCACAAGGCACTGTGTGAATTACAAAAGCCCCTAAATTTAGCATAGGGAATAGTCTTGTAGATTCATTTAATGTCCTCTTGACACCCTATGTCTATAAGAAATGAGACTAGGAAACTCAAAGCATGATATATGTTCTGAAATATTACGGGACAACCATTATTTGTGAGCAACCATTATCTGAGCAAATGCTTAAGAAATAAAAATGCATCCTCACATCAGGCCATGCTCTTTTGTTCCAGTTTAACAGATTATAACAAAGGTGTTGCAATAGGCTTAGATTTGCACCCATAGAGTTGTTGTGAGGGAAAGGAAGACCTTACCCTTTCCTGGCTGAAATGTCAGAAAACTGGTGTCTAACCTCTGGATGATGGATTCACTAAGTCACATGGAGAAAAAAAAACACAGAAAAAGGTTATCAGAAGTCATAAATCGTGTCCAGACAAATCTTTAAACATGCTTGACACCTTTACCCATCTGCTTAAATTACTTGAAAATGCTTTTGTAGATGAAGGTGACCTTGATGAATTAGATTCTGGGAAGACACTAGATAGTGAGATTTTTTTCTCTCTCTCTCTTCAATGCCAGTGTTCATATTAACACAGTTGTAACATTTAGAAAGGCACATATTACTAAGAAAAATACCAGCTTTCAACAAACTACCAAAAATGGTCTTTAAAGACAACCTATGAAATAGGCTTATTAACTCTTGAATCGTTTTTACTTCATTTTACAAATGAGTTTTCCAGCTTTTAGGGGAAAACAGTAGTTAAGATGCTGAATATTTTAAAAACAGATAAGCGAAAAAATCTCAGATAGACAGTATGAAATGTTTGAGATATTGATAAACTAGAATGGCAGTTAAACATCTGAACATTAATATGATATTATCTGGAATTCTGCTTTCAGAGATTAAATAAACAGAAACAAAATGTTTAAATTTCACATCCTGGAATGTTTGGACATATACTACAGACAGTTCTCTATGGGACTGGCTTTCACATTGATGATTGCGATGAACTCAGCAGTGATATCATTCATTGCAGTACAGATATGTATCTTATTGAAACACTGTTTATTTCTAAGTGAGGTGCAGTATTCTAACATTCTAGTTTGTGCTTACCAACTGTGAAAAGGCTTACCAGACTAACCTGAACAAAACTTCAAAATATTTATCTCAAAAGTGACTCTTTGGACAACTTTAAGATTGTTCTGTTCTGAATCACTTACCAAGTAAGATCAAAACTTAATGGAGTCCTAGACATAACCCACTGTGCTGGACCAATCAGCTCTATGCAATTGTTAATTATTGGGTCTAATTCAAATAATCAAACTCCTGTGTCCTAGCTCCTAGAGATACTATTTTTTTTTTCAGCAAAATAAAATAGGATGGTTTAGCAAAACTTATGTAAAATGATGGAATGAAATGTCTTTAATTCAGAGAAACTTTGAAGAATTGTAGTAGAAGACACTAAGATTAACCAAATAATTCAATGACTTAGTCCTGTATTGCCCTACTTATAAACAAGTAAATAGTCCAGACTACCTGGTACATGCTACAGACACTCTAAAGAATAAATACTACTAATGAGTCACAACAGCATGCAGCATTCATAATTTCCCTCATGTATAGCATGACTCTTAGAGAAACTAGGCATTCCACAATATTTGTCTAAATATGCCTTCCTTTGGAACAATGCAAGTTCCAGGGTATCCTTAGAGGTGCATTTTACCCCACATTGTTTTCTATTTGGAACACCCAGGGGCCCATTATAACTGTGTGAAGTTACTAGAACACACCTTGGTGTTTCTGATTCAGTGGTTCTGAAACTAAGACAGCTAACAGGTTAAAGATTATGATATGATCTTAGTTTCCTCCTCGTTGATTTAAGAATCATCTTGCCCCACTGTCTCCATGTTAGGCAAGAGATTCTGAATTCCCTCACATACATAGAATCACCAATGCATCACAGTCACTTATTTAGTTGTGCCTCTGAAAGAAATCTCCTGGTGGGAGAGTATTAACTTATCATTTCTTTCATTATTTTTTATTTTTTGTCTAAGGGTAAGTTACCACAAGATTGGCTGAATATGCAAATTCTGTAAACTAGAATGAAGTTATTCTAGATATATTCCTAAAACAAGAATATTTGCCTATCTTGCTGTTGCGATTCAAAAGTTCACATCAGGCCGGGCGGTGGTGGTACACGCCTTTAGTCCCAGCACTCGGGAGGCAGAGCCAGGCAGATCTCTGTGAGTTCGAGGCCAGCCTGGTCTCCAAAGCGAGTTCCAGGAATGGCACAAAACTGCACAGAGAAACCCTGTCTCGAAAAACCAAAAAAAAAAAGTTCACATCAGTTTTTAATGACCTTAGTCTATGTGAGCTCATGGGTAAAGATAAGAAACTAGTCTTTAGAGATGAACTTACCTCTGAACTCTCTTACCTCTGGTTTATCATGTTAAGCTAAAGTGACTTTAGATAATCCTCATTTTGTCTACCTGTAAAAAGGAATAACTGCAAACATCAAAAAGAACAAATTCAACAAAATTATGTTTTGCCTCTTTAAATTTTTGATACAATATTTGAATACCTAGTAAATCTTACTAATAAAAAAAAGATAACGACATAATACACAGCGGCCTAGAAAGGTGGGCTAGTGGTGAAAAGCACTTGCTGCTTTTGCAAAGGGCCTAAATTCAGTTATCAGGATCCAACATAAGGCAGCTCACAACCAGCTGGAACTAGTTGTGCCCTCTGAGGGAACCTGTACACACATGTTACAAATGCATATATACTCAGGCACAAATGTATACACATAAAAATATTTTTAAAGACAGCATATACTGGTATCAAAATATAAAGATTATATCATAAGAGGGCATGTATATGTCAACTGTGTAATAGTAAAATTTGTAAACAACTTTGTGCTAATAATTTTGACAAGGACAGAATTGCAAATCCTTAGTGAGAATCAGACCACAAGATCACTGAGAATACCTTGGTCTATTCTCTCATGAATTTTCTCCTGTTAGTGTACTTTAGACCACAAGAACAACATGGGACCACAGAGAAGAAGTCTTGAGCTTAGTTAATGCTCGTTGTTGATATTTTAAGATGAGCTCTTTATTAATTTCATAGACTTTTTCTGTCTGTGTTTTTTAATTTTATTAAAGAGATTGCTATGCTATTAATCTTTTCACCATCAAATGACATAAACAATAGATATTCAAATCATAAATCTTTTTGCTTCCTTCTATATTTATCAGATATTTAAATTTTTAAATTGTACTAATTCACTCATTTTGTGTGTGCATGTCTGTGTCTCTACACACAAGCTACGGTACACATAGGAGACCAGAGGAGTTGTGTGTGTGGAGGTATGGAGATCATAGCAATTGCTTCTGTCCTTCCCCTATGTGGGTCCTGTGGATTGGACTCAGGCGGTCAGGTTCCTAGGGGCAAGTCCTTTAGGCAACTGAGCTACCCCCCAACAAGCCCCATCTTATTAGTAGTTGAAAGTGTGTTCGCATACTTGCATATGTAAAATAAAATACTAATTTCAGTCACATTGCCATTGGTATCATAAATCTTAATGAAACATTCCTTCCTCCTCTGCCTTTCCACCTCTCCTCTTCTTTTTTCCTTTTCCTCTTCCTCCTCCTCTAGCCTCCTCTTCCTCTTCATCATCTTCATCACATGGGGTCTTGCTATGCTGCCCAGGCTTTGGCTCCAGAACCTAAAAGATTCTTCTCCCTCAGCATCCTGAGTAACAAGGACTACTGATTTATATTTCAGGGCCTCAACCTCAATAAAGCATTTCTTGACATGGATTCATTTTTGCATATCCTGCACAACCTCTCTTTAGCTCCACAGTTTTTAAATGTATTGCCTAGTTTCAATTTTTAAACATTTTAAACAGAATTTTATATATCTCTATCTAGAAATGAAATCAGTATCTTGCTCTGTTAGTATACAGGAAATTGGAATTATATAACTTCATCAAATAAATTGAAATTTTTCCATTTTTATGTATGTTCTTATCAAGATGAAGTAATATAAGGACTGCTAAAATAAATATAGATGAGAATTTATTGTGTGATACGGGTGACATTTATCACTGGGAAAATAAATATTGTTGAGTAAATGTTGCAATAAATGGGTAGTCATGAGAAAAGTCACTTCACAGCTAATGTTTTTCCAGTAAAGCAAAGATTTAAATGTATAATAAAGAAGAGTATAAACATTCTAGCAATAGACATGGAAAGAAAATAATATTTTCTCTATCTCCTTATCTGAAAAAAAGGAAGTCAAAGTACAATATTGTGAAGAGTAGTATTAAAATTAAAATTAGAAAATTTGATCATATAAAAAGATTGCACAGCAAAAATCCACCTTCATGAGTTAGGACAAGAGAGAGAAAGAAAAAAAAATGTCCCTCAAGCCCAGTAGGAACTGGGCTATGGGTGAGTGACAGCTCATCAATAGTGATACACCCCGTCTCAGATGTGTGTACTGAAGCAGGGAAACGAAGAAGTGTTCCACACTTTTCCCCTTGCTGTTTCAAACAGGCATGCTTCTAAGATAGGCCTCTATGGACTCGTTATTCAGAATTTTACATTCCATAGAGTCCTCTCCTTTATAATGTTGGCCTAACCTAGTAGCATGCCTGTAGCCAACAGAACGCTACAGAGGTTTTGTGATTAGGTTACAAAAGACCATAGTGAACTCTCTGCTGCCCTTTCAGATGATGCTCGCTGATGATGCAAGCTGCCATGTTGCAAAGACATACAGGGAAATGGGCTGAAAGAAAATTACAGATGACCATCAAAGCTGAGTGAAGAGCTTCTACAAGGGATTAAATCCTGCCAATGATCATATGGAACTGGAAGTGAATCCTTCCCTAGAAGAGACATCACAACATCTGGAGAGACATCATTCTGGTTTTTAGAGTGGAAATCACCAATAGACAAGGACAGCTTCCTCAGTGTTGGCATTCCCCACTCCTGAGGCCAGACTTTGTAAATTCAGAAGCTTATAACTGTAGACCCCGAGAGCTAAAGACATAAGGCTCTGAGTTCTCAAAGCTGGAGGAGTATAGCTCTAAGTGTTCAGGCCAAAACAAGTTCTGGGGGTTAAAGCTTCAGCGCTGTACCCCACAGCTAATAGATATTCCAATCTCCAAGCTCTAAGTATGAGGGTTCTTCATAACTTTCTAAAGTGTCCTTCCTGAGGTTGGCCACTTGGTGGTAGGCTCTAATGATTTATATAAGGCACAAATCACTAGGTCAGGCTCCACGTAGTTAGGGTCTGATTGTTAAGAAAGTGGGCAATTTTGGATTTTTTACCCCTGCCTTTTATTTTGTGTCTCCTTTGTCTCTACAATGCCCCCTGACAGATTAGTAAGGTCAAATCATTGGCAAAGGATGAAGCTGTCTTTGCTGTGGAATTGCCTGAGAACTGAGAAGGGGGTTAGGAGAAGGGGCCTTAAAAGGCACAAAAGGAAGGCAAATGCACAAAGGACTCCTTGGCTTCAAAACCAGGACACTGCATGACTCTTCATCTTTCATCTGAAGTTTTGTGGCCCTGCCGCATGAGAGCAACCTTATGTCCAAACCCTGATTCTATCATGTTTTAAAATGTGGTTTTTAGAAGGAAGGTGACTATGATTATAGCAGATCATGAAGGCAAGGTTCTTATTTTAAGATTATACCTGATAAGGGGTGGAGGGCATAAGATATGTCTGTTCCTAATCTATGAAGTTTCCCTGAGAACATAGAATTCTGATGTCCAGGAATAGAACTGTCTTAGTTAGGGCTTCTATTGCTGTGAAAAGATACCATGACCGCAGCACTCTTATAAAGGAAAACATTTAATTGGGTAGCTTATAGTTCAGAGGCTCAAGGTTCAGTCCATTATCATTATGGTGGGACATGCACAGGAAGACATGTTTCTGGAAAGGTAGCTGAGAGTTCCATATCTTGTCTAAGCAACAGAAAGTGGTCTAAGACACTGGGCATATATGAAACTTCAAAGCCCACCTCCATAATGACACACTTCCTCCAATAAGACCACACTTCAACAAGGCCACACTTCCTAATAGTGGGCCATCCACCACATTCCACTCCCTGGCCCCCAAAGGCTTTGTACCATATCATAATGCAGAAATGCATTCAGTCCAACTTCAAAAGTTCCCAAAGTCTATCACAGTCTCAAGCTTATTTAAAAGTCTAAAGTTCAAAGTCTCTTCTGAGATTCATGTAATCTCTTAACTGTAATCTCTGTAAAATCAAAATAAAAAGGAGATCACATAATTCCTACATATAATGGTACAGAATATACATTACCATTCCAAAATATAGAGAAGGGAACATAGTGAGGAAATACTCGACCAAAGCAAGACTGAAAACCAGTTAGGCAAACTCTAAACTCTGCATCTCCATATCTGATATCAAAGCACTCTTCAGATCTCAACTCCTTTCAACTTTGTTGACTGCAACACACCTTTCTCTCCTGGGATGTTTCTACTCTCTGGTAGCAGGTTTCCTCAGCAGGTATCCCGTGGCTCTGGTATAGTGAATGGCTGTTTGAACCATCCATTATTTAGACAAAAGGGAAATAATGGCATCTCCAACCTCTTGGAGGCAATCTTGGTTTCACCTTCATGACTTCACGCAATGGCCTGTCTAGGCCTCCATTCAGAGACACCCATGATACATGCCTGGCCTTAGCAGTTTTCCTTAGTCACAGTGGCAAATTCCATAGCTCCTTTCTTCTATTCTTAACTCCAGAACCATGTGGACAAAGATGCCAAGTTCTGTTGCTTACTGGGGCTGGCCATGGCTCCCTCATACAATCACATCCTATTTTCCATGGCTTCCTGTAGCTGGAGAGCTTCTCTTCAGGCCCCACCAAGCCCCCGCAGTCCCACAACCCACGTATAAAATAATTATATTTTATATAATGCTTATATTACTTATAAACTGTATGGCTGTGGCAGGCTTCTTGTTATCTACTTCTTGTATCTTAAATTAACCCATTTCTATTAATCTATAAGTTGTCACGTGGCTTGTGGCTTACTGGTACCTTACATCTGACTTGTCATGGTGGCGGCTGGCGGGTCTCTCCACCTCAGCCTTCCACTTCCCAATTCTCTTCTCTTTGTCCCACCTATACTTCCTGCCTGGCTACTAGCCAATCAGTGTTTTATTTATTACTCAATCAGAGCAACACACGTAACATACAGAACATCCCACAACAGCTTCCTTCACTGCCTAAGCTTGGCTGTCCTTGAACTTGATCTTTAGACCAGGATGACCTCAAACTCAGAGATCTGCTACCCACTGCCTCTGGAGTGCTGGGATTAAAGGTGTGCACCACCACACCTGGCTCTAAGTTTTCCTTTAATTCCTTTTTATAGATTAGAAACTTAGCCATGTAGGATCTTGACTTTAGGTCAACACTCTCTTCCTTCTATTTCTTAGTCTGTTTATCTTCTTGGACACAGGACTTAGCTCCATTCCACAAACACAGGACTTAGCACTTCCTAGTCCTCCTTTTCTCCTCAAAGTTTACATTTTGTAATTAACCCTGCTCAGTTTGCTGAATTTCATTATAAATCTTCATTAGAGTTACCACTAATAACCACACAACAGAGTCTATACTTGGCTGATTTGAGATTGCCTTTGCCAATGAATTAATCCAAAACTGAAGTCTGAAGGAACACTCTTCAGACAAGGGTAAAAGGCAGTCACATTCTTCACCAAAATATCACAAGAATGATCTCTAGGCCACGTATTAATATTGTTTCTCCTCTGAAATCTCTTGAGCCAGGCCCTCACAGTTCAAATAACACTTACAACCACTGTCTTCCATGCTTCTACTAGGATGGCCCATTAAGCAGCACTTAAAGCATTCCATTGCTTTCCTAACCCTATTATGATCAATCCACGAAAATCTATTAAATGGATAACAGAATTTATTAAGATATAAATTGAGGCAATACACTCACAATTATAAAATGGAGTAGACAGCAGAAGTCATCCTCTGATCTGACCGGGAGCAAATGCACCTCGCAGACAGGAGCTGGGAGAAGCACTTGTCTCCCTTCTCCAGCTCCTTATCCCAGGTCATGTACGAGGGCAGGAAGTGCCGCCTCCTTTGGGCCGTATTGCCCAGGGTCATGGGGGAGCAAATACCACTACATTTCCCCTTCTTGTCTAAATAATGAGGTTCCATTCTTATTTCAAACTATATACAATAAGAATAATTATCAAGTACTGTTCGGGAAAAACAAAGGGTAGAAACATAAACAAAAATGGAACTAGAACCAACAAGAATAACATCAAACAAGAGACATATCCTAAAATCCAGAGAAGTCTGGAGCATAAGTAAATGGTACATTACAGAGATCATTCCAAAAGGTGTCCTATCCTCAAGAACCTGAATCTAATACTTAATATGTTCTAGCTAAGATACATTGTAATTATAGCTGTTAGTCTTCAATCCCATCAAAGACCTGAGAAGGAATATAATAATACCTGAGAAATGGGAAAAGGATGCAATCAACTTTCCAGAGTCTTGCAAGAGCATACGGAGAAAATTTGCAGCCTGGACAGTCACCTAAAGTTTCTCAGCATTGTTGGCACATTCAAATTGGCTACAGGCCTAGAGTATCTGACAGATTGTTTTCAGAAGCAGGTATTTTGAAAGACTATCTTTTTAGTTCAGTACTTGTTTTTCCTTGTGTCCCACTCATTCAGAAGGGACAGCATTCATACTGTCAGCAGTCAAGGCAAGGGCAGTTCTTTGCCCAGTGGGCCATTTTGTGCCAAAAGAAGACAAACTTCCAAACAGAAATGTCTCAGAAACCCAACATTCTCTCAGGATGAGATCAGTGCTGCCAGAAGCAATCATGTCTCATGTCAACAGAATTTTAAGTTATAAAAACATTTAAATGCCATATTCTTTAGACTTATGAAGTGTTTAAAGATTACCTATCCATCTGACATGTTTCTGTAAGTCTGGAGAACCTAACTAACATACCTATAGAAATGACAAGCATAGGTGACTATAAATCTATATGTCTTATCTATCTAAACAACCTAAGGCTTCACACAAACAAGGTAAACATTCTGTAAGCAGATGTACCATATAAGGACAATGACACAATATATTGTGACACAATACACAAAATAGCTTAAGCAGAGGTAGGAATGTATAGTGCAATATGCAATGTGACAATAATACTAAATATTTATTGATATACAAAATATCCTAAACAAGGAGAATATACTTATGAGTAGTATGACAAATATAATTTCACATTTCTATCAATATACAAAATATTTCAAACAGAAGTAGGAATATGTGTACAATACAACAAATATAGTATTGTATTTGTATCAATATACAAATTATCTTAAATAGGAATATAAGAATAGTTTACATTTGTTATCAATATACAAGAATCCATATAAGTGCAATTATCTAAAGCTGTTTTACTGAATTAGTTTACTAGTAAATATAATAATCTACCTTAATATCCTATAATTATCCATTCCCCTTTTTCTTTTCTAAAAAAGAATACTGAGTCCAAATTTTATTGTTCCATCCCCAACTCTACAACCATCTATCCATAACCCTGAGAAAAATGAAACACTTGAGAGAGGGGCATCATTTTTTTATAATTACTTCCTGTTGTTTAGGGGGCGATGGTAACTCTGTGGGGTCCTGTAAGAAAGCTTAGATTGTTAGGTCTCAATAGGGCTATCCATATAGTTTGTAGCCAGTCTCAGAAATGGATAAGATTGTCTGAGATTCTGGCTAGAAGTGTAGTATGATGGACCATCTCATCTTAGAACCGTCCTGAGGAGTTTTTAGTCCAAAGCTGATCAATGAGTAATGTTCTTAGGTACCGTGGCATCTTTCTGGACACAGTAGAGTTGTTGTTATGGGGCCCCATCTTCCTTCTGGAGACTTCAGAGATTGCTGTTGTGAAGACTTATTTTCACTGTGGGAAACTTGAACATTATTAATATCAAAATGAAAGTTTGGATTTAAAGATGACATGACATGTAAGAAAGGATTCTGAGAAATCAAGAATAAGCATGGAGAGAAATAGAATCTTGAAGACAATGGTCCCTTTTTATTGGTTTTGTCACATGGGTGCCACTGATTATGATCAATCCATGAGAATCTATTAAATGGATAACAGAATTTATTAGGATATAAATTGAGGCAATATACTCACAATTACAGAACAGAATAGACAGCAAAAGTCTTCCTCTGATCTGACTGGGAGTGAATCGACCTCACAGGCAGGAGACAGGAGAAGCACTTGTTTCCCCTCTCCAGGTCCAAGGTCATGTACAAGGGCAGGAAGCACTACCTCCTTTGGGCCATATAGCCCAGAGTCATGGGTGGAGCAAATGCCACTACATAACTCAAACTCCCAAAGTCCACATTCCTCCAAATAAAAACCTTGTCCAGTCTATCACAGAAATACTCCAGTTCCTTGTAGCAACTTCTGTCTTTGTTAGGGATTCCATTGCTGTGAAAAGACACCATAACCACAGTAACTCTTATAAAGAAAAACATTTAATTAGGCAGCTTATAGTTCAGAGGTTCAGTCCATTATCATGGTGGGACATGGTGGTGTTCAGGCAGACATGGTGCTAGAGAGGTAGCTGAGAGTTCTACATCTTGTACAGACAACAGAAAGTGGTCTAAGACACTGGGCATGGCTTGAGCATATATGAGACCTCAAAGTCTGCTTCTGTGATGACACACTTCCTTCAACGAGACCACACCTACTCCAACAAAACCACATCTAATAGTAATGCTACTCTCTTTGGGGGCCATTTTCTTTCAACCCACCACAAGGACCATCACTAGAATCCCCCTGGTTGCCTGAACTCAAACTTTCAGCCTCCAGACTTGAGGGAAATGAAGGTATGTTGTTGATGTCACCCAGTCCCTAGTACTCTTTTAGAGCAGCCTCAGTAGATGAAGAAATAACTCAACAGACTTCCAGCATTGTCTGACTCTCAAGTGGTAGCCTCAAAGGGAACCCTCCTCAAATCAAACTACAAAGACACCAAGCAAGCCCAATGAAATGCTCAAGAATTGTGGATACGAATACTTGGTGAAGATAAGCAGACATGCCATGGTCTCACCTGAGACTGTTTTCCCCATAGTGATACAAAGGGTGGCCTTTTTTTGACCTGCCAGGAGCAAGGGTATTCTAAAGTGGCACTTGTGCCTCTATCCTTGGCTGTTAGATGATTGAGAAGTGGACCCCAAGAAACTGGAATATCCTCAAGAAGTTTTCATACTGAGAAGAGGAAAAGGCCAAAGCTCTGGTGCCATCCAGAGAAAGAATGTTTCAGAGAAAGAGACTACTTTTCTGACAACTTACCAAATCCCCTTCTAGCTGATTTGCTGCATTCTAGTCAGTAACTGGTCAGTGATGGGGGAGACTTCATCCTACCAGGACTGTTTAGTTTTTCATGCCTCTTGCTTTCTATCTAAAGTGAAACCATGTGTCAGGACCCTGAAAATAGACTTGTGTGGGAAGGAGGCCTCTTTGTTCCTTTTTCCAATGGAGGCACGTTGAATAAATCTCTTTCTTTACTTTTCAATAACCTCATCTGTTTAACTGCCCTGTGAGGATGGATGGCCAAGCCTAGCAAGGACCCAGGCTCCAACCCTATCAACCCCATTGACAGCCCAGGCCAGGAAGTTCAGACATAAGCAACAGAGGATGCATACAAGGCTTTGGCCACCTCTCATAGGCTGGGGAGTCACCCCAGCAGACAGGAAACCTTCCTGGGTGAGCTGAGAATCTCTGCCTCCAGAACAGAAAACAGGGCTAGGATGGAGTCAGGGGAGGCAAAGGAGACTCCTTCTTAAACGGTTCCAACCAAAGAAGTATGCCCAGCCAGAAACACACTGGGTAGCCCCGGTGTATTCAAACCCCTCCCATTCATCAAAAGTCACCCGCAGTGAATGTGGAGCCCCTGCTATGACAGATAAACCAGACAGAGACAAAGAACACTTCTAAAATTCTGAGATTAAACCTGTCTAGGGCCACATAGCCTGAGAGATTGAGCCAGAAACCACACACTAACCCCAAGCAAAATAAAATATTCAAAAAGGGCCCTAAAGCCTCCAAACAGAGTAGACAAGTGTCCAAAAAATAATTAAAGTCAGCCAACCCCAAGAACCACATATTGAATTACAATTAACTGATGCTAAAACTCAGACAAAACAGATAATGAGTCAGAGCACAGTATAGCAGAATGATCATCATAAAAAGGCTTCAACAAACAATTACAAGTTATATTGAACAAAAGAAAAAAGGAACAAAATATAAAGTTACAAAACATAAACATTAGGGGACTAGAAATAATACTACCTTTTAAATAACAGCTGTATGGGTTCAAAAATAGAAAGAACAGAGTTGTTAGTTAGCTAATTATATATAAGCCAGCTTAGGGGTCACTGGGACTGTTACAGTTTGCTTTCTGCTTAAAACACTCACCAATAACAAGTTGGGAAGAAAAGGGTTTATTTGGCTTACAGGTTAGAGTCCATTATCCGGGGAAGCCAAGGCAGGAACCTGAAGCAGAGACTTGCTTGCTATCAGGCTCCTCCCCAGCTGACTTTCTCATACAGCCCACGTCGAGTCTACTTACCTAGGAAATGTTCTGCACATCATGGGCTGGGCCTTTACACAGCAATCAACAATCAAGACATCTATTGCTCACAGACATTTCACAGGCCAGTCAGGTTGAAGAAATTATTTCAGGTGAAGTTCCTTCTTCTGGGTCAGCTCTAGGTTTGTGTCACACTGGCAGCTGAAGGTCACTACACTATGACAGGAGTACAACCCTCTCTCATCTTCAGTAATTAAATGTAAGTGGGATTTCTAGTTCTGGGTAGAGACATAACACTCATATCTGATCTTAGGAATATCTAGCCAGAGACACTCTGATAAAAAAACAATATACATATCATTGTCCCCTCCCTTAAACGGTAGCTCAACTGAGTCTCCCAACCCACCTAGACATGAAAGCTCCTTTGGGAGAAGCTGTTTCCTCCAGACTTTAGAAAAGGCATGACGCCTGTTTAAAAAGAGGTGCACACACTGATCTCTTCAGCCGTTACCCATTCCTTCCCCTGGAGTGTGCCTGCATTACTCTGACTTGTACCTATTACAAACTCCACCTGTCTTCTACAGTGTGTTCTGTGTGGAAACCACAGCCTTGGGAGCCAAAAGGGATGTACAGGGTGATATCATAAATTAGGTGACCAAAAATAGAATCAGTGCCATCAAGTTTAATGGAACCCACAATATCAGGACGGAAAAAAAAAAAGCCTAAGATAATGGCAGACCATCCAAGGGTTGTACCACTGCAGTCCCAGAAAGAGAAGGGACAATGAAAGGGACTAAAGGAATATTCAAAGAAAAAAAAAGTCCAAAACATTTACCAGTATATCTAAACCTAGTTTACCTGGTTTGAAGAGGTAACGGATCCATAATAGGCTAAGGCAAAACAAATCAATATGAAAACAAATCTTAAATAAACTGCTAAAACCTGAAGGAAATGAAGAATAAAGAAAATTGAGATTTAAAAAAATGAATTCTCTACAAGAGATAGCCAATGGAGTCACAGTTGACTTCCCATCCCAAAGAGGGAAGGTGCAAGCCTTCTTTCTTCACAGCATGGCATCGGGAGTGAGTTCTGACTGGGAACGGCACAGTGCTGATCCCCAGGCGGCGGCAGCAGCAGAAGAGGCTGGCCTAAGGTTGAATCTGCCAGGGACGGAAGCTCATCAGTTTGGCCAAACATGATAATGATCACAATTAAGGGATCCAGGAAGAAGAATTATTTAAGTGCCACTCAGCAGCTTATGAGACCAATGTTCTCTTAACATAAAAGACAAAAAGCAAGGTAAGTACAGAGAGAGAAGAAAATGAAATCATTTGCTTTGTGTGTATGAAATACAGACAGAGCTCTGGAACTAACAGTCCATCGTCGTAACCAAATGCATCCACACCTTTAAAGACCGATGTGATTTGTGTGATTTGGTGACAGAAAGGGAGAATATAGCAGAAGTAACTCGAAAGCCATCCTTCCTGAGAAATACAGTAAACTAGAGCAAGAATAGCGTGTGTGAGTTAGGAAAGACCTTTTAAAGGACCCCTCACCCCTGCTACTGACCAGAGGAGAAGATAAATGCCACCCTCTTGTTCCTATAGCTCAAATGAATCCCTGAAAGAAAACGAAAACAAAACAAAACAACAACAAAACAAAACACCCAGCCCTTCCTGTAATGCTGCGCCTATCCACTCCAGTTCACACACCCGCCTGGTCTTAAACCACGAGAGTTCAAGGGAGGAGAGTGCCACCCTCTGTTTGACTTGTGCAACAACAGCCATGACTTCGGCTGTCAGTCAAGGGCTGCTTGGAACCATGTTAACAAGTACAAAAAGGTAAAAAGGAAGTTCATAGAGTCATACTTTGGGGATAATTTCCCTGGAAAAGAATCTGTTCCTTCCTATGTACTCAGGCAGAGTAAGCTTTGTGTTCAACAACAAAATTAGTTAATAGCATATCAATTTAAATCCTCGCTAGAGATGGTTTCCAAAATGGTATTTTTTTTGTTAAATAGAGAAGCAATGTCAATTATTTGTAATACATGAGGAAATGATTCGAGATATCATGTCATATCATTAAATTAATCATGAATATGTATTTGTAAAACATTTTTATCCTATCTCATGATTTTCCAAGGATTCTGAAAATGCTGGTAATGTAAGCTTTAGTTAATTTGCTGAACTGAATGTAACTTAAGAAAAAAATTCTTTTCAAAGACCTCAGGATATATGTAAAATGATTTTTAACATGGAAACAGTTTAATAAAGTGTGTAAAAATATATTGATGAAACACAAAATGAGAAACTTGTTATTCAAATATATAGAAAGAGCTTCTTCTTTTAGATACAGATTTCAGGAAAAAGAAAGTTTGGGTCGTCGTCCCCCCCCCCCCCCCCGATAATATAAGAAGTATAACTGTTGAAAACGTGAAACAGTTATTCCCAGCTAATGCAAGTGCTGGTGTCACATCTGTTGCTGGAGGGCTTCTCTCCAGGTTCTACCAAGCCCCGCAGTCCCACAATCCACATATAAAATAATCACTCAGATGCTTATATTACTTATAAACTGTATGGCCGTGGCAGGCTTCTTGCTAACTGTTCTTATATCTTAAATTAACCCATTTCTATAAATCTATACCTTGCCACATCACTTGTGGCTTACCGGCGTCTTTACATGCTGCTTGTCCTGGCGGTAGCTTGCAGTGTCTCCACCTCCTTCTTCCTGTTCCCTCAATTCTCCTCTCTCTTTGTCCCGCCTATACTTCCTGCCTGGTCACTGGCCAGTGTTTTATTTATATAGAGTGATATCCACAGCACACATCTTTAAAATAATGATAATAGGAACTAGGCAGTTAGAATTCATGCACATACACACACACATACATGTGGTGGTATTGTGTTCCCCAAAATATTGTGTACCCTAATAAACTTTTCTGGGGTCAGAGAACAGAAAAGCCACTAGATACTTAGGATAGGCAGTGGTAGCACACACCTTTAATCCTAGCATTCCAGAGGCAGAAATCCATCTGTTCAAGGATACAGCCAAGCATGGTGACTTACACCTTTAACCCCAGAAAGCGAGCCTTTAATCGCAGGGAGATGGTAGAAAGCAGAAAGGTATATAAGGCATGAGGACCAGAAACTAGAAACATTTGGCTGGTTAAGCATTTGGCTGGTTAAGCTTTTAGGTTTTGAGCAGCACAGTTCAGCTGAGAGCCATTTGGATATGAGGACACAGAGGCTTCCAGTCTGAGGAAACAAGATCAGCTGAGAAGTTGGCCAGGTGAGGTTAGCTGTGGCTTGTTCTGTCTCTCTGATCTTCCAGTGTTCACCTGCTGTGGATATCACTCTATGTAAATAAAACACTGATGGCCAATGACCAGGCAGGAGGTAGGTGGGACAAGGAGAGAGGAGAATGCTGGGAAGCGGAAGGCTGGGGGAGAGAGACTGGAGCCACCGCCAGGAGAAGAGCATGTAGAGACGCCGGTAAGCCACCAGCCACGTGGCAAGCTATAGATTTATAGAAATGGGTTAATTTAAGATAAAAGAACAGTTAGCAAGAAGCCTGCCACGGCCATACAGTTTATAAGTGATATAAGCGTCTGAGTGATTATTTTATAAGTGGATTGTGGGACTGCGGGGCTTGGGGAACCTGGAGAGAAGCCCTCCAGCAACAAATGGCAGCCAACGGCTCGAGTTTCCACCTTAAACCTGAGAATATTTAATAACCAATTCTAAACAGAGCCAAAACCAGGTTCCTGCTTCTTGTCTCATTCGAGCAGCTAGACGCCGCAAAACGCAGGTTTGAACACTGGCAGGTTCCTGGCGAGTGCGTTTGACCGACAGTATGGCAGGAATGAGGCATCTGCCAGCGGCAAATTAAGCTGTGTAGTAGATTTAGTCTTTACTAGTATTTTTTTTAAAAAAAAGGTTTCTGGGCTACATGCTGCTTTGATAAAAGCTTAGACCCACTATTTCTGAGACTTGATGACTCCCAGAGCTGGCGGAAAACGTACCACTGCCATGTTGGAAAGCTGAAGTGGGCGGAGCCAGCAGCCACAGCGCTGTTTCAGGCTTAGAAGGATGCAGTTTAAAGCAATAGGCTCACAAAAAGACTGATTCAGATAACATCGTTTACAATGTGTGTAAAATATACGTAGGCTTGAAAGAGACAAAAAATTAATGTAAAAAGACACGTAAAGATGAATATTACACAGACAATCTGGATTGTGTTGTCTTTGGGATTTTTAACTGCAAAAAAACATTTGATCAAAAAAGATGTTAAATTAAACCAATATGTATATTTTAAAGGTAACTTGACTTCAAAATTTGGATTTAAGGATATGTTGCTTTGGAAAAGAGGTTCTGCTTTTGTTTCCACAGAAAGCCAGAGGCTATGGATTTGTTCCAGATTAAGATACATCAGGTTTCACCAGCCAAGACCCCCTGAAAGGTCTCCGATGACACCATGGCCCAGATGATCCAACATCTAGAGCGGTTTCAAGGCAACTGGTTCACACAATACAGCCTCACGGACTACCCATAGGTCTAAAATTTTCTTTGCGTCCCCATAAGATACAGCGCCCCCCTCCAGCAGGAAGTAGTAAGAGATGCTATGCCCAAATTCCCAAATATACCAAGCTGGCTTTGGAGGTGGAATTGGCTCACTCCCCCTCTAAACCCAGACATATTGCTTTAAAAAAAAAATGGTTAAGAGATTCTTGTGTCCCAAATCAGAAGAGCCCTCTGGTGTGGGACAGAGAGAAACCAATATTTTTATTTAAAACAGGTTGATTATAAATGTGATCTCTTTCTAAAAAAGAAAAGGGGATATAATATAGATATATAGGAGGATATGGAGATGATAAGATAAAAGGGTAGATTAATGAACCTACTTTTAAAGAACAACTTGTTTAAAATGTTTTACATTGGTATAGATTTTAGTTTATGTTTAAAATGTTTTACATTGGTAAAAATTTTAGTTTATTAATACAAACTTAAAGTTAATTTTGTTATACTGTATATATATATATTTCTATTCTTGTTTGAGGTATTATGTTTAACTCATTTAAAATTGTAATGGATGATTAAAAATAGATTAATAATCAGTCATCTATGATAATCATATTTGTAGCCATGTTAGTTAAGTCTTCTAGGTATACATAGATATATTTCAGATAGATAGGTAATCTTCAAACACTTCATAGACCTAGAGAATATGGCATTTAAATAACTTAAAATTCTGTTGATGTGAGACACAATTGCTCCTGGCTGCACCAATTGATCCCGAGAGAATGTTGGGCTTCTAAGACATTTCCATTTGGAAGTTTGTCTTTTTGGCACAAAATGGCCTACTGGGCAAAGAACTGCCCTTGCCTTGACGGCTGACAGTACAAATGCAATGCTGTCCTTTCTGGACAAGTGGGACACAAGGAAAGCGACCACTGTACTCTGCCAAGACAGGGTAAGATGGTCTCTCAGAATTCCTGCTTCTGAAAATGGTCTGTCAGATACTCTAGGCCTGTAGCCAATTTGAATGCACCAACAATGCTGAGAAACATTAGGTGACTGTCCAGGCTGCCAGCTGTCTTGGTCTACTCTTGCAAGATTCCCGAAAGTTGCTTACATCCATCTACCATTTCTCAGGTACCATTATGTTCCTTCTCAGGTCTTTGATGTGGTTGAAGACTAGATAGTCGTAATTTCCTCAGTTATGATAAAAGATAAGTTAGCTATAAAACCTTAAACTCACAAATATAAGATAGATAGGACATCTTCTTTAATATTGTAACTATAATTCTTGCTCGGTAATTGTTTTGTTATATGTAATTTTACCATGTTAAAGTTAAAACCTTCCTTTTTAAAAAAAGAAGAAAGGGGAAGTGCTGTGGATATCACTCTATGTAAATAAAACACTGATGGCCAATGACCAGGCAGGAGGTAGGTGGGACAAGGAGAGAGGAGAATGCTGGGAAGCGGAAGGCTGGGGGAGAGAGACTGGAGCCACCGCCAGGAGAAGAGCATGTAGAGACGCCGGTAAGCCACCAGCCACGTGGCAAGCTATAGATTTATAGAAATGGGTTAATTTAAGATAAAAGAACAGTTAGCAAGAAGCCTGCCACGGCCATACAGTTTATAAGTGATATAAGCGTCTGAGTGATTATTTTATAAGTGGATTGTGGGACTGCGGGGCTTGGGGAACCTGGAGAGAAGCCCTCCAGCAACATTCACCCCAATAACTGGCCTCAGGTTTGATTTTATTGATAAGGCTCTTTTAAGATTTGTGCTACACACACATTCGAGCACACATGAACAAGAGCATACACACAAACACATGGTTTGCATACATAGAAGCACATGCATTTGCATGCATACACACACACACAGAACCATGCATTTGTGCTCACACACAAATACATGCATTTTTATACACATATGCATTTGCATAGCATAGATTTCAATTAAGCTAGTGATGCTGAATTTGGAAAATAGACAAGGAAGAGTAATTTTCATAGACATTAAATTGATTTACTCTGATTGAAAGCCTGCGGTTTAGTTAACATGTCACTCATACAAATCAATTGCATTTGCAGGTGCCAAAATGAAAGGCAAATGACACATCAGACATGATACATTTCAAAATATTCTGTTAATGAAAATCCAGAAGTGTATGAGGTAAGCACCCCGTTTTCATCATCCCTCGACTAAGTGTTTATCAAAACCCCCACTCTGTGAGAAGTCACTAGATAAGATATTTTGTTAGCAGTTACTTAGCAATCTCATAGAATGCCATGTGGGGAAGCCAGCTGCTCTGTACCTCCTTAGATAAAACCACAAAATACAGTAAGCCAGGGGTCCCCAGCGCCATCTCTCATAACCCGAAGGCTCTGTCCAAGTGTCTATTTATCCCTTCCCCACACAAGGTGAGCCACAGGCTCAGAAAGTTTCCTGATGGCTCATCCTAAATTCCTCAGGGTCTTCCTGTGTCACTGACTGGTCATCTGGGACATTGAACCCCAGCTGTGAGGTGCTGAAGACAAACGATGCTGTCTGTGCTTGTTCAACAGTTGTCTAAACTGAGAGGTTCTTTCTTTTTGTGTTTGTTTGGTTTTGTTTAATTTTGGGAGTCATTTTTTGTCAGTCTCCTGTGTTTTAGGCTGTCCTCAAACTTGCTTTTTAGCCCAGGATGACCTTGATTTTGTTACCTACCTGACTCTGTCCATTACATTACAGCAGTGTTCCACCATGTTTCAACATACTTTTGTGTATATACGTATACTCAATTATTTTTCCTTAGAAAACCTTTATCAGAGACTTTGATATATTCTCTTTAAAAATCTGATTTTTTGAATTACAGTAAATATAACACACAGGTATTTGTCTTTGAAATAAGCATGTACTATAAACTGAGAACCAAAAAAAAATGGTTTCAAAAAGTTACAATTATTATTTAGTGTAAATTTTTATTGTTTTAGAAAATAGGTGGCTATGAAGTTGCATATTTATGAGTCAGGAAAATAAGTTTTGTTTCTTGCAGGAATAACAGAAATGTCTCTTACAGTTAAGATATATCACGACAGCCATTTAATTAGGACAAGCTGGCAGCCCTTCTTAAAGTACTCTGCTAGAAACAAGCACCACTAAACGCTGCTAAAATGTTAATCCCATGTTCAAATATTTATTGTAAGCACTTCTGATGTTTCTGCTGCACAAAGCTGTAAGAGCGCAGTTCGCCAGTTGATTGACAGGAAACAGTTCCATTCCCAGGGCTGGTTTGCCCTGAGTGTAGTAGAGCAGCCAGCCAAACCACCCTTCCGTGGCAACCAGTGATCGCGCTGAGGAAACCAGTGATCGCGCTGAGGAAGCCTGGTTCCAAGAACCACTGTAGTGAATACAGCTAGTGAAGCCACATCATCTGCTGCAGGAGTGTAACACGAATCTTAAAAGGTCTTCTAATAAAAAAAGAAAGAAAAAACGGTACCAGATATTGGGGTGAAAGCTGAAAGATCAGAGAAGCAGAGCAAGCCACGGCCAACCTCACCTTGTCAACTCCACCAATCCTCTGACTGAAATCCTCTGAGACCTCACCCAAATGGGTCTCAGCTGAACTGCCTTAGTTCCTGTTTCCTCACACCTTATATACTTTTCTCCACACACCCGTTGCTTCCTAGGATTAAAGGCGTGTGTGCTTCCCAGTACTGGGATTAAAGGTGCGTGCCACCACTGCCTGGCTCTGTTTCTCTCATGTAGCTCAGTGTGGCCTTGAACACACAGAGATCCAGGCGGATCTCTGAGTGATAGGATTAAGGGTGTGTGCCACCACTGTCTGGCTTCTATGTCTAATCTAGTGGCTGGTTCTGTCCTCTGATCCCCAGATATGTTTTATTGGGGTACACTATATATCACCACACAGGAGACCTTGCTCTAGTCACAGTGACTGCTCCAGCCTTCACCAGCTCCAGCAAACATCAGATCTGTCACCCTTCAGTGCACTCCAGGTGACTACAGCTTCTCTGGACCCAATAAAAGCAGTTTTCACCTCACTTAATATGTCATTTCAGATTTATCCATAATCTTGCAAATTCATCTTTAATCGCGGCTGACTACTTTACACTTTGTAGATACATCACATTTTCATTATCCCGCAACTTGGTGACAGACTTATGGGCTGTTTCCGTTTCTTTGCTGTTGTCAATGGAGCATCAATAAACACAGTGACCCAGGTGTCTCGGGTGGAATTTGGAGTCCTTTTGGTGCAAGCATGGGAGTGTGGTACACGGGTCATAAGGCAGCTCTAGGGTCAGCTCCGTGAGAGATCTTCGTACTGGTTTCCACGGGGGCTGCTCCCGTTTGTACTTTCTTTTAAAGTCCATTCTCACACAGGTGAGATGAAGCAGTTGCCTTTGTATTTTCGACATGGCTAACAACTTTAGGACTCTTCATCTCCTGGTGTTTCTTCTTTGGAGAAGCGGTCCTGTTCAGGTCACAGGCTCATTGTTTGGTTAGGAGCTTTAGATTCTTTAGTGCTAACTTTTTTTGCAGTTCTTTCTGATTTTATTTTTGAGATTATAATACAATTACATTTCTCCTTTCCCTTTTGTCCCTCCAAACCCTCCCATAGACCTCTCTTTGCTCTTTTTCAAACCCATGGCCTCTTTTTGCATTAATTCTTGTTATATACACATACATTCCCTAACTATAACCTGCTCAGTCTGTATAATGTTGCTTGTAGGTATGTTTTTAGAGCTGACCATTTGGTATTGGGTAACCAGTTGGTGTGCTCTTCCCTGGAGAGGACCATTTCTCCCACCCTCAACCTTACTTAGTTGCCCGTGATTCTTTGCAAAGGGTTGAAGCCTCATGGTTTTTCTCCATGCACTTTGACACGTCTATTGGTTTTGTCCTTGTTTTGCTCATGTTTAGGCAATCAAATGTCACACGTTCTCTCTCATATAACATATAAAGATCCTTTTTAAAAAAGCTTTTTATTTACTGATTAATTGGTTGGTTGGTTGCAAGTCAGTTGAGGTAGGATGTCTTATAGCCCAAGCTAGCCCTAAAGTCTATTTAGTGAAGGGTGAACTAGAACTTCTGATCTTCCTTCATCTTCCTCTTGAGTGGCCAAATCAAAAGCCTGTACCACCACTCTCAGCTTGTGCTATGCTGGGAATCCAATCCAGGACTTTTCACATGTGGCGGGTTCTGTCTCCTGAGCTCCATCTTATTCTAGCTTTTGATTGTATATATGATGTCACTGTGTTTACCAGTCAGGAAACTAGAACGGAGACCACACAGTGAGAGAGGAAAAGAGGTTCAGGAAGTGAAAGAGCATAACAGAGGATGTGATGTGGAGGCAGGGAGGAGAGTACTGTGGCTAGAAGGGTCGGAGGCGGGCAAGAGAATAGGGAGAAGAGTGGGGGGCGGGCGGGGTGGGGGACAAAAACCATGCCTGAAATGACACCCATTGCATGTATGCTAACTGAAAAGCAACAAGTTAAAAAATGCAGTTTTTTGTTAAAGTGGTTTTCACCAAAGGTAGGGGACTCTCTCAATGGACTCAACCAAAAGCTTTTGATCTACAGAAAAGGAGGCTGTGCTTATGTGAAGCTTGTGGACGGCCCTGGTGTGCTAAGTGTGCTTGGGAAACCTGGAACCATGATGGAGTCCTAGAAACGCAATCCAAACACAGGTGTGACACACCCCTTTGTATGTAGGCAGGCTGATTTCCCTTCCCCTACAGTGAGCCTGGAAGACTTCTCAGTCTCCTCTGGTGCTTCAACAAAGGCTTCTATTGAACTGTCCTTTGTCCAATTATGGGCTTCATCATGGGTGCTTGCATTGAGCTGCTCGTATGACAATCAAACACCCGGGGCTTTGTGGGGGGCCTACCCATTTCTCTGTGGGAGCCTGCTCCCACTTTCCCCCCAGGGTACTCTTGAGGAAAGAGGAGTGAGAAATATTTAGATAGAAAGATAAAGGGGAGAGAAACAGAAACACAGGATAGCCTCGGGAGGGCCTGGATCCATATCCACAGGCCAATCCTGTATCTTCTAAAGGGCTTTTTATAGAAATGCCAAGGGGTGGAGCAAAAGACCTCCCCCTAGCACAACCAAGTGTAGACCTTCCAATCATCTTGTAACCACACATGGTCAAGCAGCCCTGCTGGGTAAACAAGCTCAGATCTCACTAGGAAGCCTTTGTGGTTCTCCACAGGGCTTTTAACTCCCATGTCAGGAGAAGCAGAGGCAGTGAGGCAGGGATTGAGGCTCCCATGCACTAAGGGCCCTGACGCCAACAGCTCTGACGGAAGAGTTCCAGAGAGCACATGAGGGAAAAGACCTGAGAAAGCCATGCAGGGCATGGCGGAAGTTCTGAGGCAGGAGACAATAGAGAGTTCAGGGCACATGGAACAAGGGGTCCTGAAGAGCTAGAAGTGGGAGTCCAGACTGCAAGGACTCCAAGTCTCCATCACTATATGAGCTCTGAGAACTTAATCCCCACACCCCAAAGCTGGGGAGCTGTATCTAGTGGCTGGGTCTTAGTTTTCAGAGGTCTGAGCCTTTGTCTTGAGAAAGCAGAGCAGTGAGCCTCTAGTTTTCAAGTTTAGAGCCACAGTCCTCTGGATTTGGAAGCCCAGCTTGTGAATCTCTAGATTTCCCAAGTCCACACGCTTTTCTCCTAGTCATGTGGCATAATTTAAAAGTCATCCTAATTTTGCCGACTTTCACAGGACACAGATTATGAGATCAAAATGAGCCATCTTAGAAATAAGACTAAAATGCTTTCACCCTAAAACTAAGGCCTAAGATTTCTCCTTTTAGGTACAGGCCATTAGTTACTAAAACCAGTCAGTTCAGATTCCAGAAACCAGGAAGTGTAAAAGTACTGAGTCACAAGGTAGTCACGAGGTGATGACTGCCAGACTATGGAATGTCCTCTCCCTGGTTTCCAGGGTAACTGACCACAGAAATGTCCCCACCTGAGGGCAGCCAATGAGAAATGGTGGTGGGCAACCACCCCCTTAGAAGTAAGATTAAGCCATGATTTCTAGAAAGACCCTAGAAGCGAGCCAATCAGAATTGTACCCGCACTAGCACCTCTAAATGATGTAACCTTGTGGTTTTTGCCTTTAAAAACTGAGCTTGCAAGAGGTGGGCACTTGCTCCAGCCTCCACTGTGTTAGATCTGTTGGACGAAGTCCCTGCCTTGGCTTGTATATTCTGAATTAAACCTTGCTTTTGCATTCCGACATGCTTGTCTTCAGTGGTCTCTCTAGGGGTCACGATCTGGGCACAACAAGGTGATTAGCTGTGATGAACAAGGATAAACAGCATTTTTTTTTTTTTTGTGATAGAGACTGTGCTGGTTCATCTTTGTCAACTCGACACAAGTTACACTCACCTGAGAAGAGGGAACTTCAAATGAGGATGACCTCCATCAGGCTGGCCTGAGGACATGTCTGTCAGTGGGGCATTTTCTTCATTAGTGATTGATGTGAAAGGGCCAAGGCCACTAGGGGTGGTGCCACCCTGGGCAGGAAGGTGTACTGAGCCATCTTGGAAAGCAGGCTGAACAAGCCATGGGAGCAAGACAGTGAGCAATTTTCTGCCATGATCTCTGTTTCCGCTCCTGCCTCCAGGTTCCTGCTGGAGTTCTTCTCCTGATTTTCCTTGATGACAGACCATAACCTGCAGGTTGGTTTCAGCCAGTGTTTTACCATAGCAACAGACACCAAGCTAGGACAGTAGTAATTTAGGGCTACCACCAGTGGAAATCTTCTACTTCACTTCCTGGTCCCCTGCTCCACTGAGTTATTAATGGTTGAAATGAAAAAAATATTTAGTCAACTTCCAGTAGCCAAGAAGTTATAAGGAAGGAAAACAGGAAGGGAGAGACTGAAAATAGGGTGAAAGAGATCTGCAGCAGTTTTTAACACAGGCAATGTTGTGAAGGTGGGGGGGGGGAGCGTGGATCTTACAGGGAGGGAGGGAGGGAGCTTACAGAGCCTTCTAGAAATGTTTCTCAGTCTGTCTGTTTCCTGGTTACACAAATAAAGCTAAGCTTTGCACAACACATGCAGATGTGCGCACTGTGGGTGCTTTTTCCCTGTGTGTGTTTCACTCAAATGTTTGGGGATAACTGTGTGCTGTCTATGGAACATATATTATCTTCCGTCTGTTTTAAGTTTTCTGAATGGAGTGATAGATGTTTAGGGCATCTATCAATTTCATAGTCAAATATAATTTTCCATTATCAAAGAAAGAGTAGCTCTTTGCTATTGAACTTGGGATTCAGTTAGTTATCTAGCCCTTTACTAACTGAGTGTTCTTAGCCAAGTTAGTTTTACATTTTCTAAGTCCTAGGGGTTGTACACATACGTATATACATGCCTATATATATGTGTGTGTATATGTGTATATATGTGTGTGTGTGTTTGTCTGTGTGTGTGTGTCTGTGTGTGTGTGTCTGTGTCTCTGTGTGTGTTTGTCTGTGTGTGTGTGTCTGTGTGTGTGTGTCTGTGTCTCTCTGTGTGTGTGTGTGTCTGTGTGTGTCTGTGTGTGTGTGTGTGTGTGTGTGTGTATGTTTCTTGTTGGTTGTTTGTTTTGACAATGGTTTTGCACTCATCTGATGAGATAGTAAGGAATCCCATCTTGTTTTTCATATAGTAGAACGGACCCAGTCTTATGGAACATTTTGCTTTAAAAGTAGTTGACTATTTTCTTTGAGTTTCAAAGTCCATTTTACAAATCATCAACCTCATGTTTCTTAGCAACAGTGAAACTGCCCTTCCTTTGGAAGTAAGCTGTACTTTTCTTGTGTCTGGATCATACAGAGTTAAGCTGATGAGTATGGAGACAGAGAAAGGAGAGTTGGCATCTTGTATCTGATGGAGGAGAAGCAGGCTCTGAGACCAGCTAAACTCTGCTCACACTCCTTGTTCACAATGAACAGCAGTATCTATGGTAGCAGTTCTCTGCATCTCTATTAGGTTGGACCATTCTCTCTTGTTGGTGCTCTCCCACTCATTGCAGACCGCTTAGCAGCATCCTTGTCCTCTATTAACTAGATGCCATTTGCACCTCTGCTCCAAGAAGGGACAACCAATATGGTTATTTTCCATCATTACCACATGCTTCTTAGGGACCAGATCTCCTTCATCCTCATAGAGAACTAGGAACTCAAATTGTAGTGCTGCAAACTGAATTGACATACAAAGAACAAAGGGAATGAATGTCCAGAGTTCAAAGCCATCCCCTCTACTTGAGACTTTGATTCATGAAAGAAGATCTTTGACAAGAACTCCCAACTGAACAATGAGCATATAAAACAGCCTCACACAGCTAAGTGGAGACAAGGGTCTCAAGTCTTTGTAAGTCTGTGTTTATAAACCTCACATCAGTCCCAAGGACTCTGTGGTTAGAGACAGGAGATTAAGTCTCATATGATACGATCTGTTCAACAAAAACTAAGGAAATGTTTTATATGTTGTGATGCAAATTTATGTTATATATGTGGATTTTTTAGTTACTAGCATCTCAACACACAACAAATATCTTCAAAATATTAAATGTGCTAGTGTCATCCCTAGTTTATAGTCAATGACCATCATAAAAAAGTCAAATAAATCAAATAGACACCAAAAGGCAACTTCTCATCCCTGTTCTACATAACAGTGTTACTTGTAAGCATGACTAAATTTTACTAGAATATCTGAAAGTGGCGCCATATCTCCTCCCAGCTCAATTTAGAAATATGGCTGCCTGTTATGTTATTAATCTCCTTTTTATCATTTCAGGATATGTGGTAATATATGATTTAGGGAAGTTTGCTCCTTCCTTTCTTCTTTCTTGCCTTCTTTTTCTATTCTATTCCTTGTTGATATAAGGTTCTTTTTCCCTCCTCTCCCTTCCTATCCCCTCCTCCTTCCCTCCCTCCTTCTTTCTTCTTTCCTTCCTTTCTTCTTTTTTCCTTTCTGATAGTCAAGATCCCTGACAAAATACTAAAAGCTACCAGATAGAAAGGTACATATGTGTGACTTAGGTACACGGACTTTGGATGCTAAAAACACCCTGCCCCCAAACAAACAAACAGACAGACAAATTAAACAAAAACACACAAAAAAGAACCCCAAATAAACAAAAGTAGTTGGAGAAGGCTACGTGGATTTGATATCAATATTTAAAAACAAATAATTTGGAGCAAAGCAAAATAACATGCATTTCTACAATATAAGGATCTGACAATTGACTCCAGGGTGGGTCCACTTTATAGACCCCAAGCCTTACCCTCTATTTGCCCACACAAGCTTTTAAGCATGCAGTGCCAGGTAGTCAGACCTGAATACGTACACACAGGCAGCGCTATTTGGACTGAGCAGGTTATATTTGGAAATATAAACGTATGTATATACATGCATGCAATAATAATTAGTAAAAGAAAGAGTCTATGGATTGAAAGGAGAGAGAGAGGAAGGCAAATGAGAGTGGGAGGGCTCAGAGAGGGGGACAGGAAGGGAGAAATGCCGTAATTAAACTATAGTCCCCAAAATAAAAATAATTTAAATAATTTAAAAAACCAAGCCTCTGCAGTTCTACAACTGTCACACCTGGTCAGGACTCAGCCTGGATCCTCGCGGCCAACTGGTGGTCACTTCCCTTGGCAAGCCTTCCTTCCTGCTTAGAATTCAAATCTATTTCCTTCTAAAAGAAAATTCACAAATCCCACCTATCTGTTGCCAATTCTGTCATAACGTTTAATCCATTATCTGGTGAGTTTTATCTACACTCTTTTCATGTACCAAACACAGAATCTCTAAGAATAACTGAATTATTCAGCATGACCCACATTTACCCTTCGGTTGAGCACATCCAAATTTCATATAAACAAATTTTTACTGGACTCTTTAAACCAATTCTAAAAGGTTCAACTGTGGCCCGTTTTCAATTTCCTTTTAAATGTTCTAAAATCTAAAATCTTGTTTGATCAAAACCTCAATCTTAATGTCCTCTTTCATTCTCCGAGGAAATTGCTCTTTTGTCATTTGTGAACAGTTCCAAATGACTCTTTTACTGTTTGTTTGCATGTGTATGTGCTGTTTTAAATTACTTTTTGTGCTTGTCTTTATTTAGGTAGTATCATATTCTACATGCTCTGCAATATTTGACTTTTAGAATTATCTGTGTTGGCGCCTGTGAGTTGGGTATTTTAATTCACAGACCATATTCCACTAACTGTACATTCCAAGTTAGATTTAAACTTCACTCTGAAAAACATTGGGTACGTTTTCAATGTTTTGATAGGCCAAATAAAGCTACATTCTTTTGCTTTCAGGCATGGACATTTAGAAGTAGAAATTCAATGTCACAGGCTCAGGAAATTTATGTTTAATTATACTCACAAATTTCTGCCAAAACTGAATAAATTGATGCATTCATATTCTAAAAATAGCTTAGAAAAGATCTACTTTCCATGCATTATCATGCTTTTATTACTAGACTTTTTCTGTTGTAAAGTAATAAAAAATAACCCATTTTTGTTTTCATATACATTTCCTGAATTAGAATAAATTGGAGAGGTTAGAACATTAGTGTACTGGTGAATATTGCCATTTATGAATGTAGCACAGTTCTATATTCCAACCTATTTATATCATTGAGTGTATTTTTATTACTTTCTCCATAAAAGTCCCATGCTTTTAAAATTCATTGTAATTTAAGCTGAACATGTTATATTTGTGTTAAAGAGGCTCTTATTTTTTATTTTAATTGTTAATTTTTATCAGTGGAGAACAGGAAAACTGATTTTATTATGGAGAATTTTCCAGCTAACCTGATAAATTCTTATTAATTCTATTGCTTACTAGTTGATACTTTTAAATACTCCAGGAAGGTCATCAGATAACCTCTTTCTAATATTAGAACAGTTTTTTCCTATTGTAGTTTGATTCACCAGCTTATTGTTCATTAACAGAAATAACAAAAAGTTATTCTGCTTGTATTCTTTTTGCATTAATGGGTATACTTCTGATGGTGTTTTGTATGTATCTTTATCAGATGATTTAATGAATTAGGAAAGTACTTTTCTATTTTTCAATGTTGAAGTGTTACAATGAATATGTATTAAATTTTGTTATAACCATTCACTAAAATAATTGTGCAATTTCTTCTGTATAAAATGATGACAAAGAAAATCACCCATCACCCTGTGAGAATTTCTAACTTTGACCCATCCTTGCAATGTATGGATGAACCTTTTTTGTAATGTGTTAATTATTTTTCTTGTTGTTATGGCCAAACACCTGACTAGCAGCTTACAGGGTGAATGGATTTGTTGTGGCTCTCAGTTGGAGGGACTACAATCAGTCATGCCGGGAAAGCTTGGCAGTGGGAGCAAGAGAATCAATCACATTGTACCCACAGTCAGAGTCGGGAAGCAGAGAATGAACCGGAAGTGGGCAAGGCCTTAAAACACCAAGGCTGGCCCCTAGGAAGCCAGTCCCTCCAATAACCTTCTGTTAAAGGTTCCACAATCTTCCAAAATAGAAGAGCACCACCCTCTGGGAACCAAGTGTCGAAACACATGGGCTGCTGGAGAATATTTCACGTTCAAATCACACCATCGTTGCCTCAGTTTGGAACTGCAGCCAGCTAATAATGAAAGACCCTTGGTTGCATGAATTGAACATGTCTAGAGTAAAGCAGTTTATGTAAAATGTTCTGTTTTCTTTTCCTAGTATCAGAATACAGACCCAGCTTTCATGTCCTTAAAAAGGCAGAAAAACTGAATGCAGAAGCAGTATAGAAACAGCAATTCCTCGAAGTCACAGCCCACAAGGTTTTCTGGACATTTCATTAGGCACCGAACCTCAAAAAAAGGGGGGCAGAGTTAGAGCTATGACTTGTGGAAATTATGGTTGGATTGAACTCAAGGCGCAGTTACAAAATGAGTTTCTATTAGGTAACTGAGAGTCCTCAACAAAGTTATCATGCATTTTTCTCTTAGCACACCAATTTATATGGCTAGTGATTGATCTGAAATTTTCACCATCATGAGTATAATCTATGGGATTTATTCAGATTTTACCCATATAAACAGCACTATTGGGGCAAGAAGGGCACAACACTATAATTATAATATATGTAGCTTTAGGCAAACATCTCTACAATTAAGACACTTTATTGTACCATAGGGCTTCTCAGTTCTATTCAGTCATATCCTCATTGATTTCTGCCACTCCTTAAACCCTAGATGTCAATAATCTTTCACTCTCTCAGTGATTATGTTATTTCACAAGGATGGGCTCAATACAATCATGTGTTGTTTAAAATAGTGTTTTCTCACTCAACATGATTTCCTTCGGGTTCTTGAAGTTATTGTACATTCAGTCATGTGCTTCCTTTTTACTCAAGACTGTGGAGTTGGTGTGTTTCATTAACAATTTATTCAGTGAGGGACATGTAGATATTTTCTAGTTTGGGGTTACTAAAATAAAGACTCTAGGGACATACGCACGTGAGTTCCTACAGAAAAATGTGCTTTCACCTTTAGTACTAAGAAATGTAAAGCAAATTTCCTAATCCATCAAAATAGCTGATAAAATGCCAGACTATTTTCAGGAGTATCTGTACATTTTATATTAATATTTTATATTTTTACTACAAATGTATGACAGATTTACTGTTTAATGTTCTCATTGACATTTGGTATTACTATTGTTTTTATTTGGATATTCTGATAGTTGTATTGTTTATGTTTTTGTGTATCCGGTGGCTACTGATGTAGATAGCTTCATTCGTCTTCTGTCTGGAGAAGAAATATCATCTCGTTTTTGCTCAAGTTTCATTTTTTTATTCATTTTAATACTGTTTTAAAATTCTGTTTATATCCTACATTTAAATTCTCCAACAAACGTGTGAGTTACAAATGCTCCTCCTTCTGTCTGTTTCACTATATAATAATCTTCCATAGAGGAAGGATTTAAATTAAGTTAGGTTTGAGTTACCAAGAACCTAGAGACTGCTGACTCAAGAAAACTGGCTGAATTTTGACAGGAAAGGTGCTTGCTGTGATACTTGACTTTGGAAGTCCACATCTTTTGCATCAGCATCATGGACTGGTATACTGTCTACCTAAATACTCAAATAAAATTCCTTGAGGTTCATAGAGGTATTGAGTAGAACTTGACACTTCTGGCCCATAAAGATGCTTCTTTTAATAATTGTTGTGGGTTAAATATGTAATCTCCTCAAGAGGATCATGTATTGGGACACTTTGGTCCATGGAAGTGGACCTTGAAGATGACATCCATTTCCTGTTCTGGCCATCACCCTCAGTTCCTTGATCCATCAGGATGTAAGAAGCCGTGGCCTTCCAGTCCTGCTGCTATGTGCCTGTCACACAGCTGCCATGTTTTATTTGCTAAAGTAGATGTGCTCTTGAAACCATGAACCAAAATAAACATCCTTCCTTAAGCTGTTCCTGCCAATTCTTTTGTGGAAGTATTAAAAAAAAAATGACAAATACAATTACTATAAATCCATTGACATATTAACCACTTAGCAGACACTTCAGTGGCCACACATTCAAGAGAACACGTGTAAAAGAATCTGCCAAAGGAATGGTAACAACGACAAAACAATAGCCACAATACACTGTGACTGTAAGTTTTCAAAATAGCTGTGAAATGGAAGAGAAAATTTAAAAAGTCTAAATCATATTCAAAGAAAAACAGCGATTGGTAGAAACTCCCTGAGCATGCTTTGGCATTGAACTTACTAGACAAGATTTGAAGGGGCCACTCAAAACACAAAAGGAAAGTATATCTGAAGAACAGAGATATCATGTGTTTTTATCAAACTATAGATATCACAATACATGTGTGTATGCATACACACACACACACACACACACACACACACACAAAGAGTGAATATTAAAGCAGAATCATTTTTTTGTGGTTTGTCTAAGAAACTGCAAGGCTTCCTGTAGTTAAAACAGGACCCAGTGGTTCAGATTTACTTGCAACGTGTGAGCTGTCATTTTTTTTTTTTTCCGTTTACTCAGATGGGTTTCTCCAGTCACATCCCAAACACAGATTCTCTCACATGTTTAACGTAGTCACTGATGGGATGGGACCCTCAGAGCAGAGCGCCTTCAGACTGCTCTCCCCATGTTTGAATTCATCTCAGCCTGAGCTTTATAAGCCAGTTATCACAGGAGTAAATGATTTTCCCCTGCTCTGACTGCGGTTTTCATTTTTCTTTTCTTTGCAGAACTCTCAGATGGTGAGGGACGTGTCTCATGTAAGAATAATTGGATTGATCCATTTACATGGGGTACTGGGATGCTACAGGTCTAGATTCATTCTAGTTGACTTCTCATTCCTGCCTTGTATCCTGTGAGACAGACAAACTCCTCATCTGACTCCCTCACACCACTGGTCCCCACCAGCCAGAGGAGGGCTTTTTAAAAGTTTTCTACCCTAGATCTATAGGTATATAAAAGAGGTACAAATGAAATATTTATTGATGATAAATTCTAAAGAAATTTTTCATAAAACAATTCAGTGGTATGTACATAATTTTAGCATGTATTTAAATGAAAGAAAATTTTCACATGACTTAGTTGGAGTGTTTTTTATTTTCACATAAAAAATTAAATCCTGGCCAAACATTTGGTACAGGGTGCAGGGTGTCTTCAATGCCTTTTCAGAGTGTGTACACATTATTACTTCATAATCTTCAATGGCAAGATGGGCTTTGTATAAATAAATGGTACAAAGTTGCAGAAGTATATTTAATATTTAGGGCCACTTCAGAAATTGTTGGAAATTTGTTTCTAATCCCAAGATCAAAAAGCCAAAACAAAAATAAAAAATAAAAAATAAAAACAAAAAAAAAAAAACAGAACATTTTTTTAACTGAAACCAGGAAACAAAAGTGTAAATAGCAATTTTAACATCAAACATTTTATTGATAGTACAATATCATCCTAATCTTTGCTTTCTAAAATCAAATCACTGTGTTTCAGTAATAGCAGAAAACTTTGTGTGTATGTTAAAAAACAAAAAAACAAGCAAACAAACACAAACCCCTTGAAATTCACAACTTGCAATTGTCTTTTTCAGGCAGGGTTAATTGGTACTGTCTGGCCTGACAATGCTCACAATGCTAAGTACTCAGGGTGAATGTCAGACCAAGACTGCACTGAAGATTTACAAGGCAGAAGCAGCAGATACTGTTGGAAAGGCCTCAGAGTCATCACACTCAAATTTCCATTATGTTTGGTTCTTGACATCTTCAAAACCTTTCACTTGTTACCAAATACTTTGTGACCCTCCACATCCTGTTGTGACTGGTTCCTTCAGACTGAGACTCTGTCAGCCAAAGAACTCTCTGGAGCTCATGATTGAGTCTTAAGGGCTTGTTTCTCTCGACTAAATGGTCTTCTTATTGGTGCTACTATGGGAAAAGAGAGAGTATTATGGCTATTTTCTGTGATAATAGATGAAAAGCCTCAATTTACTTTTGTATTTGCTATTGTAAGTTCAGTTTTGCTCTTTTGGCCTCTTTGCAATTCCAGGCATGTCACCATGAAGTTAGATAATGATCCATTACTTCTGAACATCAATAATTCCCAGCACGCCGGTGCACGCCTTTAATCCCAGCACTCGGGAAGCAGAGGCAGGCGGATCTCTGTGAGTTCAAGGCCAGCCTGGACTACCAAGTGAGTCCCAGGAAAGGCGCAAAGCTACACAGAGAAACCCTGTCTCGAAAAACCAAAAATAATAATAATAATAATAATAATAATAATAATAATAATTCCCAGCCCTAAATTCTTTTGGGTCTCATTTTTTTTCCAGTCTCATTGAGCAGCCACATTATTTACTAAGCGATCTGACATCCGTTTTATCACCTGCTTTTATATATATTGTATGTTGGTCAGGACATACAATGTGCATGTCCCGCTCTCAGGTTTTGGAAATTGTTCTGCATCCTTTCATACGTTTGCCTTTTAAAATTCTTGACAGTTCAAAAATAACATCTATTTTATGTATACATAATTCTATAGCATTTACAATGTGACTGAGCTAATTTATCATATTTGAGGCCTCATATTTACTTTCTTCATGTCCATTGATCTGAAAGATGTTTCACAGTCCCAATATAAACATCGTTGTCATATTTTCATTAAATTTGATTTTTTGGTGACAAGCATGACTATTACATCAAATGTTCACTTTATCTAAGGGAAATGTCTCTCTTCAGTCCTCTTAATATTGTGTAGCCTGAATTATGTTCATGGCCTTAGAATATTTTCCTTTGTGAAAACTCACTGGGAAATTTTCTGCCTTTATTTTCCATGATACAGTATTAGCTTGTATTTTGAATGTGTGTAGTCAATAAATGCAGATGGACTGCTAAATACAAAGAGCTAAGCTACTTAGCCCCCACTTACCACTGTTGTTAATTTGTTTGAACTTGTTTCTGACATCTCATTTGATGTTTGGTATTTACAATGCTCTCATTTTCTTTTTAATTATCCACTGTTTTCCGGGTTACACTCTTCACTCTGTGTTCGTACAAAGGGTTTACAATCTCTTTCCGCAGCAGTTCCCTGCTTCAGGCTTTACTACGGTTGCAGAATTGGGTTTGTGCAGAATCTCCATTTGAGCTGTTTTCTTTTTCCTCACAGACATAGCCTGCCATCTTGAAGCCAGATGTCTCCCACAGACATACGCAGTTACACATGATCTTTGGGGGAAATATATATATTTGTATGTCAGCAATCATTTATGGCTTTAAACTTCCTCTCGTGCAGCTCTGTTTCCCTTTCCCAGTGCTATGCTGCATTCACTGTCTAATTGCTGATCTGGTAAAAATTGGCAATGTGATAAGATGGAAATCCCCTATCAACCCAGTACAATATGGATGCAGAGCCAAAACTCCATACACCATGAAGGAAATAGCCCAGCAGTTTGTTTAGCACAGAATTCTTGAGTAATGCGACGGCTTGGTGCTTACTTGAAATTCAATAAGACGATACTTCAAGGAAAATATAATTTGCAGCTAAATTATATTTGTGAGGGTAAAAGTAAAAATTACCTTTATAATTTTAACTGAAAATTCAGAGATTCAAGATACATTTACTAGGTACCTATTGTGGTCCAGGGACTAGCTAGTTGTACAAAGGTAGACAAAACAACAGCTAATTGTGATGACTTTAAGCAAATCAGCGAAGAGAGATGCCCCAAGAGAGATGAACTATTTTTAGGTTGTTTTTCTATCCTCTTTTTAGACAGATGGCAAAACCCCCAGCAGAGTCACTGCGGAAAGTGCTTTCTCTCTCTAAAGGGTAGGATTAGAGAACCTAGTAGCAAAGCATTGTTTAGATCAGTTGCCTGGGACAATTACATTTTTGTTATTGTTTTAGGTGTTACAAAAAAAAGTGAACTTCTAAAGAAATAGATTTCCCAGAAATGAGAAACACACACACACACACACACACACACACACACACACACACACACATGAATATACTTTAAGGAAAACAAAACTTGCTGCAAAATTATATATGAGAGTGACAGTGAAATTACTGCTAAAATTTTAACCCCAAACTCAGAGATTTAAGACACATTTGCGAGGTACCTACTTTGGTCCAGGAACTACCTGGTTGTACAAAGGCAAACAAACAAAAGCCAATTGCAATGATTTAAACAAATCAGCAAACAGAGATACATTGTGTGTATGTGTGTGTGTGTGTGTGTGTGTGTGTGTACATATCCCAAGATCCTTTACCGCACTCCTAAAGTAAATGTATTTATCTCCATTACTAAAGTTATGCTTACATATGTGAATAGAACTGTTCTAAGGCACATTTAACTAGAAAATTGTGCAGAATAAAATGGTGACAGGTGGGCTATGCCTTGCGTTGATGAAAGATGTACCTTCCATATGAGATTATGAATAGCTATGAAAAGAGGAGCCATGTATTTGTTGACATGAACAATTAATTAAATGAGTGTCATTAACAAATAATTAAGCCAGTAAGACTAAAGTCAAGATCATCAATAATTTAAAATTAATTATAACAATGATGCTAATAAGAACTTTTGCTTTTGAATTTGAGTGAACATTTTGGAAAAAGAAATATATGTCTATCACCCGTCAGAGTAGTGGTTCCCAGAACCTATTTTGGATTAGAATCTTTAAAAAAAAAATTACAAATTTAAGGTTCTACTTCTAGAAATTTGAGGTAATTGGTAGCAGGGAATTGGCTCTATGGTACTTCAGGAAAATGACGTAAGAAGTAACACAGTACAGAGAATCCCACACCTACCAGAGATATCTGTACCCCATATTCATTGATTGATATTCTACTCCATTTAGCAAGGAAATAGAACCAATCTAGGTGTCCATCAACAAGTGGATGAACAATGATAATCTGGTACATATGTGAAATGGAATACTATTCAGCTCTAAAGAAAAATGAAACCAGAAAATTACAGGGAAATTGAATGACTTTCTCAGAAAGAAAAAAAACGCATGTTCTCCCTCATATGCAGGTGTACATATGTAAACACATACGCATGGGTATAATGTAATGTTTAGAAAGGAGAACAGAAAATGGCAATGGAAAATAAGACAAAATTTTTAGTAACAAGTTCACCTATATTTTGTAATTGGTGTAAGTCCTTTGAAAAATAAATTCTTAGAGGGGCAGTGTCCACTTGTGAGTCCATGAGGGGCTTCTGCCTTCCTGGGAGATGTGACTTTGAAATTAAGTTTTTCAGTGTGAATATTCTAGTTGGTTGTAGTTCTTTGTCAGCGCTGTTAAACTAAGTGCATTTCATTCTTTAAGAATGAGTGTAAGATGTTTAAATAATAGTGTGAAGTTTGTTAAAAATATGTTTAAAATAATCACAAGTTTGAAATTGCTGAGCATTTCTAGAAATGTTGATTTATTTTCTCTAAATCTCAGAGTAACATGAGAAGAATTTGAAAACACTGAGAAACTTGTTTGTTTGATTGTCTTTACTGTATGTTATAACTCTAAATTATATCACTGAGGATGAATAAGCATACTTTGTTTTTTTTTAAGTAAGAACCAAATAGGAGAAGAAAAAATTACACATGGATTAAAAAGCAATAAGGATGCTATCTTTTATGAGTTATCATTTATTTGATTTTTCAGCTTCCATAAGAAGCACATTTTTAAATAGTCATTTTGCTGCTGGGTAATGAGATTCAATTGATAGCCATACGAGTAAATCTATAGTCCAATAAAACTGCTATAAAATAGGCTAATATAAGTATCTTTTAGATTGGTCTCCTAACGCAATTATAAAATTATGTAGTAATTCTGAGCCTCCTTCAACTGCTGCTCCAGAGGAACAACAAAGAGAAGATGGCAAGGACAGAAGAGATGTACAACAGTACTCTGGAGCAGAGGAGGGTGTCAATTCTAGATGATAGCCAGGCCAGGGGACTCCTGAGTGATGGTGGGAGAATTGTGTTTTATTTTTCTCCACCATTGACTTGATGCACAGAAGATGGAGGTGTCTCTACGAAATGCTTCCTATCAGGAAAATAGAAATGCTTTAAGTCACCAAATTATCTGAAATACCAAAAATGGAGACTGATAGAGCCTTAAACTTACAACGCATTTCCTGGATTTCAAAGCTCTGTGGGGTGAAAAGCAAGCAACCTAAAAGGAAAATCAAAACTATGCTGTGCACAGTCCCAGGAAATGAACCACATTTGGACAGAAAGACACCAGTGCACACACCAAAATTATCCAAGGCCCATGACCCACAGCTGATCTCATGGGGATTTGCACTGTCTGGGAAGGTGATACTATAGGCCTAGTGCCCCAGCTAAGCAGAAATTGAACCTTAGCAACCAATGGTGAGCCACCACAGAGGACTGGAAAGAAGAGCTAAAACGTGCAGTCACCAACACTGAAGCTTAAATATATGAAGCTTATCTATATGCTTAAATATATATTTAACTATCTTCCTTTCCTTGCAAAAAGATAAAATGTTAGGAGAAAAATCTATGGGGGTAAATAATTTTCTGACATTTTACAGTTTTGAGAGGACCAATTCTAATTCACAGTGAAGACCCATGAAGAAATAAATATCTTTATTGAAAAGACCTTGAAGGCTGGGCTCTAAGGAGACCATGAACTACAGGTAACTTAGACCTATTGAATTGTCAAATAGCAAAATTTGAGTAGAATAAAAAGGCAGAAACCCTTTTAAAAAATGCTAACATCATCAGAAAGGTTTAATAGAAACAGTAAGTGTGCTCATACACTATATATATATAACCAAAGCCAAGGGCAAGCAGACAGTAAAGAATCAAATGTCATCCAGATATTTTCAGTATCATGGAAAAAATTTAAATAATTACAAAATTCTTGGAAATAAACAGGAGGGAAGCTGCAGAAACTACAAAAATGACCAGTGAGTCTAGCCTTTAAAATGTACTACTCAGAACCAGAAACTTAGTGAAGACATTTCACACAAGATTATAAATAGCAGAAATAGAGCTGGGAGACTGAGACACAACGTAGAGAGATTATCCAATGTGTAACAAGAATTTCAGAAGCTGCAAAACTATTTTTAAGAAGCCACTGCTAAGAATTTTCAACAGCAACAAAACCTCTAGAAGAGTTGTTCTCAACTTGTGGATCATGACCCATTTATGGGTCAAACGACCATTTGACAGAGGTTGCATAAGACCATCAGAAAGCATAGGTACTTACATTACGATTCATAACAGTAGCAAAATAACAGTTATAAAGTAGTCATGAAAATAATTTTATGGTTGGGGGGTTACCACAACATGAGGAACTGTATTCAGTCATTATAGCCCTAGGAAGGTTGAGAACCACTGTTCTAGAAATTTCTAGAAGACAAATGAAAAAGAATGTCTAAGTCTATAAACTAAAGGCCACTAAAAGATTGATCATATTCAGCCCAGTTATGGCAAGAGGACTCAGGTTGACTGAATACTAACTATGCTATTATTATAATAGAATCCCGATGTTACAAAAACCTTATACATTATGGCTACATCAATGAGGCTAAAGTAGCCACATCGAGTTGCATCTGAATACCTGCAAGATACAATTTGTTCGAGAAAGACTTTTAAAGAAACTCTGAAACAAATAGGAAAGAATGAACAAGACCACAAAATAAACTGGAGAGACAAATTGGTTTCTTCAGCTGGAGATACAGCTCAATAGTAAATAGTGCAAACAGCACTTGTGGAGAATCTGAGTTCAGTCCCCAGCACCCACATTGGATGGCACATAACCACCTGTAACTCCAATTTCAAAGGATCTGATGCCTGTAGCACATATGCACATATCCCCATATAGACACACAGGAACATATACATATAATTAAAAATAATAAAAAATAAATCCTAAAAAGAGTATAATATCATATCACATGCCCAATTAAAACCAGATAAAGAGGACCATGAGACAATAAGGTGGAAAACACAACTGTATATCATAGAAAATGCTCATAAACATGGTGCATACATAAACTATGCCATAACAACTTTAAGCATGAGTGGCCTAAATCTTAGCATCAAAAGATGAAGACTGTCAGAATGGGAGTGAAGGGAATAGGCTCTTTTTGTATGGTGTTTCTGTATGATAGTCTATAGAAGGATACTCTAAAAAACTTGCTTTAATGCAATGAGGCAGACAGGTAAGATGAAAAGGATGGGGAGACACTCTATAGTTATGCAAGTCAAAATAAAACTGGAAGAGTTTTCTTGGTTACAGAAGAATCAGACTTCAAAATAAAGAAAATTATGATGTTTAAGGAATGGCATTGTATACTGACCAAAGGGGAAAGATTTGAAGAGCCTGAGAACCAAGAAATTTGCTGCAAGACTGTGTCTTCTAGATGTGCCAGCAAAGTTTCATCCATGAAATCTTAACAACATGGTTGCCTAACCAACAATAGCAATACCAAACTGGAAGGAGGAAATTAATCTCATAGGACCCCACCATTAGATGGATAAATGCAGCAACTAATGCCTACTGAGAGAGAAGTATTAAACTTTCCCAGGAATAAGCTCCCTAAATGGCTATCCAATACCAAGTAGCCCCTAAAAACATATACATATAAGCGACATTAAATGGACTCTGCAGTTTGAATTTATATGTTCATAAACATGCCCCCTCCACATATATACCAATAATTAGAGAACAAGAGGCCATGAGTTTGAAAAGTAGTGGAGAGTGGACATGGGTTTGGTGGCTGGAGAGGAGAGGGGGAATATGATATAATTATACATTAATTAAATTTTGAACAGAAAAAAATCATTAAACTAATGAAAAGGGGTTAATTTTCAGATAGATCTGAGAAGTATGACCACATATGCAATACTAATAGCATATCAAAACTGATAGACCTACAAGACAAACAGACAAAGCCACATTGCTCTAACAGTGACCTCAGTGGTGAGAACATAAGTAAGCATGCAGATAAACTGCATCATTCCTCTTAATCTAGTTGACATTTATAGAAAAATGTAATGATAGGAGAGTACACATTGATTTCCAGATAACACAGAATATTCACAAAAATCACATTTGGGACCATAGGCATATCCTAACAATTTTAATAAAGTATAAATCATAGACACTATGTTCTTAAGTTACATTGAAATCTAGCTAGAAATGAATTCTTCCCCCAAACACACACACACACACAAAAAAAAAAAAAAAAAAACAGGAAAAGTATACTTGAGATTAAATAACGTTTTTCAATTACAAGTGAGTCAAGGAGGTCTCTAGAGTAATTTAAAATGATTTTGAACTAATATATTATCAAAATTTGTAAAAAATCAATGATTATAGAATATACATATTATTGAGTGCACAGAAAAAGAAAAAAAAATTGTCTGTCCTAAATAACTGAAGTTTCCAGCTTTGGATATTAGAGAAAAGAATGCACTTTAAGCTATGACAGGCATTTTAAGCTAAAAGTAAGCTTACTAAGAAGAAAAATTTAGCAGGAATCAGTGAAATTGAAAGCAAGAAATCAATAGAAAAAAATCAATGAAACCAAAGTCAGTTCTTTTAAAATATCAAGAATAACTTTGTAACAATATAAAACATCTCTATTTAGGCCATCCAAGACTAAAGGAAAGAGATCTCAAATAAGAATTCAAAAGAAAGTTCTGGAAGAGTGGAAATTAGTCCAAACAGCTCCTTGGAAAGCTAGAGTTCAATGAAGGTAATTACATAGGTGATTATAGACTATAGACTATAATAACACTAAAATTCATGCAATATTAGCATATACAACTATAGCAGATAAAAGGAGAGATGGAGACACAGAGTCCAAGCAATCTATGATCTGGTAACAGAGAAGTGATCAAATCCATAACTGTGTTAGATACACTGAGTCACACATCTTTTCTCTCAAGATTTCTAAGTGAAACACAAAAAGAATAGTTAAGGGATATTTACATTTTCCAATTAAAGAGAGAAAGATGAGATAATAGTAAACATCTCTTTATTCAATACAGACAAGAAGGGACTGAATAATGAACACAAACAGTTCCGCACCATGTAATACAAATTGCTATTGACCCATGATTACCAGTAATTAAACGTAAACCAAAGACATGCTTCAGTAAAGGGTGAGGACATCAGACTCCGTGTGTCAGTGACATGGTGACTGAAGCGCTGCATCACCAACTCTATGACACAGAACTCTTTAAAACAACAGAATAAGAATCATGGCAGAATCACCAGCGCAGCTGAAAATAATGAAAGACCCAAGCCCTCAGATAGACATGAAAACCTTCAGTCGATGTGCACACAGTTACACATGGGGAAATAAGTCAGACAAAAAATGACAGAACTGAATGACAAAGACCAGTCTACAGTGGCATCATGACATTTCATTGTATCTTCCGTATTAGCAAAGATAACGGGGTAATTACCCTTTTAAATTCAGATTCTACTAAAAGGACAAAATGTTAAAATGTAATAAGCAAGATTTTTTTCAATAAATTGTTATTTGTCTGTGATCCGAGCTTTTTTTATCAATTCTATCTTGGAGCAGGGCTCTGGAGTCTGGCTAACATGTGACCTCTTATATTCCTTGTCTGACAGGATATTTGATACTTCCGGGAGGTAATGTTTCGATGAATGAAAGAATGAGTTATTTTAAAGAAAATATCACACTTGCAGAGAAAAGAATCTGCATGTTACAGAAGAGTCTTCGAGACAGAAGGGCTCTAGCAGAAATAAGAAATGGAAACAGGTCTAACAGAACAAACAGAAGCGTATTACAAAATGAGCAAGACAGTCCTGATATGAACTAGAATAAGAACACACTTATTCTAAAAGAATAAACAAGAACTCATCCTGGAGTATAAGAGAGTTGATCTAAGGAGCATGCAGTTGCAGAATGTTGAACTGAGATATAAACTGAGAGAGTGCTGGGAAGTATAGTTACTTAACTTACTAACTACCCAAGTAGAGGTTAGACAAGAAGAAAACAAATATTAGCATCAACACAGGGCAACAGCTCCAAGGACATAGCAATCCAGTGCAAAGACAACTTTTAAAAATGATTAACAATCATTTCTTAGAGTTAAACCAATGAAAAATTAGGAGCAGAGAGTGGCAAACTGGCTCAGCAGATAAAAGTATTTGCTGTCACAGCCTGATAGTGTGAGGTTGATCTCCAGAACCCACAGGAAGGTGGAAGGAGAGAACCAGACCCCATAAAGTTGTCTTCTGACCTTCACAGCTGCACAATAGCATGTGTATGCATATGTTCATACACACGCACACACACACACACACAGACACACACACACACACACACACACACACACACACGATGACTAGGGAGATGGCTTAGTTCATGAAATATTTGCCTCTCAAGCATGAGAATCTGAATTCAGTCACCAGCCCCTATACAAAAATGCCTAGTATAGTTGTATGCTCTGTCCCAGTGCTGGGGAGATGCAGAAAGGTTCTCTGGTGCATTCTTGTTGCTGGAGGGCTTCTCTCCAGGCTCCCCAAGCCCCGCAGTCCCACAATCCACTTATAAAATAATCACTCAGACGCTTATATCACTTATAAACTGTATGGCCATGGCAGGCTTCCTGCTAACTGTTCTTTTATCTTAAATTAACCCATTTCTATAAATCTATACCTTGCCACGTGGCTGGTGGCTTCCCGGCGTCTTCACATGCTGTTTCTCCTGGCGGTGGCTGCAGTATCTCTCCCCCCCAGCCTTCCGCTTCCCAGAATTCTCCTCTCTCCTTGTCCCACCTACCTCCTGCCTGGTCATTGGCCATCAGTGTTTTATTTACATAGAGTGATATCCACAGCACTTCCCTTTCTTCTTTTTTTAAAAAGGAAGGTTTTAACTTTAACATGGTAAAATTACATATAACAAAACAATTACCGAGCAAGAATTATAGTTACAATATTAAAGAAGATGTCCTATCTATCTTATATTTGTGAGTTTAAGGTTTTATAGCTAACTTATCTTTTATCATAACTGAGGAAAATACGACTATCTAGCCTTCAACCACATCAAAGACCTGAGAAGGAACATAATGGTACCTGAGAAATGGTAGACGGATGCAAGCAACTTCGGGAATCTTGCAAGAGTAGACCAAGACAGCTGGCAGCCTGGACAGTCACCTGATGTTTCTCAGCATTGTTGGTGCATTTAAATTGGCTACAGGCCTAGAGTATCTGACAGACCATTTTCAGAAGCAGGAATTCTGAGAGACCATCTTACCCTGTCTTGGCAGAGTACAGTGGTCGCTTTCCTTGTGTCCCGCTTGTCCAGAAAGGACAGCATTGCATTTGTACTGTCAGCCGTCAAGGCAAGGGCAGTTCTTTGCCCAGTAGGCCATTTTGTGCCAAAAAGACAAACTTCCAAATGGAAATGTCTTAGAAGCCCAACATTCTCTCGGGATCAATTGGTGCAGCCAGGAGCAATTGTGTCTCACGTCAACAGAATTCTAAGTTATTTAAATGCCATATTCTCTAGGTCTATGAAGTGTTTGAAGATTACCTATCTATCTGAAATATATCTATGTATACCTAGAAGACTTAACTAACATGGCTACAAATATGATTATCATAGATGACTGATTATTAATCTATTTTTAATCATCCATTACAATTTTAAATGAGTTAAACATAATACCTCAAACAAGAATAGAAATATATATATACAGTATAACAAAATTAACTTCAAGTTTGTATTAATAAACTAAAATTTTTACCAATGTAAAACATTTTAAACATAAACTAAAATCTATACCAATGTAAAACATTTTAAACAAGTTGTTCTTTAAAAGTAGGTTCATTAATCTACCCTTTTATCTTATCATCTCCATATCCTCCTATATATCTATATTATATCCCCTTTTCTTTTTTAGAAAGAGATCACATTTATAATCAACCTGTTTTAAATAAAAATATTGGTTTTTCTCTGTCCCACACCAGAGGGCTCTTCTGATTTGGGACACAAGAATCTTTTAACCATTTTTTTTTTTAAAGCAATATGTCTGGGTTTAGAGGGGGAGTGAGCCAATTCCACCTCTAAAGCCAGCTTGGTATATTTGGGAATTTGGGCGTAGCATCTCTTACTACTTCCTGCTGGAGGGGGCGCTGTATCTTATGGGGATACAAAGAAAATTTTAGACCTATGGGGTAGTCCGTGAGGCTGTATTGTGTGAACCAGTTGCCTTGAAACCGGTCTGGATGTTGGATCATCTGGGCCATGGTGTCATCGGAGACCTTTCAGGGGGTCTTGGCTGGTGAAACCTGATGTATCTTAATCTGGAACAAGTCCACAGCCTCTGGCTTTCTGTGGAGACAAAAGCAGAACTTCTTTTCCAAAGTAACATATCCTTAAATCCAAATTTTGAAGTCAAGTTACCTTTAAAATATACATATTGGTTTAATTCAACATCTTTTTTGATCAAATGTTTTTTTGCAGTTAAAAATCCCAAAGACAACACAATCCAGATTGTCTGTGTAATATTCATCTTTACGTGTCTTTTTACATTAATTTTTTGTCTCTTTTAAGCCTACGTATATTTTACACACATTGTAAACTGAATCAGTCTTTTTGTGAGCCTATGGCTTTAAACTGCATCCTTCTAAGCCTGAAACAGCACTGTGGCTGCTGGCTCCGCCCACTTCAGCTTCCCAACATGGCAGTGGTACGTTTTCCGCCAGCTCTGGGAGTCATCAAGTCTCAGAAATAGTGGGTCTAAGCTTTTATCAAAGCAGCATGTAGCCCAGAAACCTCTTTTTTTTTTTTTTTTTTTTTTTTTTAAATACTAGTAAAGACTAAATCTACCACACAGCTTAATTTGCCGCTGGCAGATGCCTCATTTCCGCCATACTGCCGGTCAAACGCACCCGCCAGGAACCCGCCAGTGTTCAAACCTGCGTTTTGCGGCGTCTAGCTGCTCATATGAGACAAGAAGCAGGAACCTGGTTTTGGCTCTGTTTAGAATTGATTATTAAATATTCTCAGGTTTAAGGTGGAAACTCGAGCCGTTGGGCGCCATTTGTTGCTGGAGGGCTTCTCTCCAGGTTCCCCAAGCCCCGCAGTCCCACAATCCACTTATAAAATAATCACTCAGACGCTTATATCACTTATAAACTGTATGGCCATGGCAGGCTTCCTGCTAACTGTTCTTTTATCTTAAATTAACCCATTTCTATAAATCTATACCTTGCCACGTGGCTGGTGGCTTCCCGGCGTCTTCACATGCTGTTTCTCCTGGCGGTGGCTGCAGTATCTCTCCCCCCCAGCCTTCTGCTTCCCAGAATTCTCCTCTCTCCTTGTCCCACCTACCTCCTGCCTGGTCATTGGCCATCAGTGTTTTATTTACATAGAGTGATATCCACAGCACATTCTCATAGCTTAACTGAAGAGCTCTAGCCCAGTGAAAGATGCCAGCTCAAAACAGAAGAATGGCATTCCCAAGGATGGCATTTGAGGTTGAGTTTGCCCTCTGATCTGCACATGTATGCAAATACACTGCACAAACATACACACACACACACACACACACACACACACACACACACACACACACACACACACTAAATCTTTAAAAAATAGGAGTAAGGAATCCAGCTTTTTACTCATTTCTTCTTCCTCCTCTTCCCTCCTCTTCATATTATACAGGTATTCCAAATTTGTATACATGGATAGTCTAGTGTAATTAATACTACAGTAAGTAGATTATTAATGATCTAGATCCGAATTGCTTCTTAAAAACAAACCCAGATCTTGAATACTCAATGCTGGGAATGCTATAGTACCCTTATAATATCTCAATATTTCTAAATAATTGAATTTGAAAACCAAACATTTAAACATTGATAGAACTCTAATATGATGGTTAACTCCACCGACTGACTGCTTTTTGGTAGCATTTGTACAACTCTCTTTCCAATAGAAATCAAGGCAGTTTGGTACATAGAACACATACCATATCATGTCAGTCTCCTTCCTGTTGCTCTGAGCTTAGCCGCCAGCAGCAGTTCCCTGGGAGGTTTTAAAAATGTCAATCAGGTTCACAGCTGGAGAAAGAGTATTTTCTTAGAGCAAAATTTTAGCTACAAGAAAAATAGGCTTTGTCATCTTTGAACTCACATAAGGAGTTAAATTTAAGAAATTGTAAGAAACAGCTTTTTACTCACAACTGAACTGAATAAGAAAAAAATAGAACAGGTAAAGTGAATGCTTTGCTGTGTTCTTCACATGCTGTGATGGCCACTAGGCAGGCTGGTCCCTGGGATACCAGCTACCCAACACTGGAAAAAGTAAAGAATCTCCATGCTGCAATAAAACAAAGTCTCTCTGCTCAGTATCCTCGTCCTAAGCTGTAAGATCTTAGTATTAAGTCTGAACAGAAGCCTTTGTAATCAATTTGTACATTGTGTTTTATTTCCCCTTTCCTTAAAGGTGAATGGCTTTATCCACACACATGCATCCAACACTTGGAGATGATGGTATCATGAGATTGCCAATATAATTCTATCAAGAAGTATGTATCATCAATTTTGTTGCTGGTTCATTTAGGTGGAACAATTATTGTCTATTAATTGTATGTCTTCTGCATTTTCAAGAAAACAATAAAAGCTGATGTATCTAATAAAATTCAGTTACTAAAAATTTGTTTTTAAATAGAGTTTTTAAGCAGAATATTTCCTTTCTGGTGTCACTGTCATAATGGTTGTATGAAACTGTAGGAGACCTGTTAGTTCTGTTAGTCAAATGAGATAAATGTAAACACATACTGCAGAACACTGTCACTCTTACAAATGTTCACACCCAAGAATGCTCTCATATGCAGATTTGAAAAGACAGTCCCAAAGAGACACTCAAATAATATGTATTTAAATTACAATTCTTTTTTAAAAATAAATAAATTTAGTTAGTTAGTTATTTTACATCCAAGCCAAGTTTCCTCTCCCCTCCCTCCTCCCAGTCCCTTCCCCTCAACCCACTCTGTTCCATTTCTGTTTAGGAAAGGATAGGTCTCCCATGAGTATCAACAAAGCATGGCATATCAAGTATCGGTAACATTAAGCACCTCCCCATGTATTAAGGCTGGGCAAGGCAGCTAAGTAAGAGGAATAGGGTCCCAAAGACCTGTGAAGGAGTTGTAGACAGCCCCTGTTCCCTATCCAGTTAGGGAAGTTAGGAGTTAGGAGTCCCACAAGAGGACCAAGCTACACAACTGTAACATATTCAGAGGGCCTAGGTCAGTCCCATGTGGGATCCCTGGTTGTCAGTTCAGTCTCCATAAGGCCCTATAAGCCCAGGTTAGTTAAGTTTGTGAGTTTTCTTGTGATGTCCTTGACCCTTCTGGCTCCTACAATCCTTCCTCCTCCTCTTCTTCAGGATCCCCAAATTCTGCCTAATGTTTGGTTGTGGGTCTGCATCTGATTCCATCAGTTGCTGATAGAAGCCTTTCTGATGACAATTGGGCTAGGCACCAATCTGGTGATAGGAGATGGCCAAATCATGCTACGTGTCTGCTATTGCTAGGAGTCTAAGATGCAGTCATCCTTGTAGATTCCTGGGAGATTTTCTTGCGCCAGGTTTTGACCTGATCTCAAAATGCCCCCTCCCTTCTAGTAGTCTCTTTCAGTGCTCTTACACCCCCCCCCACACACACACACAGCAACAAGATCACTCATGTTCCCATCCTAACTGGCCCTCAGTCCACTCATGAAATCACTTCTGTTTCTCCTTCCCAGGGAGAGCTGGGTGTTCCCTAATGAGCCCCCTTTGTTGCACAGCCTCTCTGGGACTGTGCATTCTGCATGCTTATCAATTATTTTATAGCTAATTTCAATTTATTATTGAGTACATACCATGTTTGTCTTTCTCAGTCTGGGTTACCTTACTCAGGATGATTTTCTTCTAGTTCTGGCCACTTGCCTTCAAATTTCCTGGTGTCCTTGTTTTTAACAGTTGAGTAATACTTCATTGTGTAAATGTATCACATTTTCTTTATCCATTCCTCCATTGAGGGGCATCTAGGTTGTTTCCAAGTTCTGGCTATTTCAAATAAAGCTGCTACGAACATAGTCAGACAGGTGTCCTTGTGGTATGATTGAGCTTCCTTTGGGCATAAGCCCAAGAGCAGGATAGCTGGGTCTTATGGTAGGTTGATTCACAGTTTTCTGAGAAACCACCCCACTGACTTCCAAAGTGGCTGTACAAGTTTGCACTCACACCAGCAATGGAGGATTGTTCCCCATGATATATATCCTCTCTAGCATGAGCTGTCACTTGTGTTTTTTATCTTAGCCATTCTGTTAAGAGTAAGATAGAATCACAGAGTAGTTTTGATTTGCGTTTTCCAGATGGCTAAGGACACTGAACATTTAAGTGTTTCTCAGCCATTTGAGATTCCTCTGTTGAGAATTCTCTGTTTAGATCTGTACCCCATTTTTTAATTGGATTATTTTCTTTGTTGATATCTAGTTTCTTGACTTCTTTATGTATTTTGGAAATCAGCCCTCTGTCAGATGTGTGGTTGGTGGAGAACTTTTTTCATTCTGTAGACTGCCATTTTGTCTTATTGATGGTATCCTTTGCCTTACAAAAATATTTCTATTTCATGAGGTCCCATTTATTAATTATCCATCTTAGTGCCTGTGCTTTTAGTGTTCAGTTCAGGAAGTTGTCTCCAGTGACAATGCATTCAAGATTATTTCCCACTTTCTCTTCTATCAGGTTCAGTATATCTTGACTGAGGTCTTTGATCCACTTGAGTTTTGTGCAGGGTGATAGATATGGATCTAATTGTATTCTTCTACATGAGGATATTTTAGTTAGACCAGCACTATTTGTTGAACATGCTTTCTTTTTTCTACTGTATAATTTTGGTTTCTTTATCAAAAATCAGGTGTTCATAGATGTGTAGATTTATGTCTGGGTCTTCAATTCAATTCCATTGATCCACCTGTCTGTTTTTATTCCAATGCCATGTGGTTTTTATTACTACAGCACTGTAGTAGAGCTTGAAATCAAGGATGATGATACCTGGAAGTTCTTTTATTATACTGGAATGTTTTTAGCTATTCTGTTTTTTGTTTGCTTGTTTTTCCATATGAAATTGAGTAGTGTTCTTTCAAGGTCTGTGAAGAATTGTGTTTGTATCTTAATGGGGATTACATTGAATATGCATATTTGCTTTTGGTAAGATGGCCATTTTTACTATGATAATCCTACCTATCCATGAGCATGGAAGATCTTTCCATTTTCTGATATCTTCTTCAAATTCTTTCTTCAAAGACTTAAAGCTATTGTCATACAGGTCTTTCATTTGTTGAGTTAGAGTTACATCATGATATTTTATTCTATTTGAGATTATTGTAAAGGGTATTGATTCTCTGATTTCTTTCTCAGCCCTTTTATTGTTTGTATATAGGAGGGTGACTGATTTTTTTCAAGTTAATTGTATATCCATCCAGTCATATCACTGAAGGTGTTTATCAGCTGTAGGAGCTCCCTGGTAAAGTTTTTGGGGTCATTTATATATACTATCATATCATCTGCAATAATGATACTTTGACTTTTGCTTTTTCAAATTGTATCTCCTTGATTTCCTTTAGTTGTCTTATTGCCATAGCTAGAACTTCAAGTACTATATTGAATAGGTATAGACAGAGTGGACAATCTTGTCTTATTCCTGATTTTAGTATAATTTCTTGAGTTTCTCTCCATTAATTTGATGTTGGCAACTGACTTGCTATATTTTGCTTTAATTATGTTTAGGTATGTCCCTTGTATCCCTCATCTCTCCAAGACTTTTATCATGAAAGGATGTTGGATTTTGTCAAAGGTTTTTCAGCATCTAATGAGATAATCATGTGGGTTTTTTTCTGTCAGTCTGTTTATAGGATGGATTGCCTTGACAGATTTTCACATGTTGAACTATCACCATCCCTGAATCTCTGGGATAAAGCCTACTTGGTTATGGTGGATGATATTTTTGTTGTATTCTTTGATTCAGTTTGCCAGTATTTTTGAGTCTTTTTTTTATCAATGTTTATGAGTGAAAATGGTCAGTAGTTCTCTTTGTTGAGTCTTTGTGTGGTTTGGGTATCAGAGTGACTGTGGCCTTATAAGATGAAATTGGCAGTGTTCTTTCTGTTTCTATTTTGTGCAATAACTTGTAGAGTACTGGCCCTGGGCTTCCCCCCCCCCCCCCGATAGGAGACTTTAATGACTGCTTGTATTTCCTTAGGGGTTATCAGTCTATTTAAATTCTTTATCTGATCTTGATTTAACTTTGGTAAGTGGTATCCATCAATAAATTTGTCCACTTCTTTTAGATTTTCCAATTTTGTGGAGTAAAGGTTTTTGAAGTATGACCTAATGATTCTTTGAATTTCCTCAGAATCTGTTGTTACGTCTCCTTTTTTTGTTTCTGATATTGTTGATTTGGATGTTCTCTCTCTCTGCCTTTTAGTTAGTTTGATTAAGGGTTTATCAATTTTGTTCATTTTCTTGAAGGAACCAACTCTTTGCTTCATTGATTCTTTGTATTATTCTTTGTTTCTATTTTATTGATTTTGGCCCTCAGTTTGATTATTTCCTGACTTCTACTCCTCTTGGGTGTGCTTGCTTCTTTTTGTTCTAGATTCAGGTGTGCTGTTAAGTTGCTAGTATGAGATCTCTCTAAATTCATCATAAGGGAACTAAGTGCTATGAACTTTCCTCTTAGCACCACTTTTATTGTGTCTTACTAAGTTTGGGGATGCTGTGCATTCAATTTCATTGAATTATAGGAGGTCTTTAACTTCTTTCTTATTTCTTCCTTGACACACTGGTAACTCAATAGAGAGTTGTTCAGTTTCCATGAGTTTGTAGGCTTTCTGATGTTTCTGATGTTGTTGAAATCCAGATTTAATTCCTGGTGGTCTGCAGGGAGTTGTTTCAATTGTTTTGTATCTGTTGAGACTTGCTTTGTGCCCAAGTATATGGCCAATTTTGGAGAAGGTTCCATGAGGTACTGAGAAAAAGGTGTATGCTTTTGTGTTTGGGAGAAATGTTCTGTAGATATCTGTTAGGTCCACTTGAGACATATCATCTCTTAGTTCCATTATTTCTCTGTTTATTTTCTGTCTGGATAACCTATTCATTGGTGAGAGTAGAGTGTTAAAGTCTCCCACTACTATTGTTTGGGGTTTGATGTGTGATTTAAGCTTTAGTAATATTTCTTTTGTAAATGTGGGTGTCCTTACATTTGGGGCATAAATGAATTGAGACATCATCTTCATAAATTTTTCCTTTGATCAATATGAAATACTCTTCTGTGGGAGCCCACAGTGACTTCATCTTGTGGCTTGATTCCATCTTGATTTAAGGTCAGAGAGTTCAAGCTTGATTTTGCTCCTCAAGGATGAATAACAGGATGTTTTGTCAAAGGCCATCCTTACCAGATGCTTTGCTCATCAACAATGAATAATAGGAATTGTTTATACTTGTCAGTTTCTTGAATCATGATAAGGAAGTCCTTTTGTCCCCTTGCTTAGTGTATAAAAGGGCTTTGAGAAATAAATTCAGGGCTCCTACAGTATTCACTGAAAGCCCTCCTGATTCTATCTTCTGTCTCTGTCTTTTCTTAATCCTCAGCCCCCAATTCAGGTGCTGCTTGAGGTAAGCTTTTTCTGACACCCTTCTCCATCTCTTTTGATTAATTTTGGTTGGAAGTCTATTTTGTTAGATGTTATGAAGCCATAGTAGCTTGCTTCTTAGGCCCATTTGATTGGAAAATCTTTTTTCCCAACGCTTTACTCTGAGGTAATGTATGCCTTTGATGTTGAGGTGTGTTTCTTATATGTAGTAGAATGATAAATCCTGTTTTCACATCCTGTGTCTCTTTATTGGCAAATTGAGTCCATTGATGTTGAAGGATATAAATGACCAATATTTGTTAATTCCTAATATTTTCTTATTGTTGTTCTTATTGTTGTTGTTGTTGGTGGTGGTGGTGGTGGAGGTGGTGTGTGTGTGTGTGTGTGTGTGTGTGTGTGTGTGTGTGTGTGTATCTCTGTGTGCTTGTATGTTTCCCTTCTTTGGGTTTTGCTGGTGTAAAATTATCTATTGCCTGTGTTTTTATGGATGTAGTTAACTTCCTGAGGTTGGATTTTTTTCCTTTAGTACCTTATGTAGGTCTGTGTTTGTAGATAGATATTGTTTAAATTTGACTTTGTAATTAAATATCTTGTTTTCTCCATCTATTACAATTGACAGTTTTGCTGGGTATAATAGTCTGGGATGGCATCTGTAGTATCTTAGAATCTTCAAGGCATCAGTCCAGGCCCTTCTGGATTTTAGTGTCTCTGTTGGGAAGTTAGGTATGATTCTAATAGGTCTGTCTTTATATGTTACTTGGCTTTTTCCCCTTTCCTCTCTTAATATTTTTTTGTTTTGTATGTTTAGTGTTTTGATTGTTATGTGGTGAGGGGATTTTCTTTTCTGATCCAATCTATTTGGTGTTTTATAAGCTTCTTATGCCTTCATAAGCATGTCCTTATTTAGGTTGGGAAAAGTTTTCTTCTCTGATCTTCTTAAATATATTCTCAGGGTTTTTGAGCTGGGTCTCTTCTTTTTCTTCTATTCCTATTATTCTTCTGTTTGGTCTTTTTGTGATGTCCTAGATTTCCTGTATGTTTTGTGTCAGGGATTTCTTAGATTTAACATTTTATTTGACCAGTGTATCTATTTCTTCTATAGTATCTTCAATGCCTGAGATTTTTTTCTCTTCTATCTCTTATATTCTGTTGGTGATGCTTGCATCTGTAGTTCTTGTTCACTTACAGAGATTTTTTCCATTTCCAGGATCCCCTCTGTTTGTGTTTTCTTTATTGTTTCTCTTTCCATTTTCACGTCTTGAATGGTTTCCTTTATCTGTTTGTTTTTTCTTGGCTTTCTTTTAGGTATTTATTAATTTCTTTCAATTTTTTGTTTGTCTTTTCCTCAATTTTTAAGGGAATTTTTCCATTTCCTTTTTAAGGACCTCTATCATCTTCATAAAGTCATTTGTAAGATTGTTTTCTTGTGCTTCAGTTATGTTGGATTGGTCAGGTTTTGCTGTTGTAGGATAGTTGGGCTCTGGTGATGCCATATAGCCATTTCTGTTATTGCATTCTTATACTGGTGTTTAGGCATCTAGATTTGGGATGATTATAGGTTTAGTTGTTTATTCTTGAATTTGTCTTTGTTAGATGGGTGTTTTGTTCCTCAGTTTTTCTTTTCTATCTTATTTTTTTACCTAAATGGCCAAAGGTTCCAGATACTAGTGTGTCTTTGGGCAACTGGGGGTTTAGGGATTAGAGTTCTCTAGATCTGGGCTGGCCACTGGTTAATCTGAAGTCTTCTTCTAAAGTTATAGACCAGGATTATGGAGTGAGGGGTGGGGGTGCAGATTGGGATCCCTGTATCTGGTCTGGCCTCTAAAGTCCCTAGGACTAGTCTGGCCTCCAGTACAGCTGCCAGCACTGAGGTCCCTAGATCTGTCCCAGACTCTGATAATGCAGAAGTCTCCTTCCAAAGTTGTAGACCAGGATATGGAGCCTGGGATGTGGAGGTGAAAGTGTTCAGTCTGGAGTTGTCGGGCAGGCTTTAAAGGGTTTTGTGGGCAGTGGGCAGTGTCTTACCTGGGGTTCCTAGGACTATACTTGCCTCCTGTAAAACTGCCAGGGTTGTGGGTCCTAGCATGGAGCCCAGGTGAGGGGGTACAGTCTGGGGTTATTGAGCAGGTTTTAAGGAGTGTTAGCTGGCAGCAGGTGGTGTCTTAACTGGGGTTTCTAGATCCTACCTTGTTTCTGGTAAAGCCAAAGACTTCTTTCAAAATAGTAGGCTGAGATATGAACCAAGGGCTGGCAGTGCAGTCTGGGGTTGTTGGACAGGCTTAAAGGGTTTACCAGCTGGTGAACAGTGTCTCCCCTGGCCTCCTGTACATCTTTTGGGATTGTGGGCCCTAGTGTTGAGTCCAGGAAAAGGGATACATTCTGGGGTTGTTGGGTGGGCTTTAAGGCTACAATTATTTATTTTTCTTGTCCTTATCTCCACTATCAATCCCACTTAAAACTATGTTGAATAAAAGACTATGAAAATCCAAAGTGAATATAAGTCTAAGAATTCATCACATTTTCTTTTTTTAAAAAAAGAGATAACAGCCAAACATGGCAAAACAAAATATACTAAGATAAAACAAATACCATCACACTGGGGCAAGGCAACCCAGCAGAAGGAATAGAGCCCCAAGAACAGGCACAAGAATCAGAGACTCGCTTATTCACACACTCAGGGCTCCCATAAAAATACTAAGCTGAAATATATATGGGGAAGACTGGGTGTAGACTCATGTAGGCACTGTACTTGGAGAAATTTGATGGAGACATCATATTTAGAGCTGTGTGTTCCAAGGACTTTCTCTCTCTCTCTCTCTCTCTCTCTCTCTCTCTCTCTCTCTCTCTCTCTCTCTCTCTCTCTCTCTCCATAATTTCTTGGTGTGGAGTCTTGGTATCTGTTCCCATCTGCTGCAGGAGTAAACTTCTCTGATGATGACTGACCTATGAGTCTAGCAGAATATCATTAGGAGTCATTTTATTACTATTTTTTCTTTTTTGGCCTGGCCAGTACTGTTTGGTCTTACCCTAGGTCTCTGGTCTATCTAGTCATTGGTTCTTGCTCATTAAAGCAGTGTAAGATATAGGTTCTGTCTTATGAATTGGGCCTTAATTCAAATCAGACATTGGTTGGTCCGGTCCCACAAGTTCTGTGTCTTTGTTGCCCTAGCATATCTTATAGGCAGGGCAGATTGTAGGTCAAAGGTTTTGTGGCTGGGTTGCTGTTTACATTTCTCTTTTGGTAGCCCACAGAGTAGATTCCTGCACCAGACACTTAAACCTCGGGTGAAGTTTCCATGTAGTCTCTAGCTCAACTTTTCCAGATTCAATGAGTTGTGCAGATGTTGTCCTTAGCAATGGGGCCTCACTGTCAGATTTTGGAGAACAACCCATTATCTTTTTAATAGTCGGGATTGTTGGGGATTTCCATGGGAACCCCTTGGCCAACAACTCAATTGAATGCAATCAATTCCTTCTACTGGAAGCCTTGTTTGGTGACAAGAGATGGCCAGTTGGGACTTGATATTCTCATTATTAGGAGACTTCATTAGGATTGCCTTCATCTGTTTTAGGAAGTTTCCACTGTACTAGGTTTCTGCATCATTCCTTAAATGCCCCTCAATCCAGATGTCTCTCTTCACATTCCCTCCCTAACCCTATGTCTCTGAACCAACTGATCTTCCCATTCCTGTCCCTGCCCACCCTCAACCCACCCATAATATCTACTCTATTTCTTCTTCCCAGGAAGATTCATGTGTTCCCCCTAGTCTCTTCCTCAATACCTGACCTCTCTGGGTCCATGGATTGTAGATTGTTTATCATCTATTTAATGGCTAATATCCACATAGATATAAATACATACCATATTTATCTTCTGGGTCTGGGTTACCTCATTCAGGATGGTTTTTTTTTTTTAGTTCCATCCATTTGACTGCTAATTTCATGATGTTATAAAAAAACAAATAATATTCCATTGTATAAATGTACCACATTTTCTTTATCCATTCTTCTGTTGAGGGATATCTAGGTTGTTTAAGGTTTCTGTCTGTTATGGATATGGCAACAATGACCATGATTGAGTAAGCAAGCTTCCTTGTAGTAGGATGAAGCATCCTTTGAGTATAGCTGAATCTTGAAGTAGATCAATTTCCAACTTTCTGAGGAACTGCCATGCTGATTTCCATAGCAGCTGTACAAGTTTGCACTCCTACCAGCAATGAATAAGTAGTCTCCTTATTCCACATCCTCACCAGCATCAACTGTCCCTTGTGATATTGACCTTAGTCATTCTGATAGATGTAAGATAGAATCTCAATGTAGTTTTGATTTGCATTTCCTTTATGGCTAAGGATGTTGAATACTTCTTTAAGTATTTCTCAGCCATTTGAGTTTACTCTAATGAGAATTAGGTTTATATCAGTATCTAATATTTAAATTGGGTTATTTGAATTTTGATATCTAGTTCTTGAGTTCTTTTATATATTTTAGGTATCAGTCCTCTGACAGGTGTGGAGTTAGTAAAAATATTTCCCCATTCTGTAGGGTGCTGCTTTTTCTGAATGATAGTGCCCTTTGCCTTACAGAACTTTTAAGTTTCAATAGGTCCCATTTATTAATTGTTGATCTTAGTGCCTGTGCTAATGGTATGCTGTTCAGAAAGTTGTCTCCTGTGTCAATGAGTTCAAGGCTTTTAAGATTCATGTTACAACAACACCAGTTATCAAGCTGGAATTACATTTACTATATTCTGTCCATTTGTAGCTAGCATGTACAAAGAAAATAATGCATTATCTATCTTATCATAGTGAATTCAAAGTTCTATACCTAACTTATTATTTTTGTTTTCTATCATAATGAAGAAAAACTACAATTATAACCATCTAGTCTTCAACTCCATCAAAGACCCAGAAGAATGTAATATTATCTAACAACAGAGACATTTAGCTATCAGGACAGTCACCCAAAGTTCCTCTGCAACATTGGGGTATCCATGTTTAGCCTACAGGCCTAGAGTTTCTGGCAGACTTTTCTATAAAGCAGGAATTTTGAAGGAGTGTCCTACCTTGTTTTGGCAAAGGTCAACAGTCATTTTCTTATGTGTCCTGCAGAACATTTGGCAAACTCTTTTGTGAAGCAGGAATTCTGAAGGACTGTTCTACCTTGTTTTTTAAAGTTACTTTCCTGTGGTACTACATGGCCAGTCTTCAGAATACATAGTCAAGCATTCAAAGGCAAGAATAGTTTCTTTGCCCAGTGGCTAATCTTGACACAATGAAAGTAAACTCCATAAGAAGTTTCTTCAATGCACATCATCTTCTCTGAAGTAAATTGGTGCTGCCAGGAGCAGCTGTGTCTCATTGTCATGAAAAACCTTAAGTTAACAAAACATTTTAAATTATTTATTTTTGTAAGTCTTTGAAAGGTTTGAAGACCATCTATGTAAAATATATCTCTATATGATCTGGAAAGCATACCTAATATATCTACAACTTTGATTGTTATAAATGACTAATGACTAACCTAGGTTTCCTGATTATCCTATGTAGTTTATAATAACAGTTTTCAGAAACTAGAATTTTATCTTTCATCTTTAAATAAACTGCATAGGTACAATACCTTAAATAAGAATAGAAACACATATACAATGTGCTGTAACAAAAATAACCTTAAATTTTTACCAATGTACAAAAATCCTTTAAACAAGAGTAGAAACATATACACAGTATAACAAAAATAACTATAAATTTGTGTCAGTATTCTATATTCCCTTAAATGATAACAGATATCCATAACCCATAAAATAACGAAAAGCCTCCCATACCTCTCTTGGGAATGTGGACGTTGTTTCCTCTAGACTGCTTCCTGCTGTCTGTGGGCAAAGCAGCTTTAGGGTCCCAGACAGAAAATTAGAGATAATTGTGGTGATATATTGTGTCCCCCAATATATTGTGTACCCTAATAAAGATTATCTGAGGATCATAGGAAAAAGCCAGCCACTATATTAAACATAGAAATCAGGCAATGGTAGCACATGCCTTTTATCCTAGCATTCGGTAGGCACAGATCCATCCAGATCTCTGTGAGTTCAAGGCCACACTGAGAACAGAGCCAGGCATGGTGGCACATGACATACATTCCAACACTAGTTAACCATAAAGGTCTGGAGGTCTGTACAGATAGACAGGAAGTGACAGAGCTGGTCTGAAAGAGGAAGTGATGTAGCTGGGTGGAAAAAGGAAGTGAGATGGCAGAGCAGAAAGACATACAGGCATGGGTATACAGGGTGTAGGTCTTTTTGGAAGCTGAGGGGTGATGAGTTGAGGCTGCCTGTGGCTTGTTCTATTCCTCTGATCTCTCAGATTTTCACCCCAATATCTGGCTCTGTTTTTTTTTTTTATTAATAAGACCATTTAGTCATTCATTTTATATCTGGCAGCCTGATGTTTATGGCAAGAATTCACTAAAAAGCCACTTGTGACCTTACAGGTCCCTGGCTTAGGTCCAAGCTTTATGTGGCCAGATCTCCACCCTACATGGGCCAGAGTCTCTTTGACTTCTTCTCTCCTGGTGGTTGTGGGCTATCTCTGGATTCCCATCTCAGACTGCTACCATACTAGATAGCTCCCTTGAAACTCCCTTGGACTTCTACTGTTCTATCAGTTGGCAGAGTTGGTAAGTCAATTAAGATATCTTAAAGGGAGAAATTAGTTAAGAGAGAAATTCTTCCCACATTAAAAAAAATGGGAAACATTTTTACAATGGAGGGAATTTAGTCCCTGTTTGATAACAAATTAGGCAGTCTGAAAATGGAACAATTAAATGAGAATATAATTAATGTTGATGGAATTTACATAATGTCATTTATGAATATTATTTGATCATTTTTATTTTAGCATTAAAAAGGTTGGTCAATTTGAGTACTAAGAAAAAGGTTTTAGAAAAACTTGTTAAAATGATTTATAGAGAAATTCAGACCCAGACAGAAGAATTTAAAGGTGAACCTCTCTCAGCATTGAATTATACAGTTACAGAGAAACAGCCTAAGGTTTCCAGACAGCAAACATTACTCTACCCAGTAACCTTATAGGAACAGCCAAATGCTCAAGGCTGTTTACGAACTAACTGGACTACAGTGGAAATGTTAGATTTGAGGAGATTTAAAGAAGCTATATTCTCATATGGCATGCATTCTTTATTTGTAAAGCAGATGTTAAACTTGTGGTCAACTTGTAATAGAATCATCCCTCAGGACTGGAAAGATTTGGTTATAGCTGTCCTAGAGGCTGGTCCACAGTTATCATGGGTGACCTGGTGGAAAGAGGAGATAAAGAATGTAGAACAACAATGTAGGGCTAGAGGTATGGAAATTTCCCCAAATCAACTTCTTGGAGAAGGCAATTATGCTGAAAAAGACAACTTTTATATGATGACCACACCCTAATTTTATGCCAAATGGCAGCCATGAATGCATGGGACAGAATTGAAGAAGTAGGTAAGAAAACTGAGTCATTTACAAAAGTTATACAGGGCCCAAAAGAAACCTTCACAGATTTCTTACAAAGGCTGTTTTTCAGCAGTAAATAGAATGATACCAAATTCAGAAGCTAGACAGATAATAATTGAATCTCTGGCTTTTGACAATTCAATGCAGCATGCAAAAGGGTAATTAGGCCATTAAAGGCATGATCAGAACCCTTGGAGGAATGTATCTGGGATACAATTAGTATTGAATCTCATGACCATGATGATACATGGATAGGAGAGATGATTTCAAGAGGTTTGAAGAAAAATAATAATGTCAGATGCTTTAATTGTGGTAAACAAGGTCACCTAACAAGGGATTGTAAACAGGGCATTCCTATAAACAATGTTTTTTAAAGGAACAATGACAACAGAATGCCCCTGCCTTCTGGATTATGCAGAAGGTGTTGTAAAGGCAAGCACTGGACTAACGAATGTAGACCAACAAGGGACACACCAAGTAATCCTTTGCCTTTGCCCTTGGGAAACTCCCTGAAGGGCCTCTCGCAGGCTCCCATGTCAAATTCAGTTCAGTTGTTTCCTGCCATCATAGAAAAAAGCCCTTCTTAGAGCAATTAAATAACCTAATGCCTATTGTAATAAACCATGCTGCTTGAGGTGATAGAACAGCTATAGCAGAGAGAACAGAAAATACAGAAGAAACCATAAGGCAAATCTTTTGGAAAATTTCTATAAATGAAGAAAGACCAAAATTAAAAATACAAATAAATGATGCTCTCATGGAGAGTCTTGTAGAAATGAATGCAGATGTAACAATAATTGCACCAGAATCTTGGCATTCAAATTAGCCTCTTCAGGAGGTAAATGCTCAGCTGTTAGGGATTGCAACATTATCTCAAGTGAAACAGAGTGCAAGATGGGTCAAATGTATAGGGCCAGAAGGACAGAGAAAAAAATTAAAACCATATATGGATAATATAGCTATGAATTTATGTGGACATGATTTATTACAACAATGGAATACCCAGACTGGCATCCTCCAATCTCAGAAACAAACCATAAAGTAACACATGTTTCTGAGAGAAGTATTAGAAGATATTATAAAGAACAATCACCAGCCATCCAGATTGTAAAATAACAGGGTAAAACAGCTGCCGATCTCTCAATGACACCAACAGCCCTGCCTTTAAAATGGTTAACAGACAAGCCTGTGTGGGCTCAGCAATGGCCTTTAATAGAGAAACTGCAGGCCTTGGAATAGCTGGTACAAAAACAGTTAAATGCTCAACATATTGAAGAATCAACCAACCCTTGGAATATTCCTGTATTTGTTATTAAAAAGAAATATGGTAAGTGAAGAATGATAATAGACCTAAGAGCAATTAACAAAGTAATTCAGTCGATGGGCTCTCTACAATTCAGACTTCCTTTGCATACTCTGTTACCTAAAGGATGACCTCTTATAGTTATCAGTTTTTAAAAAAACAAAAACAAACAAACAAAAAAAACTGCTTCTTCTTCTCAATACCCTTACAAGAAAAGGACAGAGAATGATTTGCTTTCATGGTGCCTACTTATAATTCTCAGCTGGTTAAGAGATATCAATGGAAGGTTCTCCCACAGGGAATGTTAAATAGCCCAACCCTATGCTAATATTTTGTATGACAGCCATTGGAAGTATTACATAAACAATTTCCTAAATCTATAATCTATCATTACATGAACAATATTTTACTAGCTTATTTAAATGCAGATACTTTAGAAAGATTGTTTGAAGAAATAAAAAAAAAATTGCCTTGTTGGGGATTACAATTTGTTCCTAAAAATACACAAAGAGGAGATTCTATCCGGCTTCTTGGGTCTTGAAAACCAAGCATGAAACTCAAGGCCAGTCAGACGTTTGTCTGACCAAGAACTGTATTCAACCTTCCTAGAGCTCTAGAATGCTGATGCTTGCACTGTGGCAGGCATTTTTACTTAGTCTTTTGTTCCTACTTAATGTATTGGCTACTCAAGGGCTTGCCAGCAGGCAGAAACTCTTTATATATTTATTTTTATGTAATTTTTTTTTCATTTTATGTACCAGCCACTGTTTCCCCTCCTTCCCTTCTGCTATTCATCCTACCCTACTCCCCCCCCCATTTCACTTCTCATAGGGGGTAAGGCCTCCCTTTGGTAGTCAACACAGGCTGGCATTGGAAGTTGGGGCAGGACTAAAGCCCCTCCCCCCGAGGCACAAGCTCTAAAGAAGCTGTATCTTTTTTTTTTTTTTAAGCTTTCTTAGGAACTATGGAACTGGAGCACCACATTGGTATACTAAAATGTTGTTGTTTGGTTTTTTTTGTTTGTTTGTTTCTGTTTTGTCGGAGGTACACAACCCAGTTCCCAAATAAATAACACATGGAGGCTTATTCTTAATTATAAATGTTCAGCCTTCATTTGGCTTTTTTCTTGCCAGGTTTTCTTAACTTATCCCTTTTGCCTCTGGGCTTTTTTTCTTTTCTTACTTCTTTATGTCTTACTTTTACACTTACTCTGTGGCTGGCTGTGTTGCTGGGTGGCTGGCCCATAATAGCCTCCTCTTTCTCCCTGGCTCCTTGATCTCTCCTCCCAGATTTCTCCTTCTATATATTCTCTCTGCCTGCCAGCCCTGCCTGTCCTTTCTCCTGCCTTGCTGCTGGCCGTTCAGCTTTTTATTAGACCATCAGTTGTTTTAGACAGGCACAGTAATGTGGTGATATTGTGTTCCCCAAAATATTGTGCACCCTAATAAACTTATCTGGGATCAGAGAACAGAACAGCCACTAGATATAGAGGCCAGAAAATGGTGGCACACACACCTTTAATCCTATCACTTGGGAGGCAGAGATCCATCCCGGTCTCTGTGAGTTGAAAGACCCACTGGAAACAGTCAGGCCTGGTGATTCACACCTTTAATCCCAGGAAGTAATGGCAGGAGGCAGAAAGGTATTTAAGGTGTGAGGACGAGGAACTATAGCTGGTTAAGCTTTTAGGTTTCGAGCAGCAGTTCAGCTGAGATCCATTCTGCATGAGGACTCAGAGGCTTCCAGTCTAAGGAAACAGGATCAGCTGAGGAATTAGCATGATAAGGTTAGCTGTGGCTGGTTCTGTTTCTCTGATCTTCCAGCCTTCACCCCAATACCTGGTTTCAGGTTTGTTTTATTAATAAGAACTTTTAAGATTCATGCTACACAGTAACACAGCTTCACAGAGTTAAACAAATGCAACATACACAAAAGTAGCACACCTTAAAATAATATTCTATAACAACAGACTAATTGATCTATGTATATAAGTCTATGTCCTTTGGCTCCCTCAGAAATGGTGACTTCAGAGATCTGCTTATGGTTCTTTTATGGCTCTCAACTCTGTTTTTGCAGTAATGATAAAGTATGCTAATATGACCTGTTCCTACCCACAAAAAGTGTTTGACATCAAATGAGCCAGCTTTTGTCTCATACCAACAACTAGTTCTGTAATCCTTCAGACTCTAGCTGGGTGTTCTGTGATTTAATTCAATTCTAACACTTATTGCCTGAAGTTAGTATTGCATTCCATGAGTGAAGGGCTCCAGCACATGGGACTGCTTCCACATCAGGCCTAAGCCACAAATCATAGACCACCAGAACTTGTAACCTTCTTGCTCTACATCCAGGGCTGTGTCTTGATTCTCTGCTCAAGTCCATCTGTTTGCTATAGCGGCTAACAAAATTCTCAGGAAAATATACCTACCCACTTATAATCAAGGTTGTTACATAGGATCCTGGGTAAGGACCAGAGGAAGTGAAATATAGAATGACCCTAGATTCCCAAGCCAGGCACTTCTGGCCTACAGATTGGGGGATATGCACCATCCCCAAATAAGAGTAGATTCATCAACTCAGAAATTCTATGTCACTGGGAGTGTTCATGAGAGTTTCAATGTGTAAGTGTGACAGATTGTTAGGTTTCCCTGCTCTGGGAGTTGGAGACAATAGAATTGAATGTTCTTGACTTCTAATCAAAACTTGGGTATGAAAGTACCATGGTAAGACTTTGTATACCAAATTTCAGAAGAAGGAAACAAAGAAAAGGAGAACCCTGATCTTTCTGATGACCTGCCCCATCCTAAAGTTATGGAGGGTCCCACTGAGAGTTGCCTTATTACAACAAAAAAGATGATGATCCCTCAAAAAAAAAAATAGTGTGTTAGCAACTCAGTGTTGGGAACTGGGAAAAACATAAGTAAAATAAAACCAATGTTTTCTGTTATATGACATCTGTACCAAAAGTGCTGATTTTTCAATCTCTGGAGTAAAGAGCAGAATATGAATTTACACAGTGTAAAAATTTCTTAAACTCGTGACTGGCATAAATCAGTTTTTGTCCTGCACATCCGAAGTCTTCCACATGTCCAGCTGGATACTATGCATTTGAATCAGGCTGACTATGCAGAAGGTCACCGGCCATGTTGGAAGATGAATCCTTTGATGCAATTCTTTCCCCTCCCCAACAGCTTCCATCTCCCAGTACCCATCCAGAGCATCCTTGACTACTGGGCTTTTGATTTGGTCTCTCTTACGTAACATCAGACGTAAACCTTGCCCTGGAGAGAATGCAGCCTTTCTTCAGTCTTCATGTTCCTTAGGGCCAGGGGATGACCTTCCCCTTCATTGTTTCTTGATCAGTATAATCATAGCGAGGAATGTGGAGCCTACTCCTTGATATGCTTTCAACCAGCATGGTCGAACTTTGCTCAGCATCCTGCCAGCTCCTCAAGGTTAGGACTTAAATTCACATCCTGTCTGTGTGGACAAATATCTCAGATCTTGTCATTAACCTGGACCCTCTGTTCTTTCTTACCCTGGGTTAAGCTCTTTACTACCTTTGGACTTGGATTCTTGCTTTCCATCTTGTTTCCTTTATGTCCTCAGGTTTTGCTTCGACTATTTAATGCCATCCTTCTCTTAGTCAGACATTTCTACTTTCTGTTGCTTAGACTCCATTCCTTACCATCCTATAAAAATACTAGGAAACGAATTGATTTTCAGCTAAGTGCATTACCAAGTCAGAGCCCCGTTTGCCAGTTTTTACACACACACACACACACACACACACACACACACACGCACACACACAGAGAGAGAGAGAGAGAGAGAGAGAGAGAGAGAGAGAGAGAGAGAGAGAGAGAGACGCCTGCACACATATACTCACATAAACCTAGCAAAGGAGATGATGAAAACACTATCATATTAGAAGTTTGTGAAAAATGAGGCACAGAAAATAATAGAGATCCAGACCTTTCACTTTCTCAGTCTAGACCTGTGATGCTGTGATTTTATAAGGACATGGCAGAAATGATAGAAATTTCTCTCCCCTGTGACTGTCTAATAGAGTCAAATGTTGACACAAACACCATTACACATCTTTACCGTTACTAGTTTCTCTCTATTGTTGCAAGAAGTAGAAAAAAATTGACTCAGTGTAGTTTTATTTATTTCTCTGAGATTAGTACAAATGTGTCCAGGAGCCAAAACTTCTATTTTCATGTAGAACTAGAATGGAGGTATCTGAATACTTAGTAAAGGACTTCATACTCAAGGCGTGCCATTTAAAGGAAGAAAGATAGATGTAACTAAATTTATCCAGAGGAACTTGTAATTTTGAATTCCAGAATACCACTGAGCCAGTGAGCATTACCCATCTTCAATATTCAATTTATTGCCATATTTATGTGTGTATACATATGTATATTTCTTTATTGCCTAAGGGGAATGTTATGCATCTTTCTCCACTGAATAAATGCATATTTAGCTGTGTTTATAGAAGAACTGAAGAACATTTGGGCAGCCAAGAAACAAAAAGAGAGTACTCAAGGGCAACCGTGACTCTGTGACCTGAGATTTATGACCTACCCCTTGATGTGGAGAAGCGAATCTATTCCCTCTGTTCTCTGTTAGCTGAGGAAGGAGTGTTCAGCAAGAACAGATGTGGCCATTCGCCCAGTTGCCCAATGAAAACAAGCAATTGCCATGGCAACCAGAAAATACCATGTGGGCCATGAACTGACCTCTGAGTCTCAGCTTTATGTTGCAGGACTTGCATATATATGTTTGCCCGTGGTGTAGATTTCCTTCCTATGTGAGCATGCTAAGTGCTAAAACAATTATTTATTTCATCTCCTTCTAGTACCCTCTAGCTCCACTTCCATCGGAAACTGAGCAGATAGGAAAGAATACATGGTCCTTGATGTCAGCGCTAGGAAAGGTACTATTGAAAGATGTAAATACATGTTGGACAGCGTGGGGAGATGAAAGGAATCCTACTTACAGACAGCTTGGGGAATAAAAAGCTCAGGTTGTTATTTGAGAGCAGTGCAACTACCCTTCAAAACAGTCACATACTGATCCAAAACTGTATGTTTAATCATATCTGTTTATTTAATTCCTACACAGACTGTGGGTTCTTTCAGCTGGGAAAGTAACAACAAAGCTGAATGAATAAAAAGATCACTGTCAGTAATGGATGTGGATTTATGATACAGACACAGTAAGGTAAAAATAAGTAAGCATTTACAGCGTGTAGTGCTCTCCTAGTTAAGGGATGTGTTCTGACCCTGGACTTGAGCAGGATAATTACAATTCCATTATTCTGCACTTAATAGTCCCCATCATGCGAACAATACCTAAAACTTAACTTATACATGTAGAAAAGCAGGACTCATTCAGATTTGCTGGAAAGCAGTCTTCTGGGAGTAGAGATCCATGAACTTCCAAAGTCCAACTATTTTCTACTGCCTGAAACCTGTAGCCCATGAGAAAAGTACAATTTGTGGTTAGTGAACTTGTGGAGTCAGAGACATTGTCACTGCTGGTTCCTCACTGTCCCCTGTGTTTGAAAAATAAATGTTATCTAAAATCTGAGTGTCCAATGACTTAAATCTGGAAGAAAAGGAAACATGTCAGTTAGGAAAACAACCACCATTGAATCTGATAAGTAGGACTCATCTATTTTTTTTTCTTGGAGATGCTTTGTATATTGGTCAATGGCAATTGCCCTGAAGTGTTATCACCTGAATGCTGAGATTTGATCCTTCCTAAGATGGAACAACTATAAAAATCTCGTCATTGATCAGTAACATTAGCTCTACATCTTTAAGAACTCAAAACTCATCAATATTATGCATCACATAGGTATAGCCCCATAGTAATTATTATGTACTTCCATCAAGTTGATCATTTCAAGAAAAAAAAATTTCTTTGAAGTTAAAATACTACTTCTCAAACTGAATGTCAAGGAGAAACTATATGTCAAAAGGAATTGTAACAATAATTATTAATGTTATGCTTTCACATGAACCAAAACATAAAAGTATAATATGCTACATTTTAATAACTGAAATCAAGTGATAAACAAATCACTAGAGCATTAGCATAGAAGTAGCACATTAAAATATATTCGCATCATAGTAACAAAGATATTATATCCAGAATTCATAACAAATTCCTACAAATAAAAAAGGAAAAGAAAACTGACACAGTACACACAAAACATACAAACATAAAAATCACAGTGGCAAGTGCTAGCACTTAATAAATCTAGGAGATCTCATCATGAAATCTGTCATTTGTGTTGACAGATGTAATGTCTGACATATGTATTGTTTAGCAAACTTAAATTGTCCATGTATGATACATTGTTCAAGGCATTAAGAGAACCTAGCAAATAGAAAATTTATATACTCTCCAATATTCTACATTTTTAAAATTGGATCTTTTAATAAGAAAATACCACCTCCAAGTCATAAAATGAAATAAAAATGTATTTGCAATTGACAGCCTCTGGGAGAGGGAGAGTCAGTTTTCTTTAAGGGTATGGGTTCTGCTAGAGCAACCAGTTTCAACTGGATGGCTGCACACCCCAGTGTACATGCAGCAAAAATTGGACTTGATGGCTGAGTGGTGTGTGTGGGGGGGCGGGGACATAAAGTTAAGCTGGATGGGAAAAGCATGGGGAGGCGGATCTTGGAGGACCTGGGAGAAGCGAGGTGAATAATCAAAATATATTCTACTCAAAGAACTAATAAAAAAGGGAGCAAATGTATCTTATTATAGAATTACTTTAAACTACAAAACCCCTAACAATCAACAAGGACACGGTTTAAAATGTGTAAATCATTAGCAGCACGGAATAATGTACAGCCAGGAGTGAATTAAAGTAGATCTGCAATTTGGTATGATGCATTTTAATAAAAGCCAGTTGCAGAACAACTGGAAACAGGGTATTTACAAATTTAAAACACTCACAAGTTAAATTTCATTTATTAGTGTACATATGCTAAGTAAAATTATAAAATCAGAAGTGATAGAAGTTAGATTGAAGTCATAATAACCTTGAATAGAAGGAATGAAGAAATGGACAATGAATTTTTTCCTTTTATTCTCTTGGTTTTTGCAATAGAAACTTTCTACTGTACCTATTTTTTTTCTTATTGTAACTTACAATGCAAATAGGACAAAAAAATCAGTGTTTATTAATTCCAGGAGATATATAGAGTTTTCTTATATTTCTATACAGTATTTTTTTGTTTTAATTTTTTTCTTTCTAATTATACTTATATAATTAATGGAAGGTAGTGAGAGTGAACATACCATGACTCATGTAGCAATCAGAAGATAACTTGAAAAGAGTCGGTTCCCTCCTTTCCACCACATGGGGCCAGAGATTGAGCACAGATATAGGCTTTGCATCACATGACTTAACCTGCTGAGTCATCTCACCAATACCCTAGTTAATTAATTAGTTAATTGTTTAATTTGAAGATTTATTTCTTCATATATATATTCATATGTGTCTGTCTGTTACAGGTTTATTGTACATGTGTTCAGGTGCTCTTGGGGCTAGAAGAGGTCATTAAGTTCACTAGAACTGAAGTTATAGGTAGTTATGTAATATCAGTGCTGGGAACCTAACTCTTAATTATTTCTAAAAGAGCAGAAATAATTCATAGCCACTGAGACATCTTTCTAGCCTCTTTTTAGTCTTTTTTAAACAGTTGTTAAAGCATGTGATTGATAAATACGTTTATGCATGTATATTTTTAAGGTATGTGCAGTACATTGAAATAAAAAATGTATTTGAGTTTGTCATGGCATGTAATGTCAGATTCTTAAGTATTTGTTGAAGCTATTATTTTCTAATCGTACCAATGACAGTGAAAACCAAACTAAACACATTGTCTCTTCACTTAATTTAATTTAGGACAGAATAACTTCATTCAACAAAGCTGGCAAAAAGTAAGCACCATTGGGAATACAAATGCAAAGAGAGCCAAGAAAGTGTCTGAGAACGTTTGACTCTGCTGACCCAAGAGCAGCTGGGGGAGCATTCTGCGCATATTTCCCTAGGAGAAAAATCTCTCAGGACTTTGGACACAATCACAACCAAAGCTTTCAAAATATGTTACATGGATTTTTTTTCAAACTTAAGTGATCAATTAAGAAACATTGTTTAAAGTAAGAGAGAACAGGAAGTTGGGGCCGTAGGGAAGTAGGGGGAAAGACAGGAATCTGGAAGGACTTGAGGGATAGGGGGCATGCATGTGATTAAAACACAGTGTATGGAATTCTCAAAGAATTAATAAGATATTAAGAAAAAGACACTAAAATATTTAAAAACAAAAGCAACTGGAAAGTTCTAACAGTGCTCAAGAATATTTGGTACAACTGAATAAAACGATAAAAATTTCTGGTGCCTCTGGATGCTTGTCTCTCTAATCCTTGGAGATAATTACTCAGTCAGAAAAAGAGTGGAGTTGACTTCTGTGAACTCAAAATGCCCTGTTCAAGAAACTCTAAGGATAGGTTATGTTTTCACTGCTTAAGAAAGGTAGGGAAAAATATTGTGACCCTAGGATGTTGTAACATCTCTTTGTGTTCCAAATGCTAAACCCATGCAAATAATCAAAATAATGTCTTATATAGGAACAAGAAAAAAATACTTGTACTTTGTTTTGAGTGATCAGGTGTCGGTAGGAGCCCATGGAGGTTGTTTCAAAGCTTCTTGGCTCTCAGAGCTTACTCAAAAAAAAAAAAAAATGAATAAAACGTTAAGCAAGCAGGGAACAGAGCAAAGGCAGACACAGCAAGAGTTTTCCTTTCCTGTTTATCCAAAACCAAAACCAATAATCTCATTATTTTTAATGCCTTAATGTGTTTGTCTGAACAAGATTAGTCCATTTACAATAAGTACACTTATCTACAAGGAGTCTGGTTCAAGGGTGGGTCTTGAAGAGTAAACATAGGTTTCCTTAATTGGAGCCAGCCAGTACACAGCATAAGAACAGGGATAAAGTCAAGGAAGGAGAGAGCCCAGGGAGGTGGGAAGTAGAGGTTGTGCTGGGTGAGACACAGAGATGGTTTTGAGAAGAGTCCAAGCAGAAAAGAAACAGAAGTGTGTGAGGAAAGAAAAGATCAAAAGCAAAGAACAAAACCGGGATTTTGCTTCACTTTGTAAGTGATTAGGAAAGTGACCTTCTTTGAAGTAGTCACAGCTAGGGGCACTCAAGAGGAGCCCTATTCAGATAATCACACATAATTTCCTTCTTTCCAAATTAACTCCCAAATACCTGGAATTAGCAGGTTACACCATATTTGAAGAATGGCAAAGAAAGGACTTCACTGTTTTTGAGCCTAAAATTTAGTCTAAAATAACTAGCAGGAAACTGGGGGCTCAACAGGAACTTCTGGAAGACCCCTCTCATGCTTTCTTAACTACAAATAAATACCTTTCCAAGAACCTTGACATTCAGATCTACCTGCCCTGTGTTTAAAGTTGAAGTGCTCTGAAAGCCTCCGAGGGCTCCAGGTTTTTCTCAATGAAATGAGTTAACCCTAGAAGTACTCGATTATGAAAGGTAACAGCTCAGAGGTAAATGGCATTTGAAGCTTGTAGCAAATATTAGAGAAAAATAATGAGGAGAAAGCCTTCCAAATGAAGAAAGAACATCAAGAAACATGTTTCTAGGTAGAGAAATGGCTCTGTGGGTAAAGATACTTCCTGCTCTTGCCAAGGACTGGAGTTCGGTTCACAGCACTCACAGTGAGGAGCTCACAGCTGACTCTAACTATAGCCACAAGAACCCAGCATCCTCTTCTGACTTCTGTTGGTAACCATGTGCGTGTGTGCATATACATATATATAGACACACACAATGCACATAGACATACACAGTACACATAAGCATACATATGCACATAGGAACACACAATACACATAGACATACATATACACATACACATAGACACAATAAACATAGGCTTGCATGTACACATAGATACACATATACACATAGACACACACAATACACATAGACACACACATACATATAGACACATACATGCACATAGGCATACATATACACATAGACACACACAATATACATAAGCACACATATACACATAGATACACACATACACATGGACACACACAATACACATAGATACACATATACACACAGACACACATACAAATATACACAGCAAATGTTCTTTAAATATTACAAAAGAAACAGTTTGCCTATATCTTTCTGAAACTTGATTCAAGCCCACACATACACACACAAATATCGGAATGCCTTTCACTTTAATGGTCAATGTTGAACCTGCATTAGCATGACATGGAGAACTTCTTAAAAACACAGATTCAAAGTCCCACCCCAAACCTTGTATTTCAGGAGCTTTCGGAATCAGATTCCATTCTCATGGGTGCCAGAGTCCAGCTCCAGATGAGGGCAGGGTCTGAAGCTGGGTGGATGCAAGAGCAGTGATGGAGGAAACAGACACAGGATACTCCTTAATTTCATTTGAGGAGAAAAGGACAGAGAGGAAACACACGGGAGTCATTCATAGTGGGACAGGTAGGATGTAAGAAGTTGGCAGGGGAAGGAAGTGAGCCAGGCCATAGTGGTTGGGAGAATGTTGGAGCCTGACTGACTAGCAGCCAGAGTGCTTCTTTATTTATACAAAATTTAGTAAGCAGGTATACATTCATGATGTTCCAAAACATAGATCATATCATTTTTGTTTTTGGACACGTGTTTTGCTCATCTTTTCGTCATCATTAATAAACTATGACAGAACAGAGTATCATTTCTAATCATTTTCCCTCAAGTTTTGATATCATTAATAAAGAGTTACTCATTAACCCCATAATCCAATTTTTAAGAATCTAGAGGAATATGACAGCCTGTTCTCAGGCTGGTAGCTTTGGTTACTTCAAGGACACTAGGCCAAAACAAAATTGTCAAGCCACCCCAGGCATTTTGCCATGTCTCTAGCAGTGTAGTATTAACTCTTAATGGTCAGAGTGCCCAGGAAAAATCCTCAGGCAAAAGCTGCTGCAGTTTTTATTCAAATTCTGGCATAATACTATGTTTATATCTTTATAGGATTTGTCTATATGTCTAATCCTGGCATTCTGTTTTTCTTTGGTCATATGTCACCACAGTGGCTCTTCATGAGCTAACTTTTCTAAGAAAGGGGGGTCCTGACATCTCATTCTTTTATCATCTTTACACTCTATTTTTTGGCCATCAATATGTCTTTGTGTAGGGCAGAGGTATATGCCACATGATTGTCTGGGAGAAGAGGCTTATAATCTGAACTGTGGCCAACTCCTCTAGCCCACCAAATCTTGTTGCCTTTTAAAGTTTACTTTGTTTTGAATATCTTGTTCCAGTGTAAGTAGAGGGACAGATGTTTCAAGAATGTCTCAAAGCCTCATGAAGAGACCTCTGGCTTCTTTATGTGTCACAATCTCCAAGGCATAAGGAAGACCTTTGAGTAGATAAGAATATCTCCTTAAAAACAAGGGGAATAGTATGTTCAGAACTGTCCTGGGGGAAACTTAGGAGCAGCATTCCTGGGAGAAGGCATAAATGATTCATTAGAATTTTTCCATCAATCCAATATCCTTAATTTGTACAAACATTAAAAGTCCCTCAAGTATGCAACAGGTGGAGATGAAAACCAAAGGTGGCATGGCAGCCATCATGCAGCTCAGCTTTGCTGGATTGTTGTCAAGCAGCTGTGCTGGCTTTATGACTTTTGCCATTCTGTTCAGATATGGCTGTGCCACATGGACTACTGCTTGCCTCTTGAGACTTTGACCATCACTGGACAACTAGGTGCAATCATTAAACACTGTCAGTTTTGTAACAGAAATTCTAAGAACATTGCCTGGATATTTAAGCAGAATTTCTATTTTTTTCCTTTAACTCTGTACTTATTATAGCCATGGTATTGGGAAAGGCAGTACTACTCCAAGGCAGAAAGGACTACAGTGTCAGAAAAGAAAGATCATTTCTCCTCAGTGAAGGACATTTCAATAAAAGCATGGCTCAGAGGACGAGAGGATATTTTCATATGGAAGATTTACTCCCCACACTCTCCTGGAAAATCTTCACCTAAAAGGATTGTAATTACCATAGGCATGCATCCATCTAGGCACAGTAGGATCCAGTTTTAAGGAGAATTTATGAGCTGAAAGAAGACATTCCAGGTTATACAACTTGAGTTACTATAGAAATATGCTCTAGACTAGTGATACATTGTGAAATACTAACTCCAGAGAAAAATCTGAATTATTTTCTGCTGACAAGCAGTTTATGTATTTATGTGAAAAGACAAGAAACACAAAAGCTTGGGAATGAGTGTCAGATGGATAAGCATTTAGATGTTTAATTGCATCAAAGCTGTATTTCAGTCATCAGTCATTACACCTGTAATATTCATATACAAATCTTTCTTCCAATTGGATTATAAACTCAACTCATCTTTAATATTTTATTGTGAGGACAACTAATCCTGAATTTGAGAGAGATTCCTGTGTGTGGAATACAAAAATCTCTTTGCTCATTCAGTCTCATAAAGTACATCAGTCATATTTTCTGTGGCATGATATTGGCCAAGTTCTCATCTGGTTCCCTTAGAGATTTGTTTCTGAAAGTTTTCTGGAAAAATAGAAGAAGGGGAGTGGCTGACCTTCATCCCTCTATGTTTTTGTTCTTCATATATTAACTTAGTTATGGAATGAATCAAAACCCAAGTGATCCAAACAATTGTCTCAGTCCAAAAGTCTATACACAAAGCCCTTCTGCAAATGCCTTCAGGCCTTTATACAACAATGGAAACATTCAGCCACACACATGGCTAGAGATGAAGCTCAATGGCCCCTGAGAGTCCACAGCAAGCACTGCTTTCAAACTGCATCCATATTGAAAATCTGCAATCAGTCTTAGTGTGAATATTTATGTAACGGAAAGAATAATCTCACAAAGCAGGATTTCTCATTTTCTCAGGTGCCAATTTTATTTCAAACTCTTACCAGCAGACATGTTGTGCTTCTAGCAAGTAAGCAAGTATCTAGACTGACAGCCTAAGTTATTCTTTCTTATCTATCCTAAAGAGTGTGGGATTTCTTATGAAAGCTCATTCTATTTCCAATTAATGTATTCTTGAGACTGATCCTCATAGAGGATCTCCAAAAATGTGTGAAAATTCTTCAGGAAATCAAAGATATATTGCACAAACGAGTGGTGCAATATTAAACTCAGAGAGACTAATGTCAAGTGTTTGCTATTTTCAAGTAATAACAGTTGATCTCCAGGCCATGTAATCATTAATATTTACAAGATAAATGGCTTAGCAAAAACTAATCATAAGATCACCTTTTCATGTCAATTAACCCCTCTTCAGAACCTTTGTTTTTCAATTAAAAAAAAAAATCAAGGAAAATAAAGCTCTTTTTTTTTTGACTCAAAATTGTGTCAAAGACATTAAAAAAATGAAACTTCAATGCAAACTTTAAATAAGACACATGTGTTTAGAATGCCTGGCATTTCTCAGAAGTAGAAATGACAGCCATGTATTTCCTCTTACCTGTCAGTTACATTTAAAAATAATACGTGTATCACTGTAAGAAAAGAATGCAGGGTTTTGTTTCTCTGCTTAAGGGCTCTATGTATACAGTCATCACGACATTTGCATAGAGGTGTTATCTATTTCTATATGGTTTAAAGACACAATTGAAAGCATTTCTGAGTTTAATAAAATGGATTAAATAAACTTAATCTACACCTCAAGGATATAGGACAGAGAGGAAGGTGATTAATGACAACAGTTTATATTTTTCACTTGAACAATTTCAAAATAGGTGGCAAATGATCAGATTACCTAGACTTTACAGTATTTATTGTTTTTATTTTCTTCCACTTACCTCATTTAATGAACTAAGTAAGCCACTTACTAACTTCCTAGGGCACTTGATTAAATTAACTCTAAAATGTCTTGTTAAAGGTAATTTAGCCAAGAAAAAGCTCAATATTCTATTCATTAACATCCATTTATTCAAAGAGGCTGTGGTGGATTTACCTGCAGACTAGACCAGAATACATAGCAGAAACACAAATCAAAGCAATAAATTGACTAGGGGATGAGGCAAACAAATTTGCTTTTCAATCCTGAAACACTTACCATTTAGCATAGATTCGGTTGTGGACATGACTTTTGCAGTCAAATGCTTCTCAGTTCAATTTGCCAAAGGACAGCTTTGCTTGAGGCCAAAGACTCTTCAGATCTATGCCTGATGTAAATGCAATTCAAATAATGAAAATTTATGTTCTGTTTAAAACTACCACAAAAATGACCCCATGCAAAAAATAGGCCTTTGGCAGAAGAGTTCCAGAAGTGTGAGTTACAGAAACATGTCTAATTCCAGACAGTCACATCTACCTATTGCTTCTGGGCTTTTCTGTTCTCTTACTTCTGTAAATCTTACTATTACTCCATGGCTTGCTGTGTAGCTGAGTGGCTGGCCCCTGATGTCTTCCTCCTTCTCTGGTTCCTACATCTCTTTATTTCCTCTCTCTCAGATTTCTCCTTCTATTTATACTCTGTGCCTGATAGCCTCGCCTATTTCTCTCTGCCTCACTATTGGCCATTCAGCTCTTTATTAGAGCAATCAAGTGTTTTAGACAGACACAGTACATAGCTTCACAGAGTTAAACAAATGCAACATAAACAAAAGTAACACACCTTCAAATAATATCCTACAATATGCTGCCTCAAAGATTCGGATTAGAAGCAGATCTTCCCACTTAGAATTAAGAAAAAAAAAATCCCTCATGATTGTGCCCCACCATTTGGGGGTTTTATTGAACTCCAGATACCCTCAAGTTGACAACCAAGAATAGTCACCACAACTAGTTTTTACGAATACCATAGAATTTATCAACATTTAAAGTGTTATATCTGGATATCGCCTCAAAATTAGAAACCTCTTTGCTAGGGTTGCTGAGGACCATACAAATTCCTCTCACTAATTTTACACAAAGTTAACATTTAAGTCAATGATTCCTATGGAGAGATATTTTTTTTCTTACATAGAGTGTGAGACATAGACATTTATCTTTTCCATCTTGGATAGCCAGTTTCCTCACCATCATCTATTAAAATGCCAACCTTTGCCTCAGAGATTTGTTAGCTCATGTAATCATATATTTAACTTTCAGGTGCACTTTGGTTTGTTCATAAAGTTCTTATTTTCCCCTGGTCTGTTTGTATGTGCCATGACTATACTACTTCTCTTCTTTATCTCACTAGATATTCTTTTATATTTCTCTATTCAATAGTATAATTTAAGCATGCTTTGAAATTTTAGTACAAGTATACATTGTAACATATTACATGCACCCTAACTTCACATTCCAACTCCCCCTATGGCCCTTCACAGACAACTCTCTCCCAAATTCATGTCTTTTTAGTTTTTCTTTATTCTTCAGAATTTTGTACATATATGCAATGATATATGATCATCTCTCTCCCCCATTTTCTGTATCAAGTTCTCTCCATATCTTCCTCAACGTGTTTCTCTTCCAACTACATGCCTTTCTTTTTAAAGAACTCACTAAGTCCTGTTAGTGCTACTCATATGTACATGGATATAGAACAATCTACTGAGCATGGACAGCCTATCAGTGGTTGTTCCCCTCCCCCAAAATATGACTCTCCCTCTCCCTGCAGCTATATACTGTCAATAGATGTGGCTTTGGGAGACCATCTCTAATGCATACTGGAATTTTTAACTGGCTTGATCTTGTGCAACAGCCATGTACTGTGGAGAAGATAGCATTTCACAGTGATCACCCCCATCCTCTGACTCTTACCTTCTTTATTCTATTTCCTCTGCAGTGTTCTCTGAGCCTTGAGGGAACTGCAGGTTGACATAGATGCCTCAACCTTGCTGAGTATTCACAGTCACTTATTCTTAGCACTTGAAGTAGTTATATGATTCTCTGTATTAATTGATACTGCAATAAGAAACATCTCTCATCATGGTTTAAAGCAGCAAAACTCTATGGCATGAACATCAGTAATATAAGGAAGTTTGACAATATGACTAGCAAACCCACAGTAGTAGGTGCCCGGCTAGAGCCTGTGACCTTCTTAACCACTTCTTTTTTTTTTTTAACCATATTTATAATACCAGGCATGAATTACTTCCTGTGGAGCAGACCTCAAGTTCAATCAAGAGAGACATTGCTTGCCTCATAAAGAGTCTTGCTACTATTGCACCAGTGAGCACATCTTACCTGGCCCAGTACAGGGCTAGGTAAGAGCACTGATGGTTTTTCTCCTCCAACAGCCTTCACAACACCTTCCAGTGCTGGGAAAGCTAGCTGGCAGGGAGAGAGTTCACAGTCACTTCTAGATTGATTTCTCAGTGCCCTGCAACTGACGGATGTGGTGTCTTGGTGGTTTCTTGTTTGTTTGTTCGCTTGTTTGTTTGAGGAAGGCCCTTATGTATTCTAGGCTGGCCCTAAGTAACTAAGGATGACCATAAGCTGCTGCTTCCACTTCCTAAATCCTGGAATTATTAGTGTGCACTGCATGTCTGGTTTAATGCGGTGCTGAGGGTAGACCCTAGGGCTTCGTGGATGCTAGGCAAACACTCTGCCAACTGAGCTATATTTTCAGCCCCTTTCCAAATGATTCTTGCATTAGTATTTTCCACATTGAATTTAATATCAAGTTTTCTGCCTGCATGGAATGAATTTAACAGCACTTTATTGAATTGTATAAAATTTATACATTTCTTTCAGAAAAATATGACACTGTTAATAATGTTGACTTCTCTTCTTGAAGAAGTAGATGCGTTTCCTTTGTACAAACTTTTTATAGGTTCTACTTACTGTCCACTAAATTTGTTTCTTGTGTTTTCATTTTCTTTGGCAATAGAAAATAGAAATGTCTCTACCACTTTATATCTAACTGGTTATTGCTGCGATGAAAAATTATTGATTTTTATATATTATTCATGTTTTTACTGTCCTACTTGCTCTTGGGCAATATTATCAATTCTCTCAGGTTTCCTGGGAACTCTCTTGACCTTTGGCTAATGGAGAGTTTTTTGCTTGATTTCTAGTTCATATGCAGTTGTTGCATACTTTCATTTAATTAACTTGAGCAAAACATCCACTATAGTGTTAAATAATGAAAGGGAAAGTAGAAATACTAGTGTTGTTTTTAATTTATATATGCTCAACACATTTATACAAAAACATTGAACATAATATAAGGCATGTACATTTGACACACAGACACACACAGGACAGAAGAAATAATCTATTTTGCATTCCATAAATGAAAGATAGATAGATAGATAGATAGATAGATAGATAGATAGATAGATAGATAGATAGATGATAGATGATAGATAGATAGGTAGGTAGGTAGTAAAAACTAACATTGTATTGTGTATTGTAGTTACATACTATGTTTTCACTAACACGTATATATTGTTTTACAACTCTGTGTGTGTGTGTGTGTGTGTGTGTGTGTGTGTTTCATATGATTTAACAGTCATTGTTGAGTTCATGAAAAAAGATGTTGGGGAATTTTTCTTTATTTCCCCCAACTCAAAGCCTGTCTTGCAGCTCCTGATCATCCATACTGGAAGGATCTGCCACATTTTCTCTGGGGAACTAGCTGCCCCATTTTAACTGTGGAGAATTTACTCAAGAACTTGAAGTCTTTCTTTTACAGAAACTGGTGTGTTGAAATAGTCAACCTCTAATAGGTTACGCTTTGGAAAAATACATTTTATTATGAATGTATTAATTGTAACAGTTTTAATCAATTCGCAGAAAAGTTCTCAAAGTATAATTTTCTAAAATTTTAAAAACTAAAAAAGTTCTTCTCTTTCAATGTTGTTATAGTCATGTATTCCTTTGTATGTTTATTTTCTCCATTGTCTTTCTTAATTTGGCAAAATGTGTGAATAGTTTTTGTTGTCCAAAAAACTTGTACTTTCATTAAAAAGATCCATTTTCTAGAATTTTTGCTTTTGTTTATTATATATTTTGCTTTGCTTCATTATTGACTTTGAAGTTCTTTTTAATTGAAAATTCTAGTAGGTTGTGGTGGTACATGCTGGCAGGATTTGATGAAGAAGGCAGAGGCAGGAGGATCAAAAGATCAAGGCCAGCCTGGGCTACACATTTTGGAAAGTGGATTGGGGAGGGAAAGTTCAGGGGGTGGAAGGAGGGAAGAGAGGGGCATCTGTGGTTGGTATGTAAAATGAACAGAAAAAGGCTTAATAATAAAAAAAAAAGGAGAAAAAAGAAAATTCTAAACACTTGGTTGACCTTTCATTTTTCTTGAGATGATCTTAAGGCTGTATTTTCAATATTTTCCATGAAGTCTGCTAGATGGTAGTGCCATCCTCATTATGTTCAAGAATACTTTTAGAATATTAGTTGTTCTTTCCTCTTCAACCCAAAAATTGTTTAACAGAAAGTTTCTTAGTGTTCTGAAATAAAACACCTTTTTATTTTTTAATCCCATTAATAATTTATGGGTTTTGTTATATATTAACCATATAGACTGTAATAGTTTTATGAAAATAAATGGCATGTAGTTGTGGATCTCATACATGGTTCATTTTGTGCAAAATATTTGTTACTTTGAGAAATGTTATTTTCCTTAGCATGGTGTAATGTACTAACTCATACATTACAGTAACTACACTATCTATGTAAGGTGTAGAGATGGGGCATTCTTAAACACACAGCAGTCAATCTGTGACCACATACGGCATGACTGACACTGATAGGTTATTTATTTGTTTTCTTAAAACAACATACAGAGATACCTGTGCGAGCACACACACACACACACACACACACACACACACACACACACACACACACACTTTTGTTGCTCTGTTCACAAGAGCTAGAAAATGTAAGCGCCAGAATGTCTGCCTTCATTTCTTTTTCTGTTGCTGTGAGAAAATGCTCTGAGAAAAACAACTTGAGGGATGAATAGTTTGTTCTGGCTCATCTTCCAAGGATCCAGTCTGTCACAATGGAATAATGAGGGCTGCAGGACCTTCAGAGGGTTGGCCACATCACATCCACAACCAGGAAGCAGAGCAGAGTGAGTGCCAATCCCTGCTCTGCCCCCTTCCTCTTTACACTCCAGGATGTTATCTAGGAAATGGTACTAGCCACCTAAACGGGACTTCCCATTTCACTTAATACAGTCAAGACAATCTTCCACAGGCTTGCCCAGAGACCCAGTTCCCAGGTGAATTTGAATTCTGTCAGGTCAACAATTAACACTAATATTCACAAAGCCCACCTGTTGTTGTTATAATGTGCACCCCAATAAACTTATCTGGGGTCAGAGAACAGAACAGCCACTAGATTAAACATAGGTTTAGGCAGTGATAGCACATACCTTTAATCCCAGCATTCAGGAGGCAGAGATCCGTCTGGATCTCTTTGAGTTCAAAGCTACACTGTAAACAGCCAGGCATGGTGACACATGTCTTTAATCCCAGGAAGTGATAGCAGGAAGCAGAAAGTTATATAAGGTGTGAGGACCAGGAATTAGCGCCCTTCTTAAGCTTTTAGCTTTTAGCAGCAGTTCAGCTGAGATCCATTTGGATGAGGACTCAGGGGCTTCCAGTTTGAGGAACGAGATCAGCTAAGGAACTGGCGAGGTGAGGTGAGCTTAGCTTTGGCTTGCTCTGTTTTTCTGATCTTTCAGCTTTCACTCCAGTATCTGGCTCTGGGTTTGTTTTTATTAATAAGACCTTTTAATATTTTTGCTACATCCATCAATAGATGATTGATCCTCAGCTGAACAGATAAAGAAAACATGGCATATGTACATAATGTATTTATATACAACCACAGGGAAAAATAAAATTTGCCCATTGAACAGTTTTAAGCAGTTTTGCCCCAAATCTTGTTTATTCACCTTTGCATGGGATGTGGGTAGGAGGTAAGTTTTATCACCTCTGGTCCTGAGTAGAGAGAATTTTAATTAAGTCATGTAATTGTTCAGAAAAGTTAGTAAGACATGCTGCCTCTCACTGAGCTGGTCAGTGATTCTGCATGGAAATAATGTAACATATTTTCCCCAAACCTGTGAAATAGAACTCATGTCAAGTAGATTTCTTCTACTGAAGATGTGACAAAATGTGCTCTTACATTATGAGTGAAAGGTTAAAAATTCTTAAGGGTACCAGAAGTTTTCCTGTGTCCCACCTGGCCTGCGGTCAGGACAAATCTCTCTTACCCACTGCTCCCACAGCTGCTTGGACCCAAATAAACACACAGAGGCTTATATTATTTTCAAATTATATGGCCTAATAACTCAGGCTTCTCACTAGTTAGCTCTTATGTCTTAATTAACCCATTTCTATAAATCTGTACTTTGCCACATGGCTTGTGGCTTACGGATAGTTTTACATCTTGCTTCTCTTGGTGGCGCCTAACAGCATCTCTTTTCTTTCTTTCTTTCTTTCTTTCTTTCTTTCTTTCTTTCTTTCTTTCTTTCTTTCTTTCTTTCTTTCTTTCTTCCTTTCTTTCTTTCTTTCTTTCTTCCTTTCTTCCTTCCTTCCTTCCTTTCTTTCTTTCTTTCTTTCTTTCTTTCTTTCTTTCTTTCTTTCTTTCTTTCTTTCTTTTCTTCCTCTCTCTCTCTTTAGAATGTACCACCTAACCTTATTCTGCCTCACCATTGGCCAAACAGCTTTATTTATCAACCAATCAGAGCAACACATATTCACAGGATATGGAACAATATCACCCATCATTCCCCCTTTCTTTCTATTCAAAAGGAAGGTTTTAACTTCAACATCATAGAATTACATATAACAAGACAGTTATCAAGCAAGAATTGTAGTTATAATATCTAGTCTATTTGTATTGGCAACATTAAAGAAGATATCCTACCTATCCTGTATTTGTGAGTCTAAAGTTTCATATCTACCTTATCTCTTATCATAACCAAGGAAAACCATAATTATTATTATTTCCTAACTAAGTAAAGAATCCAGTTTTTAAAACTAAATATTTGAAAACTGTTGTACGTGTTCTTGAGACCTTGAAAACAACAGCAACAAGTAGTCCTTTGCATATGTCAATTTGTGCATGTCAAGAACTTTTAAAATACTCTCTTGAACTTAAAGATAAAACTCGTAACACAAACCTTAAAAGGTTTATGAAAATAAACCCGGAGCCAGGTACTGGGGTGAATGCTGAAAGATCAGAGAAGCAGAACAAGCCACAGCTCACTTCACCTTGCCAATTTCTCAGCAGATTCTGTGTCCTCAAACTGGAGGCCTCTGAGTCCTCATCCGAATGGATCTCAGCTGAACTGCTGCTGAAAGCCTAAAAGCTTAAAAGCCTCTAGTTCCTGGTCCTCATGCCTTATATACCTTTCTGCTTCCTGCCATCACCTCCTGGGAATAAAGGCATGTGTCACCATGCCTGGCTGTTTCCAGTGTAGCCTTAAATTCACAGAGATCTGGATGGATCTCTGACTCCCAAGTGATAGTATTAAAGGTGTGTGTGCCACCATTGTCTGGCCTCTATGTCTGTCTAGTGGCTGTTCTGTTCTCTGACCCCAGATATGTTTATTAGGGTGCACAATATATTAAGGGACACGATATCACCACAAAACTTAGAGGAAAAGATCATTATCTGTGCTTTACATTGAGAAAAATGAGTCTCACAATGATTATATTAAGTCCCTCAGTTCACACAAGTAGCAAATAGTGCAGCTTAGTCCCAAACATGGGTCAGATTCTGAAATCATTTTCATTTAGTAGCTCTGTAATTACTTTTAGGAACTTGGAATCTAGTGAATAAAGGTAAGCTTCTGAACTATTGTGATCGTCATAGTGAAACATGAAGCTCAGGACTGCAGGATGGCTCAGTAGGCAAAGGTGCTTGATGCCAAACCTGAGGATCTGAGTTCAATCCTCAATGCACACAGTAGAAGAAAATGGACTCCTGAAAGTTGTCCTCTGACCTCTATGCACATGTATATACACACCTATTAAATATATTATCAAATATAAAAATAAATTAAAATATGAACTCTGAGGGCTGAGTTAGTAGTATTCACCATAATACTATACACAGTGCCTCACAAGCATTTCAGTAACACTTTATGAAATGTTAGTGTGAGTATATTCAATACTATTAATGATTTGTATCTTTACTCTTTCCTCTGTGTACTACAATCATAATCAAAACCAGTCAATCTTGGCAAAGAAAAGGAGTCCATAACAAAGATTCTAGGAAGATAGACAGTAATCTGAGAACAGTTCAACCCATGCTAAGGATCTAGTGTCCCATGGTGAATGCTGTGCTCTTTCGGCTCTCCCTGTTCTCTCCCATCAGGTGGCCCTTTATGAGTCAAGGGTAATAAGGAGTTGGTTTCAGAAGACTCTGTCTCATCCCTGTTATCCTGAACCTACTAGCATGATAGTAAGTGCAACACTCTGTCATGGCAAGAACAATAATTCCTTGACTAGGCATCTCTATTCTTTTTTAAAACACACTTTTACTATAGTGTGTGTGTGTGTGTGTGTGTGTGTGTGTGTGTGTGTGTGTGTGTGTGTGTGGGCTCGCGCGCGTGCATATGCAATGTGTATGCAATAGTGGCAATGGTGCATATGTGGGCTCAGGAATACCTTCTGCAGTGAGTCCTTCCATGTTTGTGTGAGTTCCAGGGATAAATTCAAGTCATCAAGTTAGTATAGCAAATGCTCGTCCCTTCACAGCCATATTACTGCCTCCCCATTCTTTCTTAACTCCTTTCCCATAGGCTTTTATCAACTTTTTCTGCTGACCTTGGGCTGAACTCTGGGAAAGGTGCTTTTCTGAGTGCTGATGCAGACTGAGGTTTTCCAACAGATTTTTAGGGTGTTTGGTGACCCCTGCAACTACTCAATAAGACCCAAATGTGTCCATGCTCTGCTAAGACAAGGTGGGCATCCCTTAATGTGTATTAGGTCTTGCATTAAGGAACCTAAAATAAATATTGAATTATCCACATTTTTGAAATTTTATTTTAAAGAGAAAAGCAACAAATACATGCTTTCCTATTATTTGGTACACAGAGTGGTGCTGATACATATGGAGACAGGAGGGGTTATTCTGAAAAAAAGAAGACAATGTTTCTATCTCATGGACTGTCCCCTGCAACAATCTAACTCATTACATCTATTCCCATTATTTCAAATGGACTAATGAAATGTGATCTCCAGTACTGAAGGTTTTGAAACACACAAACAAATCAGTAAAGGAATAATCATAAAATTTTTACTTGATTTTAAAAGATTATCTAACTTAAAAGTAGTTTTAAAAGTCATTGAACTTAAAGGATGAGTTTCATAATGTTTTTTAAAAATAACATATTTGTTCTAATTTTCTAGATCATTCCTATGATCATAGTTATCAGAAGTAGGCTGTCTATAGATATTAATACATATTTTTGTAGAAAAATTGAGAAATGAACTACATTTCAAAGGCATCTAAGATGAAAAGAACACATTAAGAATGTATGTTTAATTCCCCCTGACACACACAAATTTGTCAAGAAACTACGTACAACTATACACTGTGTTATATAGAAATACATACTCATGTGATAAGTTGTAAACAAATTAGGGCTATTTAAACAAAATCCCAAGTGACTGCTTTTCTAGGGATGTAAATGTAGATGTAATGGGGACATCTGAAGTTCTGGTGGTGATGGCTTTCATTTTATCACAGCCTTGTTTTGTTTTGTTTTCTATTAGTATGTACTTATTTTACATATTATTGGGTTTCATGGAGACATTTTCTTATAAACATATACTGTCCTTGGGCCATGTTCTCTCCCATGACCTCTCTTTTCCCTCCACTAATCTCCTTTATCACTTTGCTTGTATCTTCAAGGCATATATGCACACATGACTTTATGTAATGATATAAAATCTAGGATCTACGAATGAGAGAAAACATTTTAAAAGGAATATGTATTTGAAAAATGTAGCTATAATTATGCAATTTCTGTCGCCAAAGTGAGAAGTATTTTGATTCTAAAGACAGATTTTCATATTTGGCTGAATTACAAAACTCGGGAGGCATTTTTTAACCTGTGGTCTTGCAAATGAATATTTTAATTTCTTTTCAACCAATTTGCTAAGATTATCAAAACACAACAACTTTCAATTTGTTCGCAAAAGCAGTTGCCTAGCACTGGGGATGATTCAGACACAGTGAGTTTCAATAGTTCTTTGTATAATTCTAGAGTGTGTAAGACAATGTGTTTCACAGTGTTGTTCACTGTTTTTTATTATCTACAGAGGCTGCCCCTTTGGCTTCCACTGCAAGGGTCAAAGCCTGAGGGGATTCTGTTCCCTCAGGCACTGACTCTTGCAAAGCTACTAAGGGAAACTTTATCTAAATCTAAAGAACTCATAATTCAAGGTTTGGAGTAGAATTCTGCTCATTCAGAGAGGCTGAATAGCAAGTAGCTAACCTTCTCCCTTGGCTGGTGTCTTCCAAAAACCCAGTGTCCTTCTCTCAGCCCCCACCTAAAAACCCTTGCATGGTTCCTCCTTACCACTTCCTGTCAGCTACTTGCTGCCTCAGCCTCCTGCTTGCAGGTTAATTTTATCTAATCAAACACATTTTTGAATTGTTAACAAAAGCAATAGGAAAAAAAGCAACACACTTTAAAATAATGTTCCCCAACATCACGATTTAGTTCTCAGATCCAATGAGAGTGCAGTTAGTTACATGTATCTTGGTGAAGTATCTTTCCTAGCCTTAATATTCATTCTGTCTAATTAGGAACAAAATCAGCATTAATTTTATTTTACTTAGTCTACTAACTAGCTAAATTATGATTACATTAGCTTTATCAAAAATAAAATGTTTTAATTATGATGTTCTCACTAAAAACTAATATGGATTATTTGACATATTTCAGTGACAAGATAATTATTTGGTATAGCTGGTAAATTAAAAAGAACACAAAGTAAATAATTGAATTCTGGAATTTGTAAATTGTAGATTATACTTACTTATATACAAACTTGCCCATTGTATGGATTCTTGTAGTTCGAGGCCAGCCTGGGCTACACATTTCAGTTTAATGCCTTACATAAAGATTTCTAAGCTGATGAACTGAAGTAGAGCCTTGGTGAGCCGCTCTAAGAAGTGAGATGGATTTTCGTCCTTATCCTGAATTACCATTTTTAGTTTTTCATAGTATACTGACAACATCATGAGAGCACACACAGTGGGTTTAGACACACTGTTTTAACTCTTTGGAGTTAAGAAAATAAGCTGTACAGTGATTGCCTTTGACCATGAAGGTTTTTCCTGAAGGCCTTTCTGAGGCTAATCTTGCCCTATAATTCCTTGTTAAAGTGAATAGAAAAGAAAAAAAAGCATTCCTTACCACAAAATCATAACTAGTCTATTGATGTCTGACTTTTCGAAGAGACATAAAGAAGCCTTAATTTACCACACATAGAAAGGGCACTAACCAACCACAAGGGGTTTCATCCAAGGTCAGCTTGGCAAACCATTAAGTTTATAGGGATTTCTTGCTAGAGCGCGAGGGACTCAAGGACAATTACACCATTAGAAGTATCCTGGACAACATACAGGGAACAGCACCACTGAAGAATTTTCCTCACAGCATGGATGAATAGTGAAAATCTATACCACTGGATTCCCCTGAGTGACTTGTGCACAGGTACACTACCAAAGATTTCCCTATCAATTGATGGAATACCTCAACTATAACCTTAGGCTCTTGTGAAGACCCCGTGAGCCTCCCCACTGTATCCAAGATGGAATGTTAACAGGACAGCGTCATGAGCATCCAAATAGTGGTCCCAGCGGCTGTACTTGAGTGTAGTCACACTCATGTCCAAGATGGAGGAATGTGACTCTCTACAGTTACTTACACATCAACACAGATGCACACGCATAGAACAAGAGCAGAAGTAATGGGACTTGCAATAACCTGGAGGACACGTGGTCACTCTTACAGCCTCATGGTTTGTCTAATTATATTCAAGGTAAATACATGAGAAAAAAATCTCTTTGTGCACACCTTTAAATTAATTTTCAGCAGTGACATGTCTCCTAAATACCATCTCTATTTAAAAAGCAAATTTGGGGCTCCTGTTAATGTGCAGACATTTATTAGAAAGCTTTTAGCAATACTTACCTGATTTACTAATTAAAATTTGCTCTCTCTCTCTCTCTCTCTCTCTCTCTCTCTATATATATATATATATATATATATATATATATATATATATATATATATATATATATATATCTGTGATAGGTCAAGTAGAATTCATACAAGACATATTTTATTGCAACACAATTCTAATATAGTTGCAATTCTAGCAGAATTTATTCGGAGAAGAACGTATTTGCAGATGTTATTCATATGTTTCCTATCTTAATATTTTCCTTATCAATTTGTAAAGAGGATCCCAGATTTTAGAATTATGAAAAAACTCAAAAAGACTGATGTTTGTGGGGGGAAAGGTGCAAAGCATTTTTCACCAAGAGCAATGTCTAGAATATAAAAATGTATACAGATTTCTAAAATACCCTTTCAAATCTTCGATGCCATTAAAGTTAGATTTTATAGATCTCTCCTGTCTACATTATGAAAATAGAAGCTATGCACAGACAAGAGCCTTCTGTACTCCTATCAAATGACTTTAATGCCATAGTAACCAGCAGAGGGAAGCTGGGCAGTTTATGACAATTTTGGAACCTCAAGACATTTACTCTCTGTTATAAAATATTAATGAAACAGTTGACAGGCTCACAAAATTATAAAAGAACATACCTAATAAAAGAGGCATTTGGCAGTATTGATCTGGACTCCAAGGAGGGTTCTATGAATTCAGAGGTTTAAACTTCCCTACCATTTTTTCATGTTTATTGTACATTTAGTAGGGACATACGATGTTTCAGAGACAGATATCAATGTAACCACTTCCATTCTTCAAAATGCGTGAAATTCTTGGACAAACCAGGTCTTGGACTGACACTTTATTTACTTTTAAATAGAAATTACTTACTTTGAAAAAAAGTTTTTTAGTGTTTTGACTAAAATTCTTGTCTTTAAATTATTTACTGTGGCAGGAATTTCTGGTTCTGGTACTTTTATCATGAAGTAGGTGTTGGGGTTATGAAGAACATTAGATCATGATGATCAGAAACATTTTAATTCAGGAAGGGTGCAGAAGCAGAAGCTAGTTAATGGAGTACAGGAAGTTGCCTCCTCCTCTACACTCTGGGGCTGGAGAGTGCTGCCAAAGCCAGCAGTAATAACTAGTCTTTGTATGTGTGTGCATGTTTGTGTGTGGGGTGTATATGTATTAGTCTTTGTATGTGCGTGTGCATGTGCGTGTGCGTGCGTGCATGCGTGCGTGCGTGTGTGTGTGTGTGTGTGTGTGTGTATGTGTGCGCGCACATGTGCATGCACTGAAGATAAAAGTCACAGCCTAGTACATGCTAGGCAAGTCATCTACCACTGGCTACATCTCCAATCACTTGAGGATGAATGTGCATACCCTTCCTTCTTTTGTTTGACTCTTTAGAAACAGCATATGAAAATGATGCTTCAGAGTCTTCCAGTGAAGTTGTTCCTCCTTCTCAGAATGAAGGACCTGTGATCTATCCCAACAATCTTTATTAAGAATTAACAATTACACTCCATGAGATGGAGTACATTCTTGATACTGCTTGAGTGATAAAGAATCAAAGCCTAGATAGCCCAGAGTTCTAGAGTAAAACCAAATACTACTGGTCTTGAAAAAAGTAGTAATAAAATTAATATTAATAATTAGAGGATAATCTTGGGTAGTGCTCCTCAAGTGTGCTCCACCTATTTTAGAGGCAAGGCTTCTAACCCACCTGGGACTCATCAAATAGGCTGTACTGAGTGGCTCTCTAGTCCCAGGAATTCACTTGTCTCTACCTCCCCAGTGATGGGATTACAAGAGCACTCCTCTCACCTGACGGTTTTCATTGTTGTAGGTTTTTTGTTGTTGTTGTTTGTTTTTTTAACATTCTTTTCACACACTAGATAGCACTTTTTAGGCTGACCTGTTTCTCCATCTCCATTTTTTTTTTTAAATGGCTTCTACTTTTTCAGGGCACCTTTTCTCCTCCCCTCAGGAGTTAACATGACAAACTATAGCCTTAAAAGCCACCTGGAACTCATGCTCTCGGTTAGAAATAGACAACATGCTTCCACTGAATTTAATAGTACTCTGTCCACTGACACAGCCCAGACAAAACCAACTTTCGGCTGCTTATTTTACTTTTTATATGGACAGGGGAGAAAGAACCCACAATTTTCATAGTGTGTTATTGTGGTGTTGGGTTTCATCTGATTACATTTTTTAGAGCAGTTTTCTCTTTATAAACAACAAAGTATTTCTGAAAATCAGCAGGAGGGAAAGTCTGGAGTGCTCCCACCCTTGAGAGGTACATTGTCTAATACATTGTGTGAATCGAAATTGTTTATCTAAGATTTCACTTCAGTGCTGGCCTCATTAGCTCCATCTTTTTAAAATTATTTCTTTTATGTTTTGAGATTAGAATATAATTACACCATTTCCCCTCTCATGTCATCCCTTATACCCCTCCATCTTTTAAATAACCGAGTTAATTGCATATACATATTAAATTATGCCTTGCGATCACTGATAAAGTCTGAAAGGTGTTTCAATGAGGGAAATAATATTTTAAACAGTTACTGCCTATAAGATATGTATATGTAAGGGGAGAATAAAAGGAGGGGGAACCACCATATGCCTTCCACAGAAATCAATTCAAGGATGGATCATAGATCAAGCTATAAAACATAAAACTATAAAACATCAGTAAGAAAGTGGAGAACTGCTTGTGACTTTGAGTTTAAAGATGTTTTACCTATGACGGAGAAGACACAATCCATGTTAAAAAAAAAAAAGATGGGGGTTGGCTGAGTTAAAGGTGAAAGTATGTGCTCTGACAAGGACTGTATTAAACAGAGATAAAACACAGACTAGGAAACAGTATATGAAAAATGTATGTGCGGTCAAGAAATAGCGAGATTTATAAGGAGTCCCAAGCTCAGCAATAAAATTCCAAGATATTGGCAAAAGATTGGCAAATAACATAAAAGAACTGACCAATGATAACCAGGCAACAAAAGGGTGCATAAAAGGCTCTACATCATTTAGTATTAAGTGAATTCTGGTTTACACACCACTTAGAATGGCTGAAAACCAGACAAGCTGACCACTACCAGGTCTTGGCAAACTTGCAAAGCAAATGAACATTTGTTATTCATAGCTAAAAGGCATGTAAAATCGGATGGCTTCATGAAGACAGTTTGGCAGTTTCTTACAAGTAAAAAGGTTTTACCATATGGCCCAGAAAACTTAAGTATTTCTCCAAATGAATTAAAAATTTGTCTTTAGACAAAAATAAAATATTTATAACAGTGTTGTTTATTCATTATTGCTAAAAATGAAGCAGTCAAGGTCTCCTTCAGTAGAAAAAGAATAAATTGATGTGCATTTTAACAAAGGAATATAATTCAGCAATAAAAAGAAAATAGTTATTATATCAGGAGAAGATCTATGTGAAACTTAAGTGCCTACTATTAAGTGAATAAAGATGGTCTAACTAAGTGAAATACTTGAGAATCTGAATTATATGATGTTCTGTGAAAAAGGAAAAAAAAGATAGTTTCAAAGGATTTGCTGTGAAGTAGTTTGAGTACATGAGAAAGAATGGATTTTTAAGACAAGAAAAATGCTCAGTATGTTACCCTACAGGGAAATATATGACATTATATAATGGCAAAGTAGAATGCAGATTGAACAAATAATAAACCTTTGCTACAAGTGTATGAACTAACATCATTGGAAGAGGCAGAAGGAAACATGAATTAACAATGTAGATAAATGAATTATGTAATATTAAAAGCACCAAGACCTGTACGAGAGGACTGTATCCTGGCTATTCCACTCCTTTTCTGTGGGTTATGCTTTAACACTATAACTGGGTTGAGTAAATGCTGGAACTGAGCAATTGAATATATAGGTAAAAGTTGGTGAGAACCTAGGGTTTTTTTAATTGCTGGGCCAGAAATGATCCATTTGACATGGAGGCATCATATTAATGGAGATATTAGTATGTAGAAATTCATATTTTGTTTAATCTAGACACAGATAGTAACATCTGGAAATAATGATGAGTATGTGAGTGTCTGTCACTTAATACACAAATGTGCATATGTCCTTACACTGAGAACTAAAAGTAACATATCTAACATCACATTAACAACAAGTGTACTTGTCATGCAGCCCTTACTCTCTTAAGTAATTTCTCTAGCCAAAGGATCAGCCTCACTCCTGGAAGAAGCACTGGATTTGAGGACAAATATAGGATCTGTTTGGAACAGTGTGTAGCATCAGAAAGTAAAACAAGCAAAAAAAAAACACCCAGAAAAACAAAAGAGAGAGAGAGAGAGAGAGAGAGAGAGAGAGAGAGAGAGAGAGAGAGAGAGAGAGAGAGAAACAGTACAGAGGGTATAGTATAGTGGTTCAATAGGCATGGCTCCATGGAGTCATGTGTTTGAATGTTTGGCCTATAGGGAGTGGCACTATTAGGAAGTATGGCCTTGTTGGAATAGGTGTTGTATTGTTGAAGAAGGTATGTCACTGTGGGGGCAAGCTTTGAGGTCTCATTTAAGCTCAAGCTATGCCCAGTTTGGTAGACAGTTCATTTTCTTTTGCTTGTGGATCCAAATGTAGAACTCTCAGCTCCTTCTTAAGCACCATATCTGTGCTTTTTTATGGTGCCATGCTTCTTGCCTTGGTAATAATAGACTAAACCTTTGAAACTGTAAGCTAGTCTCAATTAAATGTTTTCCTTTTTAAAAGTTGCTGTGGTCATGGTGTCTCTTCACAGTAATAGAAATCCTAACTAAGACAGAGGGTATGTCAGAAACAACAAAGCAAATAAAGAACACAAAAACTCATCCAGAAGAGTCTTCAAGCTGGAGAGGAATTATAGGCATCACCAAAAATGTAGTATTTTGAGCATCAAAATAAAAGTGCACTAGTGTCTAACTCACAGTATAAAATAAGTATCTACAAGTGCACAGTGGTGTCAGGAATGGGTATATATACTCCATAGCCAGACTTCTCATATCATCTTCCAGAATCTAACCTGGTGAGTACTCCTGACCACCCTATTCTCATTTTTCTGCAACCCACCAGAGCTAGCCTGGGTCCCATAATAATCAATACTCTAACCTAGTTCTAGTTTGGCCACTGGAGCCTGCACAGCAGCTGAAGTCTGGGTTTCCACAAAGTCCAAAATCCCAGAACTCCACCCAGTCTTATGACAACTCCCAAGCTCTAGGCTTCCACTGGGACCTACTCTATCTGCAACCACCCAAAGGTCCTTTCTGCACTGCTTCTATTTGCTTGGTACTCAGATACCTAATGTCCTTCTCCAGATTCTGTCTTGGTGAGTGAATATGCTTGACTGTCCCACTCATAACTTTACTGAAACCCATGGAATTTAGCCTGGGTCCCACAACAACTGCACCACCCTAGTCTGGCCTTCCTTTCCTTCACTGAAGATCTACTCCATACTCCAGGCTTAGAACAGGAAGCACATCCTGAATATCAGCCCAGTCTGTCACCTCTGTGCACCTGACTTCATTCCACCCATACCATTTCCAAGCACTAGACCCAATCCATCTCCATACCTTCTCTTCTTCTCCAATCTGGAACAGGCTCAGAACCCACAAAAGAAGTCCACATGCCCAGCTCTCATTGCAAGAATACCAAAAACATTAACAAAAAAAATCAAGGCAGTATCTTCTCTCCAAATTCTATCAGTTCTGCAGAAATGCTTGCCAATACCAATAAGAATTTTCTGGATGAAATCTAGAACATAGAATTTAAAAGAGCAAGCATGAACTTCATCAAAGAATCCAAAGAGTTTAAAGAAGACACATAAAACAACTCAGTGAAATCAAGGAGAAAGAACATATGGAGAACAAATGCCTGAATGAGGTGCCCACCCCCCCCCAAAAAAAACCTCATACACAGAAAATGTGGTGGTTTGAAAGAAAATGGCCCCCAAAGGGAGGGGCACTATTAGGAGATCTGGCTTTGTTGGAGTGGGTGTGACCTTATTGGAGGTCACAGTGACACAGTTCCTTTGAGGTCTCGTGTATATTTAAGACATGCTCAGTGGTTCAGACCACTTTTTGCCTATCAATTTGTAGAACTCTCAGCTCCAGTACCATGTCTGCCTGCATATCACCATGTCACAACATTATGATAACAGACTAAACTTCTGAAAATGTAAGCTGTAGTGGGTAGCTATTCCAGCTTTAGTCCGGAAGTTCCAACCCCCATTGAGGCTTCGGTAACTATCACACCTACAAGGTGGGACCAAGGGAGGGCCCTGAAGACCCGAGATCAGAATGCACCATGCTCTCTTCCTGCTTGGACCCTGGACACTAGAGGTAGACGGAGGAGAGTTCTCAGGAGAACACCACCGGACTATGCTGCATCTTTCCCAGAACCAGCCACCTACCTATCCCTTCATTTGTAAGTTACACCATTAAATAAATCTCCCTTTTAACTATGTGGAGTGGCCTTAATAATTTCACCAATATCTGGCGCCCCTAATGAGAACATTAGTTCTGCTCCTTGTTTGTTTGCTGTTTTTTTTTTTTTTTTTTTTTTATGGTTCTTAGTTGTTCTTTTGCAGAGCTGCCAGCTTAAGTCATGTTAGGATCAAGAAAAATGGGCCTTGGCGTTTCGTGTTCCTGAAGCCGTGTCCATGCCAGTGGACCATGGCAGTTAGACACAGATGATGCTCACATGCTCCAGAAGAGAATCTGACATCACTGTTGCTGTTTGCTGTTATAGCAGTGATGGCCACTGCTGCTATTGTTTCTGGGATTGCTATTTTATAATTGGTTACTATAGCTAGCACAATGGAGACCCTGGCAGCAAAAGTATCTACCACAGTTAATTAATCTTTCATTCTATTGGACATGTTAAATTTAATTCAACAGTTATATACATTTCGATTGGCTTTGAAAATGTAAATTTATATACTCAAGTTCCATTTGCTTTTGGGATACCACCTTATGAGGACTCCAGTCTGCAGTAAGGCTTATTAAGGAAGGGAATGGCTCAATTGCCTTTAGCCTACTGGCTTATCGGTGGGTTAGGACTTCTGTTGGTCTTTTCTGTGTTGCACAGATTGCAAGCCCAGCGCCACTTTGAGATCTTTGGCAGCAGTTAACACTACAGCTCACATGGTTGAGTCTGTATGATAATGAGTATTCAGAGACAGGTAATGCCTGGGGGAGGTGGTCACCAACCTAAGGCAGAGTGCCTGTGTGGCCTGGGCAGGTGTCTCTATGACGGGTAAGGTGACCTGCTGAGGTCCCATACAACCTAAGTCAGAAGCTCATTTTTTAGTAAAAAGGGGGGACCTGTAGGGCCCTGGCCCCCCACTGTGAGTGGCTGCTGCCTTGCTTGCTGACCTTGACCAGATGTCCTTCCTATGCTAATTCCCTGCCAGTTTCCTTCTTCCTGAATGCTCACTGGAGGTTCTTTGTTTGTATATCCTGCATTTGGTGTAAACAGCTTAGATGCAAGAATGTAGAACATTGGGTAGTGAACTTCTGCCCTCTGGGGTTCCTCCATTGTGCTTTAAGCCTGTATTTAAGGTTTCCTCCCTCCTTCAATAAAGGGTATTCAGCATTCTGCTGTGGAAAATGATTCACTGTTTCTTGTCTCTATTTTTTAATTCACAGCTCCTCACTGGGACATGATGAACGGGTGGCAGTAGCATGGGTGTTACCGCAACAGTAAGCCACCCCAATTAATTGTTTTTCATGTATAAGACTTTCCATAGTCATGGTGTCTCTTCACAACAATAGAAACCATAACTAAGACATAAGGCTAATAGAAATGACAGAGACAATCCATGACTTGAGAACAGAATTCATCATTAGATGGAAACACTGAAGAGGACTCAAGCTGAAATAAAGAGGAATTGAAAAACCCTATAGCACAATTAGAAAATTCAAAGGAAAACCTTAGAAGTAGAAAGAATCAGGCAAAATACAGAATACAGGAAAGGAACAAACAAGAAATGTGTGACACTATTAACAAACCAAGAATTACTGGTATAGAAGCAGGAGAAGAAACCCAAGACTATATTATACACCAGTTCTTCAACAAAGTCATAGACAAGTGGGGCAGCAGTGGTAGATGCCTTTAATCCCAGCACTCAGGAGGCAGAGTCAGAAGGATTTCTGTGAGTTTGAGGCCAGCCTGGTCTACAGAGGGAGACCCAGGACAGGTACCAAAACTACACAGAGAAACCCTGTCTCGGGGAAAAAAAAAAAAAAAAAAGGTAAAACTTTCCTGAACCAAGTAAAGACACACCCATACAAATACCAAATACAAGAAGCAGAGAACACATGAAATAGATAAGACCAGAAAAGAAACTCTTCATGACATATCACAAAACAGTAGGTATACATAATAAAGAAAGTGAATTGAAAGCTTTAAGAGATAAAACAAATATCAGAACAGCTGATTTCTCAGTGGAGACTTTAAAAGCCTGAGAGTCTTGAGCAATGCATCTTAAGACCTAAAAGACTACAACAGTGAAACTAACATAATACACCCAGAAAACTATCTGAAATAATTGAAGGAGACAGAAAAACTTTTGATGACATAAACAGTCTAAAAAGGATTATATCCTACAAACCAAACCTAAAGAAAGTTCAGGAAGCATTATTTCTTGCAGAAGAGAGAAATGAGCATAGTAGAAAGACTGTGTAAAGAAATACAAAGCCACATTTAAAAAAAAAAAAACACCAAAATACCACTGAGAATATAAACATCAAAAATCAACAACACCATGACCACAATTAACACATACATTAATGGCCTCAATTGTCTAATCTAATGACATAGACTGGCCAAATGGATCAAGAAACAAAATTCATCCATCTATTGCTCACAAGAAACTCATTTTAGCTTTAAATCTAGGCACTGTCTTAAAGTAAAATGTTGGATAAAAGTACTACAATCAGAATGGGATTAAGACACACAAGCAGGCTTCCTTATTCTTATATCTGACAATGTAGACCTCAAACTAAAATAGAAAAGATAAAGAGGGATACTTCATTCTAATCAAGGAAACAGCAACAAAAAGGACATTACCATCCTAAATATATATGCATCAAACTCAGAGATTCCCAGTTTTATTAAAAATATACTCCTGGATTTAAAGACACAGATTGACAACAATCCTCCTTCTATAATAGAGAGGTCAGCTGGACAAGAAATAAACAGAGAAATATCATAAATAATAGGCATCACATATCAAGTGGGCTTAGCAAATATCTATAAATATTCTATCCAAACATTAAGGAATACACATTATATTCAGAAACAAAGGGAAACTTTTCTAGAATTGACCACATCCTGTGACACAAAACAAGTCTTTACGAACTCAAAAAGAATTTTTTTGAATTTATCCTATGTAACCACAATGTAAGAAAACTTAAAAATCAAGGCAAAACTTCCTCACAGAAATTATTCAACTCATTACTGAATGGATCAAAGAAGAAATCAAGAAAGAAATTTAAAAGTACTTCCTGGAACTAAATGAAAATGAAAATACAACACAGCCCAAACCTCTGAAAGCAGTCTTCCAAGAAAAAAAATTATAGCTCTAAACAAATGCCTACATTTAAAAAAATCAGAAAGAGCATTAATAAATATCTTAATAATGCAACTCAGGAAGGTGGAAAAATAAGTGCAAACCAAATGCAAGCTTAGTGGATGGCAAAAAATAAAAATCATAGCTGAAATCAATGAAAAGGAAACAAAGGAAAGAATCAACAAATCTAAGAGATGGTTCCTTGAGAAGATAAACATAATTGACAGACCCTTATCCCAACTAATCAAAAGAGAGTATGAAAAGTAACAATCAGAAATCAACAGGATTTCAATAGACTCCAAAGAAATTCAAAATATTATAAGAGAATTTTTCAAATGTACTCCATTATGCTTTGGAAAAACCTAAAAGAAATGGGTGAATTCCTGGATTCAGTCAAACCACCAAAATTAAATGAAGGAAAAGTCAGCAATATAAACATATCTATAACAAATGAGATTGAAATAGTAATAAAAAGCCTTTCAGCTAAAACAAAGACCAGGACCAGATAGATTCACAGCAGAATTCTACAATATATTCAAAGAACTATATCCAGATCTCCTTCAACTATTTGAGAAAATATTGAAACAGAAGGAGCACTCCAAAAACCTTTGTATGAAGCCAGTATCACTCTAATACACAAACCAGATAAAGACATAAAAACAACAACAAAGAAAAAAATTGCAGGCCAACATTCTTGATGAATATAGATGCAAAAATACTCAATAAAATAGAGATATACATAAAAAAGATTATATACCATGGCCAAGTTGGCTTAATCTCTGAAATGGTTCAACATGCACAAGTCAAATAAAACACAAAAATGGACAAGAATCACATGGTTGTCTCAATAGATACAGAAAAAGAATTTGACAAAATCTAACATGGCTTCACGATGAAATTCTCAGAGAATGTAGGACTACAGTGCACATACCTCAACATAATGAAGGCTATATGTAAGAAACACACAGCCAACATCATCTTAAATGGAGAAGAGTTTAAAACAGCATCACACAATTAAGACATGTGATAGGCATGTCTACTTTTTCCACACCTTTTTTATCATTATGCTCAAGGTACAAACTGGAGCAATAAGGCAAGAGAAGGAAATTAAAGTGGTAGAAATAGGTAAAGAAAGAGTCAAACGGTCCCTAATTGCTGGTGGCACACTGTATATTAGAGACTATAAAAATTCTACCAGAAAACATCTAGAAAAAAATAAACAATTTAGCAACGTGACAAGATACAGAATCAACTTTTACAAATTAATAGCTTTTCTATACAGCGCCAACAAAGATCCAGAAAAGGAGATCATGGACACATTCCCATTCACAATCATCTCTAAGAAAATAAAATATCCAGTAATAGACTTAAACATGGAAATAAAGGAACTGTATAATGAAAACTTTACATCTCTGAAGAAAGAGCTGGAGGAAGACATTAGAAAGTGGAAAGGTGTCCCGTACTCATGGATGGATAGATTAGCATTATGAAAATGACCATACTGCCAAATGCCACTCACAGATTCAATGCAGACCCAATGAAAATCACCATCCCATTCTTTACAGAAGTATATATTTAAAAGACTACCTTAAAATTCATATGGAACCACAAGACCACTCATATAGCCAAAACAACCATGAGCAAAAAGAACAATGCTGAAGGGACTACAATCCCTTAAGATATATTACAGAGCCATATCATGAAACCAGCGTGACTGACACAAAAACAGACATGTAGACCAATAGAACATAGCTGGAGACCCAAACGTGAGCTCATGCAATATCAGTTATATTTGACAAGAAATCATCTTCAGCAAATTGTTCTGGAAATACTATATATTCATGTTCAGAAGAATGAAATTAAGCCCATATATATCACCTTGAATAAAAACTAATTCCAAATGATTCAAATACCTAAATGTGGAACCCAAAACATTGAAACAGCTAGAAGAAAACACAGGTAGTTCCCTATATGTAGAAAAGGACTTCCTGAGTAGGTCTTCATTTACCCAAATAATAAGGCCAATAATTAACAAGTGGGACTTCATGAAACTAAACAGCTTCTGCACAGCTAAAAAAACATTCAGGTGATGAGGGAGCCTGAAGAATGGGAGACAATGTTCGTCTACTATACATCTATTGTTTAATATCCAGAATATATGAAGACTTCAAAAAATCAATAAAAATAAATAACCCATTCAGAAAATGGACCTGAGACCTGTATAGAGAGTTCTCAAAAGAAGAAAAAAAAATGGCTAAGAAATATCTCAAAAATAAATAAAAAAAATAGTTCATTATTTCTAGTAATTAGAGAAATGCTAATCAAAATAAGATTTCCTCTTACTCCAGTCAGAATGGCAGAGATTAATGGAACAACCTGCAACAAATTCTGGAGGAAATGTGGTGGGGGGCAAATGGAGCATTCGTTCACCATTAATGGGATTGCAAAGTGCTGCAACCACTGTAGACATCAATGTGGAAAATTCCCAACCAGCTCAAAATAAATTTACCATATGACCCAGCTATACCACTCCTTGGCAAATGCCCTGTAGCTGAAGTTTTCTCTGGTTTTGCCCAGCCCCACAGACCCTATAGCCACTTATAAAATAATCACTCAGAAGCTTATATTAATTAAAACTGTTCAGCCATTAGCTCAGGCCTACCACTGACTAGCTCTTACATTTAAACTCAGCCCATTTCTGTTAATCTATATGTTGCCATGTGTTCTATGGCTTTACCTGTGTGCCATTACATGCTGCTCCCTGGACAGCACACTGGCATCTACTTACTCAGCCTTCCTGTTCCCAGAATTTTCCTTGTCCATTTACCCCACCTATACTTCCTGCCTGGCTACTGGCCAATCAGCTTTTTATTTATCAACCAATCAGAGCAACACATTCACAGTATATAGAACATCCCATAGCAATGCCCCAAGGTCCAACATCCTACTCTACAGATACTTGCTCAGTTATGTTCATGACTGCTCTATTCACAATAGCTATGAAATGGAAACACAACTGATAAATGATAATAAAATGTTTATTAATAGTAAAAGTCACATTTTATTATACATATATTTATATAATAAGCACATACATAAGTATGGAATATAATTCGTCTGTAAATAAAAATGAGATAACTTTGTAAGTAAATGTATAGAACTATAAAACATCATATTGTATGAAGTAACCCATGTCCAATAAGAAAAATGTTAATTTTTTTTCTCATTGGAGGATAGTAGCTCCAAATCTTCAAATATGAGTACTTCATATATTGTAATAACTACAGAAACCAGGAAAGTAAAACAGGACCATTTCTAGAATGGGGGACTTGAGGAGCAAGTCCCCCTTAGGGAGGGGACGTAGGTAAATACAAAACAATGTAAGGAGAGGGTAAAGGGGAACAGCAGGATATAAGTGATCTGAGAGGACAATGAGAAAATAGGGAGTCCTTACAGGAGGAAAGGTAAATACAGAAGAGGGAAGGAAGAGGGTAAACTAACAGTATAGATTTCTGAATAAGCCACAACAAATTATACTATTAACTATTTACCTGTCTGGAAAAAATACCCTATAATGTATGTAATTCAGTGTATAAATATACATATATAGTTTTTTGTTTATAACAATTCATTACAACTCTTTTTTAAAATAATTTAAGTATTATTATAATGGACTTTTTATTCATTTGACTTGCTTTTTTCAGATCTCATTTTTTTTTAATTTTACATATCAGCCACGGAATCCCCCCCCCCCCTCATAGTTTTAATAAGTTTTTTTCCTCTGGTCTGACAGTGCTTTCTCCAAGAGCCTAACAAAATCCTCAATACCAGCCAAGAGAAACTCTCTTTTTAATTGTTAGCTTGGGCTGTCTAAGAGATCCCCCAAGCATATAGCTTGTTGCTACTGCTCTTGGTTTGCCCCAGAGATGAATGATAAGCCCCTATTGCTAAAGATAGCTTGCACTTTAGAAACAGGTCCCAAGACTCCTGAGCTGGAACTGACCAGATTGCTCCTTCCCTTAGGAATAGCTTTCCTGATACTAAAAGGTGTCATGCAAACTTCCAAAGGAAGGAGACAATCAATAGTCCTACCCAGCTATCATGCCTATGAACCACATCAAAACTACCATGGCATGTTAACCCTACTGGTTACAATAATGGCACAAATACCTTGGTGGGAACCAACATCTCTCTAATTGGACTTAAGACTTGTTCAACAAGAGGGAAATTATGTGTTATACTTGAACCCTAACTATTGGTGAAATTATTAAGGCCACTCCACGTAGTTAAAAGGGAGGTTTATTTAGTGGCATAACTTACAAATGAAGGAATAGGTAGGTTTCAGGGTCTAGGAAAGGTGTGGCGCAGTCCGGCCGTGTTCTCTGGAGAACTCTGTTGGGTCTACCTCCAGGGTCCAGGGTCCAGGAACCAAGAGAGCCAGCACATCTGGATCTCTGGTCTTCAGGGTCCTCTCTTGGCCCCACCTTGTAGGCGTGGCAGTTACAGAAGCCTCAATGGGGCTTGGAACTTTCAGATCAAAGCTGGAATGGCTACCTACTACACCTAACTACTTAGTGCTAGTATAGTTGTGGTTATTGGAGGAGCAGTTACATCTACTAATCTATTAAACCAACATAATTTCTAACAAAAATCTATAAACATATGTACTCCTAACCACAGATAGGTTTAGTCTTCACTTCTCATCAAGGAAGCTTATATTTCAACAGTCTAAGATCACTGCAGAAAACCACAACCAATCAACACCTAGTGTTGTGGAGTCCAGTCCCAATGGATACATCTACAAAATACTCCTGCACCTAAGGCCTAGGGAACATTTTAGAAGAGGGGGAGGAAATATTTTAAGAGACAGAGGATCAGGGAGACTGCTGTGAAATTAGGTCTCCTAGTAGTTTCAGAAACTACATCCATAAACTCTCATCAACATGACTGTCCAAATTTGAGCTGAACAGAGATGATACCAATATACACGCCAAAGTGAGGAAGTCTCATGGGAGAAGCTCACGAGGCCTTAGTACTAAATAAAAGAACTGTGGGCAACTGAGAAAACTGGGAATGGGAGAGGTAATCTTTACCAGGGGAGAGCACACCAGGTGGTTGTCCAGTGCTAAATGACTAGCCTGGAAAACACACGTACAAGTACTATTACATGGACTGATCATGTTATATTTAAGAATGTATATGTGTATATGTATATGCTTGTGATATCAATTAATGAAAAAAGAGTCCATAAATTTGAAGGAGATTGGGGAGGGGTACACTGGAAGGCTTGAATAAAGGAAAGGGAAGGGAGAAATGCAATTATACTATAATTTCAAATACTAAAAAAAGAATGAGTGTATAAATAAATAGGAAGGGTACATGCATTTCTTAAGGAGATGCAAATAAAAACTTTATGTTGATTTGGGTCCTTCTTCAGCTCTCCTGCACATCACAACTTCCATACTGAAAATTCAACATTGAAATGAAAGGCAAAGAAATTTTAAAAAAAAGTAATTTATTTATTCTTAGTTTATTTGCATTGGAGTTTTGCCTGGATGTATGTCTGTGTGAGGGTGTCAGGTCTTTGAGTTACAGGTAATTGTTAGCTGCCATGTGGGTGCTGTGAATTGAACCTGGGTCTTCTGGAAGTGCAGTTAGTGCTATTAACTACTAAGCCATCTTTCCAGGCCCCAGCAAAAAACTTTTTGATGAGGAACTCAAACTTCTCCATAGCCAGATGATGAAGGTCAGTATCTCCAGTGATATATCCATTGATAAGATGTGATCGAGATGACACTTTACCTCCATACCTTTCCTTTCCCATAGCCCTAACTTTAGTATAGTCTTTAGAAAAGCATTTAATTCAGGTAGAGAGACATGTTCAAAATTCCAGAAACATACCTGACCAGTAAAGTCAGGTTTAGTTATCCAAAACAAATAGGATGCTGCTGTTTCCACGAGATGAAGCATTTCTACATAGAGGGAAGCAAGGAGGCTAGCAAAACTGCCGCCCCCCCTCTCTCTCACACACACAAACATACACACATACACACACACACACACACACACACACACACACACACACACACACCAAAACAAAACACCCCTCAACAACAACCGACATCAGGAGACCTCTATGTGAACAACAGACAGTTCCAGCACACACGGGGGCAGGGAGTGTTGTTTCTTCCATGGAACTGCCTAAAAGTCCTGCAAAGAACTCAAGCACTATTGCTTTTGTGAGTTATTACCCACACTGCTGTGGGCTTTTCAGTGGTGAAGCTGCCAGAGTCACCTGTGGTCCTGTAAGTCATTCTAACAATCTCATTGGTGCGCCAAGCTAGCCTTGAATGGAGTTTGGTCTGTTGTTGGTGCCCTATATAGGATGTACATGCTTGTATCTGTCTCCCTAGGAAAAGCCATGCATCACAACTGGCATGAGAACAAGAACTCACATGGCTCATGAGCAAGAAGACACACAGAGTAGAACATTTGTGGGGCAATCCCAATATGCCTACCTTCCCTGTGAGGAGGGGTATAGTGTGACTCTTTGCTATAATGGCAGTGTCATGCTCTTTCTTGTAGGTGTTAAAACATGTGATTGAGGGTGATCTGTCTGCAGACAGAGCATTCCTGAGGGGAAATCCCAGGGAGACTATCTTCCTCTATGTGTTATGGAGTGGCATGCTTTCAAGAAAGAATGCATCGATGCTTCCTAGGGAGTACCCAGATACCTTCCAAGAAGATGATGGACTAGAGAACGTTCTGCAATCACTGAAACAGGGACATATGGGACTCAATTGTGAGCGTGGTGTGCAGGCTTTGGCTGTGGGTATAAAACATGCTACTGAGGCTCCTTTGCCTGCCTTGAAAAACCTTGCCTGTATAAGGAGGGGATATGAAGGGAAAGGGCACATGGTATTGTCTTCTGTATTTGCTTCTAATTTGACTGGAGAAGTGGGGAAAATAGAAAGTGAGATGGAAGAGCTAGCTCGCTACCTGTTACAGTTGGAGAGATGCAAGAAAAAGAGAATAAAAACTAGACCTGTGATAAGAACCATTTTGGGGTGTAGCTTGGATTCTAATGGCTCCCTTGAGGGAGGGAGTGAGAAGGCATGGTGTCAATGACATAGACACTGGGAGTCCATTGAAGGCAAATAACAAACTCATTTATTCAGTAACAGGGATGGCCTTATATGAGCTCCTCCAGTGCCCAGTCTGTGTGGTCATCCTTCATTGGCTGGGCATGATCAGGAACTCTGCCATCAATCAGGACCTTTGACAGTGATCAGGAACTCTGACAATTCCTGTTGCTAGGCCATCAGGCAGACCCTAGTTTGGCTTTTAAGGAATATGTTATATGGATGCCTTGGCAACTGGTCTGAGCCAATTTCCTCAACCTTATGGGCCTCTTCTACTACATTGGGGATCCAAAAATTTAGAGCTCATGTGAAAAAGTAGTGAAAAGTGATAGAATAAAATAGAAGTGAGGGGTACCCTCAGGTCTAGCCTATAATGTAGAGCTAGGGAAATCCATGATTCTGCACTGAAATGGGTACCATAGTAATGACCTCGTATGAGAAACTATACTATCCAGGGGATATTCTGTCTTTGAACTGTATGTATCAGGAAAGACTTTTAGACAAAAAATGAAAGATCCTCTCACAAACTGGTCTGTGAGTCTATAGGACATAGGAGAATATGAAACCATTCTGGGTCCTGTGAAAAGGAAAAACAAAGGAATACAATACTCACTCCTTTTTAAAACAGACTGTATAATCTGAGGCAGTAAGAGTCCTTGATGGAGTGGCTCATCATCTCTGTTAACATGAAATTAAGAGAATAGAAAAAGGGCAGACACATGAGAGACAGTGTTTGTTGTCCTAGTCACCAGACCTTTTGGAACTATAGTTACAGAAGAGTTGAGAAAGAGGATAATTCAGCAGTGACTGGGAATAGAATAAGTAGATTTACTCAGCTCCGTGGTGAGATGTGATCTTTATAAGGTAGAGGAGGCTTTAGAAAAACAATGACAGACTCATACAAGTTGTTTTACCACTTAGGAGTGGAGTTTAAAAATAAAAAGGGGAAAAAAATACTATGGGAACCTGATATATGCATCTTTTATAGGGAAGATAATGCTCGTCCTAGAAACTGTAGGTTTCCAAAGCAAAAGTCTAGCATGTGTGAGATACCTTCTCTTTGGTTTTTGGTTTGGGGTGTCCTAGAGATCCCCAAAACAATACAAGCTATTGCTGTCTTGGTTGTCAATCAGAACTTGATACTAAAACCCTATTATTACTGAAGACATCACAAATTTTGGTCATAGGACACAGAGAACTTAAACTGGTAGTGATTGGGAAACTTCCTCTCTGCTGACTAGCTTTAGTACCAGATGGTACTATACAGGTTCTGGAGGAGAAAATTCATCAACAGTCTTACCCAGCTGTGAACTACGTGAGCTCCAACAAGGACAAGTGTGGCCAGATATGTTGGTAGACGCAGTAGTGCCATAAATGTTATGGGAATAACCAACCACTTTCTGATTGGATGAAAGGCCCACTCCACAGGAAGAAGTGCATGGCTGCTACTGCACATCTTGCCAAGAAGGCATGATTGGGGAGCTCATAGGTCCCAAAGGTGAATATATTACTACTATTTGGTTAAGCCGACATTGTATCAAAATGAAATTCTTATCTCTGTACCCAAGATTAATGGAGCTCTCAGAACTCAACAGAAAAATTTGTTTTGCAGTGGACAGTGCTTAACACAGGAACTCACACCTATTCAAAGTAAAAAGAATAAGTGTCTACAGAATGCTTAAGCCACAAATGGGACATCTGTATCTCACATCCTACCTGTCAAAGTTCAGAGAAAACTGCAGAAGATAGATGAAAAGACTGTTAAGAGCCAGATGTTGGGGAGAACCAGGAAAAACAGTGTCTTCTAGATATACTGGGACTGCTGAACTCAAGAACTCACAGCAGTCATGCTTGTTAACAGAAGACCTATACAAGATCAACCCAGTAAAGGTCACAGTGTGCAGCAGAGAGGCACTCCCCAATCCCCACTGTTAGTGGAGAAGCTTTTGAGAAGAGTCAGTTTTCTTCAAGGATGCAGCCCTGGGTAAGTCAACCAGACACCAGCGGATGGCCCCATACTCATGAGTATATAAACAGCACAAACAAAATTTGTGGGTTATAAAAATAAAATAAAAAGAACACAAAATTGAAAGTGTGTGGAAGGATGGGGTGGAACTAAAAGGAGTTGGGGGAGGAGTCAAGAGTGAATATGATAGAAATATATTGTATGCATGTATGAAATAGTCAAATAATATGAATACTATGGGTTTCTTTGGGGAAGTAAGACACAGATAATCTGACTTGTGACAAGATTCATGCTAAGCAGAATCTTTTCCTAGAATTTACAGATAAGGAAAAGAACCCGACAAGATAAATGCTGTGCTAATGAGCCTCTGGAAGACTTGAAAGCAGTTCCCCAAATAGGTGATAGAAGCAAGGGCCAACAGTACAGATGAAAAAATTGAGCTTGTCTTTGATGTGGACAGTTTCCCCTAGAGAACACTGCATACATTTTTCTCCTTAGAGAAAGTCTATTGGGGATGAGATTGTTCACCCAACCTACAGTCTTTTCATCAGCCAGATGCAATGCCAGTGTATGGATAATAGCCACAGAATGGGCTCAGTGCCTGTCAAACTAGGAGCCAGCTTAAGTGGCAGGCAGATGAACGGCCCTGCTCCATGTGGGCCCCAATCTGGGCTGAGTATTGCAGGACAGCTGCTGCACAAAGGTAGTGGAGGTAGAAAAAAATCACAGTAACCCCATAGAAACATCCCAACATGGAGAGGCCATATGGCTCATGAAAAATGATCAGCTTATTGAGGGCTATACTGATAATGGCCCCATCCATACTACTGTATCTAACAATGTTTTCTCTTAAAAAATAACTTACGTAAGTTATAGGAACTTTTCATGCTGATTAGTTCCTGCTAACTTTAAAAATTTGATAAGTCAAATATTGTGCTAATATTGAGCCTCTGGACACTGGATTTTAAGACCAATTTGTATTTTCCTGGAATCAATGACAATAGACTTTCAGATACATTGACCATTCTCTCTACAAAGGTTCCATTAATGCTAACCCTTGAGTCTTATAGATTTGGAAAGTCATCTGAAAGAACACTAGAAGCAATATTTGAAAGAGTTTAAATCAAGTAAGTCACCCTGAATGGGTGGAAAAGTCACCTCCAAGAGCCTTATGGTTTTCAGGTGAAAATCCCATTACTATAAGTGGGTTATATCCCAACAAGTTGTGGGCCAGAGAGATTCTTAAGACCACACAAACCATAAAGGCTACTGTCAATGCTATTGGTTAAATACCAGAACTAGATGGCAAGCCCTGTTGATGTAATAATCACATGCTTTGGTTGCAAAACATGGGAAAATGAAGCAGGGACAGGACTGGAATAATGTGACAACTGAACCACTCGCTGCTTTTTTATGTGCTTAGAGGCAGGCTGCTTATGGGGAACTGACACCGACAGAACTGTTTGCCTGTGGTTACTGTGTGCTACACTACTAACATACCAGCCAAAATGTGTCTCCTCGTACAACAGTGGTATGACTGTTAAAGGTGCAGCCCACTGCTTTCCGATTGGTCTTAAGTCTCCACAGAGGGGAACTCACATTTGGAATTGTAAACCATGGAAAAAACCTAATGCTGGGGTGTCACACGGGATGTAGGGAGATGCTACTATCATAATTTTGTAAAATGAATGTGCCTGTCAATTTGCCTTCTAAACATTTGTCTTTACCACCACTGATTGCTGGTGTTGTCAGTACAACCAAGGAGGGAAATTTTGCAGTAGGTAATGGTTATTGCTGTGACTTTCCCTCTGAAACTGTTGATAACAAGTGACTGGTGTTGTGGTTCAACCACCAAAGGCTTAATCAGAAATGGAAAATAAGCCAACAGATGAATATATCACAATAAAAATAATGTAAACAAGGAGATTGTGGCCAATAAGAAAAAAAATTACAAAGGCAGCCAGATGTAAAGTGAGCACATTTTTTGCTCACAGGAAAGAGATGAAGATGACTGAAATATTTCATCATAAGCAATGTAAATGAGAAGGCAGGGAGGTAGTTGATAGGCACTGCTTACCAATAGCTGTGCCCGCCTGCTCTCTGAGATAGAAGTTGTCAACTGATTTACTTAATGAAGCTTGAAGAGCTGCAGCAAATTCAAAAGGTAGAACAAAGGCAGAGATCTAACTTTATATTTTAAAATATAATACATTAATTAAGAAAGTATGCCATTGACATCAGGAAAAACACAGTCAATGAAACTGAGCAAGTGGGTTTGAAAAAGAAGTGAGGGATTTTCAGTTTTTGACAAATGTACCAAGATGTTTCTATAAGGTGTATCTTCTTTAACAAAGGCTTTTGCAGTAACTGAACCTTCACAGGTAGAGAGTATCAAGCCGGGGCTCTGATCCTCACACCATATACAAAATCTACACACTAGCTCAAAACCAAGCACACACACCAGAAAGAAACATAAGTAAATCACCTTGAATTAGACTAAATTTTCTTAGATATGATACTGTAAGCAAGTTACAAAGGAACAGGGCAGTCAGGTTTGATCGACATAAAAACGGTCTTTCCCTTTGAAAGCTACTGTCAGGAAAGCTAAAGATCAATTACAAAGAGAAAACATCTTTAAATCAGATATTTGAGAGGAGCCTATGTTCAAAGTATATGAGGAATTCTTAAAACTCAATAATAAAACAACAAATTACAGAAAATCCAAAAAAGTTAGGTAAATGTTTTAAACATAACTTTCACTGAAACATAAGGTACTAGTTTGGAAACATATATTTAAATAAGATGCATTAATTTGGAAATGTAAACATACACAACATAGAACAAGAATTCCACTTGTGGGTATTTAGCAAAGAAAATGAAAACATATGTCCACATAAATATTTGTGCAGAAACATACTCAGTATTACATAATCATCTAAAAGTAGATACATTGTAAATGCCCAGCATTGGTGTTGTATGGACAAAGTGTATAATCATAAATATAATATTACTTATAAATAGAAGTAAACTACTTATACCTATAATAAAATAGATAAATGACAAATATATTATTGTTATTTTAAGAGAATGAATCCAGATGTGGCAGACTATACATATGTGGTTCTATGTCCTACTGGTGGGAGCTAGTTTTGACTTCAAGTAGGCTGAGGAAACCATTTTGGAGGTTTATCAAAGGATTATAACACTAGATTAAGGATATGGACATATAACATCATACATTTACATAAATAACAATTACACCATCTTAACTTCCCATATTCACATTGGTTAAATCCCAAACTACCAATAAAATGTACATAGCTTTAGTGAAACATGAATAAGAGAAAAGAGAGAGAAAATTGACAGCCTTTATTATGAAATTTAATTTGTTACCAAAAACTGGTATACACACAATTATACCCCAAATTCTATGAAGTTCAACGACAAATTCTATTCAATATTTAAGAGAAAAATAGTAACATTCTAATACAATTTATCTTTTCTACAAAGAATGTAGGAATGAATATTGCAACTTACACTATGAGTTCAATAATACTGTATTTATATCACGTTACAGATATTATAAGGAAATTAAAGACCAATCTCCCTTCTAATCATCAGGACTAAACCATCAACAAAATAACAAAGACATGAATCCAGCATTTTGGAAAAGTATCTTTATATTTAATATATGAATTATGTTTACAGTAAACATGGTATAATAGTAGCTGACATGCTATATTTACAGAAGACTAGGAAAATATCTTACTTAGTATTTGAAGAAATGCTCTTAATAAGATGTAACATTTTCACACTGTGAAGAACAGTAAGGACTGTTAGCTCTTCTAAAAAAAAATAGAAAAGTTTTTTCAGTCAGATAAAAGGCATATTCACCCACCACATAGCTAACACAACACAAGCCTAATGAGTCTTTTTCTGTTCTGCCAGCCAGCTCCCCAATAATGATGTGACATCTTCTTATTAATTATGAAATCTCAGCCTATAGCTCAGGCTTATTTCTAACTAGCTCTTATAAGTTAAATTAGCCCATATTTGTATTAATCTATGTTCTATCACTTGGCTTTTTACCTCTATCTCATTCTGTGTGTCTGACTCATGCTGTGTCTGACTAGCATCCCCACGTGCCTAGATTCCTCCTCCTCTTCCTATCACTCCTGTCTAGCTGTTGGCCATTCAGTTTTTTATTAAATCAGTCACAACGACACATCTTCATACAGTGTAAACAAATATTCCTCAACTTTTAAATGAAGCACTTATTTCTTCACTCCAAAGATAGATATTTACATATGTTTTTCCATCATATGCATTCATAATTATTTGAAAAATGTTAGCTAGTGTAATAAAACAAGAAAAATAAATAAAATGTATTGAACCAGAAAAGAAATACAACACAATACTTTCAAGTAATGTTAGTGCAAATAAGAAATTATATAGCACCAATAAATGAATTTGGCAAAGTTATAATACAAAAGATCACTATTTTAAAATCTATTATTCATACACAGTATTAGTAAATAAACCAGAATTCGAAGTAACATTTTAGGCAGTAGAAATGATCAAGACTTGAGAATATATATAAAAGGCTTGTCCAAGAGTTCTACATTAAGAACCCTAAAATATAACTGAAAAAATACTGCAATTTTACAAATATACCAGTTAAATTTAGTGTTTTCCATTTGAGTTTCTCAAATGATTTTAACTTCATGAATATACCAATTTCAATGTGGCTAATAGAACTATTCTTTTAAAATTGACCTCTAAATTTAAGTCCATCCATAACAAACACAGCCAAATTTTTAATTTGTATGGAAATGCAATCATCCAGAAAATGCATACAAAAGCAAGGAAGTTTCAGAATTTACATTTTTTCCAACTCCCCACCAAGCTTCAGCAATCATGATAGTTTCTTACTGGTGCAGATAAAATAAATCAAACCGGTAAGTAGAATAAAAGAAAAAGGCCAGAAATAGATCCACACAGGTCCTTTCTTTGGTGTGATAAAAATGTTAAAGGAATTCAATGAATTAATATAATAATAAGTTACACAAAATGTTAGATCTCATCCTATTCACAAAAATTAATTATGTTTACACTATCGACAGAAGTGAGATGCCTAGAGCAAAAGGGTAAGAGTGTGTCTTCTTGACCTTGGAGAATGCAAGAATTTCTTGGCCTTAATTATAACAGAAAATTAAATGCATACACTTACATAACTTCATTAAGTGCACCAGCTGCCATTGCAAACACGAACAGACAGTGACTGACAGGAAAATATTAAGAGTCTATGAGCAAGTTAAAGCCAGTCTGAAAGTGCAGTCGACGCAGTGACTACCAGTGACAGGAAGAATGCTCTGGGTGGTAGGAATGTTTTGTATATTCTTTTGAATGATAGTTATGAGTGTATATACAATTTTCAAAGTCATCACTTGAACCTGAGACTTTCACATGTTGAAATCATTATATATCACAAAAAAGAACAGAAATTAAAACATTAATCAAATTTTCCAGCATGAGCTATTTCTTTACCGCATAGAGAAGTATAGAAAACCAGTCACAAAGACCAAGTAGGGAGAGCCAATCTTATGATATAGAAATTAGACGAGGATAAATTAGATAGAAAGGTTGTGTTCTTGCTATTTTTGGAGGGTCTTCTACTGTATTGATCACCTTTGGGGTTAAAATTGGGGAAGGTCTCTAGAGAAAAGAATTTTCTGCTAAAAATGTGCATTGATCAAAATTCTTACCAGACTATTCTTACCAGGTATTTTGAAAAGGCACGACTCACTATTTTGACATTTGAATGTCATAACTAGCTTTGATCCCTTTCCTTGGAGACATCTTACCTAAGTGTGACAGAGTCGTGGAAAGCCAGGGGGAGTAGGTGAGCAATGATCTCTTTTTCTGGATCTCTTTATTCTCATACAAAAAATAAATATGCTTGGCTTCATCACCACCCCAAGCCTTCTGGGGATGATGAAAATCCTGAGAGATTATGAACATTGAAAGGCCATTGCCTCCTCCTCCCCCCTTTCCTCATTGTTAGGTGGCTCTCACTGGGGTGGCTGTTCCTGCACCTTCTCCCTTCTTTTCTCTCATCACGTGCACACGGGCACAACTGGATGTCATTTCCCTGCCACAATGGGCTCCTAAGAGACCTTCCAGTTACTCCTGCTAGTTAGCTAATCCATCATGCCACCCCACGGTTACTGGAAGTGCGTTGGCTAAGATGAGCAGTGCTGTGCCCCCTGCAATAAACTCAATGGGAAAGCAATAAGAATTCTTCTGTTACAAAAGGACCTACATCTCCCCATCTTTTCCTTCATCCTTCCTTGTAAATGTAGCAAAATAGCTTTACATTTTCCTGTGAGCTTTTAGTGCTATGGATACAATAAAGAGGGAGTTACTGTACAACTTAAAACAGCAGATATTAGAAAAATCACTGAAATGAATGACTTGTTAGTGATTCCTCTGAAGTTCTCCTTTGGGAAGTCTCAATCACAAAAGCTGGGCTTTTGTTAAACACAGAAAGAGGGAAGCAGGCTACTGGTAATAGGACCAACACGGCCACTGAACTGGGTGTAGTTTCTGAGACAGAACTGTGAATCAGAATTCTAGTCGTCTTCCTGAACTAAGAACATTGTTTTCACACAAAGATGAATTTAGAAGCATGTAATTTTCCTTCTTAGCCAGTAAAAGTGGGACTGAATTAGAATTTACCTAGAGAAATTTAATTTGTAACTTTGAAAATAAGCAAAAAGTTGTTAGGCTGCCGTGTTGAAATTCGAATCACACGGCATATGCATAAAAAGTTACTATCAGGCAAAGCTTTATTTACATTTTCTAAGTGTTTTTTTTTTTTTTTTCATTTTGTATAAACTAATGAGGGCTGCTGTTAGGGAATATGTGTAACCCTTTTGTGTAATGGATTAAGTGTGAGCCTGTTAAACACCAGGCCATAAATCACACTGTGTTCTCTATGCCTAATTAAGGGTTTAAAGGGGGAAGGTAAATTCTTGAATGAAGGACCCTACTCAGAAGCCCAGTTTGTTATTGCCCTAAGGAAGTAGAGAGATAAAAACAGCAGAGAGAGAGAGAGAGAGAGAGCAATTTAACAAAGTGCAAAAGAAGAAAGCTATGAACATATTTTAGCTTATGTTTCCCTAATTCTCTTCCATTTAAAGAGCACTCTGGCTGCTAAGGGTCTAGATCTATCACAAAAATGTTCTTATAATTAGTGAAGCCAGATCTAACAGTAAAAGCTGACTAGAAAATTAAGAATAAGTCTCAAACACTCCCAATTAGTTAAAAACCAAAAATGACATGAACAATGAAAATAAACTAAAGAGTTTTGCAAAAACCAAAAACCCATGTTGTTCTTTTCTTCATAGCTACTTACAGGAAAATAGAACCAGATTATGTTGAAATCCCCAATTACTAGACTGTTCGAGATTCTAAAAAATAAATAATTTCAGTTAACCCATTCATTCCTACTAAAAGCATCACCTCAGGTCTAGACAAAATTAATCTCTGATAATGTAGTATCAGCTCTGGGTTTCCAAAATGGGTCTGAATCTTTGATTTGTAGTTTAAGTTTAATCTGGCTTAAAATGGACACATCAAGAGATAGAAATTTGTAAAAACACTGCAAAGGACAACTAGTATTAGAATGATATACAAAGTCACTAGCCTTCAGGAACTTATAGTCTGTAATATCTGACTATAGATAATCAATGATAATTACATGTTGGTTTCATATTATTCCTTTTATGTTAGGCATGAAACATTAAGTGAAATCTGGAAGAGAAAGAGAATGTTTTTTAAAAAAATCACTGAAATACTTCTGGATTCAATGGAGCTTTTATTGCCCTCAGAATAAAAAGGATCACTTTAGCAAATTCTTAATACTTTAATTCAATAAATATTTGCACCCTAAGACAAGTAATTCACTTCAAGCTGGAGCTTCAGTGGGCTGAGCAGTAGACACAGGAAACAGGGGGATCACTCTTAAGGACTTTCCAGATGCATTTGATCTTGATGACGAACAAAAAGTACTTAGGGGAAATGGAGCCATTAAATGTTCTTGTTGAAGAATTCTGTGGTCCCCACCTTGTGCATAATAAAAATACTTGAGAGACAAAATGCAAGCTACTTGACTGTAGAGATGACCCAAAGCCTCCACTCTCTTCCTTGCTACTCTGGCTTAGTTCTCTCATCTTTTATTATTCCCAGCCCATTCCACTTTCTGTTCGCTGATATACCTGCTGTTCTCTGTGTGGGAGAAAGAAAGTGCTTTCATTCATTCTAGATTTCCTCCTTCAACGTCCAACTAAGGAGTCTGTGATGGCTTACACATGGTCTTTGAATACCACACAGTTCCAGCCACTCTTTCTATCTAGGAACACCCAAACTTTCATAAACTCTTTGCATAGGACCATGGTGAAGTCTTGAGTTTCCCAAGGGGCCAGAGACACAGCATAACTTTTGTCCCCAAATTCTTAAGTTTGTCTTTGTTTGATGTTGACCTCTCATGTGAACTTTGACCACCTTTCAGTATACTATCACCTCTACATTGCTGTAGGTAAATAAATAGTTATTAATACTTAAGTTTAGCATTCACTGAACATTCATTAACTGTTTAACAAGCTGCAACATTTATTTTTATTTATATGCTCATGTGTGTCTGTGTGTGTATGTATCTGTGTGTTTGTATGCCACATCTAAGATTGTCCACAGAGGTCAGACAGGACATGAGAGTCCCTAGAGTTGGGGCTATAGGTAGTTATATGCTGCTTGACTTGGGTGTTGGGACCCAAATTCACTGAGATCCTCTCCAAGGGTAGCAAATGCTAACTGTTGAGTCATCTGTCCAGCCTCCACGATGCAATGTTTTTAAAATGACATATGAAACGTCTGTAGGAAGAGGTAAGAGGAATATGACTTCAGAACCAACAGCAAGAGGAGATGAAGAGATCAAGGGCATGCAGAGGGTATTGCTACATACTGCCCTGCTCTGGAGCAAGGGCAATGGCTGTACTATTGAGAAGGGAAATTAGAAGAGGAAGACTCTGTAGACAGGCCCTTCTAGGCCCCGGGTTTGAGTTCTTATTCCTCATAGGAAGGTCCTTGAGAATGCACAAGAGCTGATATGAGTTTATCATATTAGCACACTTGGGAGATATCATCTATCCACTTAAACATTCCCCTGGTTTTTAACTGTCCCGACTGATGTTTACTACACTTGCTTGGAAAAGGCTCTTATTGTTGTGGTTTGTTAATTGCCATTCCCCCAAAAGCAAGTATTCTTATATGTTTCAAATCCCACCTCTAGTGACCTCTTTTTATTAAAAGTTACCTAAATTTTCCCAGTAGAGAATTATTTTCCTATTTGTCAATTAATTTTACCTGCCCATTTCCTGGCAAGTTTATCATATTCTATTTTTTAAAGATATTCAAGAAGGGGCTGGAAAGATGGCTCAATGGTTAAGAACAACTGCTGTTTCTGCAGAGGACCTGAGTTTGGTTCCCAGCACCCACTGCTGGCAGCTTGGCTCACAACTGCCTGTAACTCTAGTTCTAGGGTGTCTCAGCCCTTTTCTGACCTCCAGGGGCACTGCACTCATGTGCACATGCCTTCCCATAGATCACACACACACACACACACACACACACACACACACACACACACACACACACACACACACAAACTTTTAAATGGTATTCATATAGCTTACCAATCTCTAAAAGGTGTTTTAACTGGTTCTTATATATAGCCTCCCCCTCTCCTACTCCACTCACATTATACATCAAGAAAATGAAATCATCTAAGGAAAGCTAATGTCTGAATAGATTGAATTGCAGAAGAAAGAACCGAATTGGTGGCCTCTCTGAAACAGGGGCCTTTCTAAAGGCCTGCCTCTCAAGTGTGTCAGTCTGGAACAGACATCCACCAGTCTTTAATCAGATTCACCTGGTATGTGGGGTTAATACGAAGTTCCCCAAAGTAGAATCAGTGTCCCAGTGTCAGCTCAGAATTGTCATTTTCACTTCGCTGTCATCGAAGGGACTCGAGACCCATGGCTTTTTTTTTTTAAACATCAGTTTAAATCTGCCTAAGTGGGACAACACATAGTTTCTTTATATGAAATGAACATTGCATGTTCTATAAAATAATTGGTTATGTAAGTTGTCCTGTAATAGGCTCTCAAACTTCTTATAAAGTACTATGTTTCAGAAAAACAACAAACTTCATGCTATGATTTGTTTGCTTAAAAGAAGAAAAAAAAACATTATAATAAAAAACCTTGGTGTATCAATTACTGTACTTATAAAGATAATTCTTGGGAATAAAGGCAGATGTGAGCAAGACTCAAATTTAATATATTTGAGATGTAAGATAACACCATGACACACCTGGTTAGAATTATGCAAATCACAAGTGTAAAGTTTTTCCCAGGGAATAATATCAGTGTGCTTTCTAAATCTGATTTGTAAACAAAAGTAGTAAGAATAAATCTTTGGATATTTCCTTAAGCTGGTGTGTAGCTTTTTTGCTATTCTTATTAATTAATAAAACAATCATTTTTAAAGAATTAACATACATCTATCTTTATGGTCATGTAATGGCTCTGCTTAATTGTTGGTAACCAAGCACCTTTATGGCCTCAGTTACTTCGTCACCTGGTGCTGTCTGGTCTCACTCTCAGGCACATGTGTTCCTTCTAGACCTGCGTGTTCATTTCTTAGACAAGCATTACTTGTAATCACGATAGTACAGAACACCTCGAAGTAAAATTAGGACCGAAATCTTGGGTTCTTTACGCCCAGAGAGCTTGCATCCATCTCGGTGTTCTTGGTTTCCTCCTGTTGCTCAGTAGAGAGGAAAGTGTGTTTAAGTGCATTGCTGAGGATCAGATGAGGTGATGGCCACTGAGAAACCCGCACGGTTCTATTTACATATCATTACATTCAGGAAATAACTTTAGATAAATAATCCCGTAGGTGTGACCTTTTGTCTTACATACTCAAGACAAATACACACATGATTAATGGGGTGTGTGTGTGTGTGAAAGTTTCTCATTATCTGATTAACAACAACTTTATTAACCTAAACAGATCATCAGTGGCATAAGAAGTTGGAAAAGTTACCATAAACTTCGAAGTCTTACCACATTTTTTTTTGTAGTTCCCTGACAGGAATACCACCCTCCCACCCCCGAGCCCCCGCCCAACTCTCCACACATCGGGAACCTGGAAATCGTCTGTAATTCTGAAAATACTCAAAAGCTAGTTGTACCGCTGTTAACATGGACAAGTTAGAAACTAGGAATGATGGCTACAGGGTATTTAGAACATAATTACTGCTATGCTAAGTATAGCGAAACATCGATCCTCAAAGCCTCTTTTGGGCTCCCATTGTTTCAGATCTTGTAGGTGGCTCAGCACAGTATCAAGTTGCTTGTTCAATATTAGCTCTGTGCCAGAGGAGAATGATTCCCTTCCGCAAAGCTCTGGGAATCCACCGCTCGTAGCAGAGGCAGGGTTAGAGGTGCGCAGAACCGGGGACCGGGACAGGAGAGGGAGAGACAGAGAGGAGAGAGAGAGAGAAAGAGAGAGAGGGAGGGAGGGAAGAGAAAGGGGAGGGGGAGAGAGAGGGAGGGGGAGAAGGAGGGAGAGGGAGGGAGAGAGAAAGAGAGAGAGAGAGAGAGAGAGAGAGAGAGAGAGAGAGAGAGAGAGAGAGAGAGAGAGAGAGAGAGAGAGGTGTGCGCGCACGCGCGCGTGCTCAGGACAGGGCGCCCAGTTGCGGATCGCAGAGCCCCCCAACTTCCCAAACCCATCGTGGTTGCCGGTTTTGGCCTTGATGGGACAGAGTAGACCGGAGTGGGCCGCCTGGCCCCTAGCTTGCGGGACTAGCGGCTCTCGGGCCTGCCGCGGGGAAGGAAAAGGGTCCGGCCAGGGCTTCAGGGCGTGGCCGGAGGAGGGGGCGCGCGGCGAGTGTGCGCGGGGTGCGCGCGCGGGGCCGGTGTGAGCGCGAGTGTGAGCGCGGCGCCATTCCCCGTGACGTCAGAGTGTATTGTTGTTCGCGGGGCCGAGCGGAGCATCCCCCGAGCTGTCACCGCGGCCGCCGCGCAGCGCGAGCCCCGCACGAGCCAGCCCGGCCCGCGCCGCCCCCGCCCCCGGCCCCGCCCCCGCCTGGTCCCGCCACCCCCGCCCGGCCCCGCGCGCCGCCGCCGCGCGTCCCCCACCCCCACCCGCCGCGCTCCGTCCCTCCCGCCGCCGCCCGCGCCTCCCCCCGCCGCGCGAGTGCGGGTCACCGGGTCACTGGGTCATTGTCTCGGCGCCCGCACCCCGAACACCCGCGGAATCCCCCCCACGTCATCCTCAGCACCATCAATGAGATGCAAACATGAAAGACAAGAGGAAGAAGAAGGACCGCACCTGGGCCGAGGCTGCCCGCCTGGTACGTCCCGCCCCGCCCCGCGCCCCGCGCCGCCTCGGCCCTCGCCCGGAGCCGCCGCCCGCTCCCCCGCTCCCCGGCTACGGCTCTTTGTTATTCCGCGGGAGTGGGCTTGCCGGGGTCCCCGTGTGCGTGCGCGCGCCGAGGGGCGCAGGATTATCTCGGGGACCCCGCGCCCCGCGCACCCGGGACCGCCCGGGACACTTCTTCCCGGGACTTGGCGCTGGGAGTCCCGCGGCGCTTCCCGCGAACCGGTGAATCTCCGAGCGCACGGTGCGGGGCACTTCCCTCTCTACCGCTCTCGAGGAGACCTTTGTGTGGCAATTACCACTCCCTCCCCGGCCCTCCACCCCCTGGAATTTCATCAATAACTCCGTGCACAGTCCGGGTGTCTGTGTGTGTGTCCCGCGTTTGTGAGTTCAGATCTTCCACACGTGCATGCACCGTGTGTGTCCGACTCGCACTTGGAAGGCGTGTGCATGTGGGCTAGGGCTCTGTGTCTGTGTGCCGTGTCGTGTGCATTCCGTGAGGACACTGTGCGAGCATGTTTTGTGTGGACCCCTTTCGCGCTGTTTGTAGGTACTGTGCTCTGCCACGGTGTCTGTGCCTTACGTTCTCTGCACGTGTGCAATTCCTGAGTGTGTGTGTGTGTGTGTGTGTGTGTGTGTGTGTGTGTGTGTTTGGTGAAGTTGGGTCAGTGACATTTGTCTTGGGAGATTAGGAGTGTGCAGCTACGTGTGTTTTATCGCTGGCTTGCTGGGCGGCATAACTGGCCTGGTATTCCTTTTCTTTAACCTTTCGGAGCTTAGGTTTTAATCATCGTAAGAATGTCTCTATAGAAATGCTGGTTGGCAGAGGGGCGTCGGCATCCTGGTTTTGGTGCATGTGTGTATATATGTATGTGTGTGTTTGTGTGTCTCTTGGGGGGGTCTCTTTTCTTATTCCCCCCCCATCGTTTAAAGGACAGCTGTAAACGTTTTTATGTGTGTGTATGTGTTTTAAAAGGATATTTTTGTACAGCGAGTCTCACGGGAACGCAAGGCATTGCATTCGAAGCTCAGCCTTTTAGAGCTTCGACTGCATAAATCAAATATTTATTCACCAACTTGCTATCTGTTATAAACTGGCCAAAAGAAAGCAGTTTGCATGCCTTGGGATTGGGGGTGGGATGTGGAGACCCAAAGATGCTTATTGGGTTGGAGATGTTAAAGACTGTTTTAGCATAACTGTAGTCATTTTTAAACGGTTCTGAGTAAGTCTTATGCTCAAGGAGAACATTTGTCAAAAGTAATTATCTGAGTTTCCTTGAAGGGCCTTGCTGCTGTGTCTCTGGATTCTAGCAAAGGGTTTTAGATGATCGGCCCTATTGCCCTGCCAAGAAGTGACAAAAGTCCCTTTGAATTGTAGTCTGGTTATTGGGAGCGGGAGTGGCCGAGCTCTTCTACTTCTTCATCTCTTAATTTGGCCTTGGTGTCTGGTATCATTTCTGCCCTCATCTGTGATTGTGCTAATCACTAAGTCCGTCTCTCTGTGGAAGAATGGGCAGATGATAGCCACTCTTTAATGAACTGCCTGGGCTGGGAAACTTAGTTGTGGGGGAATATGTGAGGAGTGAACAGGAAGTGTTAAGTAGATGCCAGTTTGACTTATCAGTGGGACTTTTGCCCAGCTTACAAGTACATTACTTATTGTTTGCTTGGCCATTAATTCAGAATTGTGTGTGGGTGTGCAAGGCTTCTGAAAACACATTATTCAGATTCCTTGGAGTAGTAATCAAGGGCTATTATAGAGTTTCAGTGTATACATTTTAAACAACCGCACAATGAGGTTGATTTATAAATATTTAAAAATAACGATTCATGAATTAGCCATGCCTGCAGAGAATTATTTAATAGATATCATTATTCTGATGGAATTCAGAACCAGACATTTGTATTCCAGCAGTCTGTGGAAGAATTCTCAGAAGAACTGAGCTTCATTTGACTGAACGGTAACAGAGATATTGATATGTCTTGCAATAGATTTCGTAATCTTTTGGTTGTTGCTGAAAGTTGCTTTTTTTTTTCTTTCCTCTCTTGCAAAGTTTATTAATGGGCAAAGACACATTAGAAGTCATCAACACAAAAGCTTTAATGATAGACCAGATGTCTCTATTTTAACCAGACATATTGAACTAGTAGTTATGGTAATTTTTCAATTTGGTTCAAGTTATTTTTCCCCTGGTAGTTGTACAAATGTTTCTGTGTTCAAAATGTGACAGTTGAAATAAAATACTGGATAAAATAGCAAGTAATTGTACTGGAAATATCATTTTCAGAAATTCGTGATTTGTAAAAGTGAATTATGATAATTCTTAACTTATTTAAGTGAATAAAGGAGAAATCGATCCATTTGGGCAATAGCCACATTTTTTCCTCTTCTCTCTATGATTGCATGAGGGCATGTGCACTTGAGCTCTCGTCCATACTTGCATGATAAAGATCTTTACTTTTATACTTAATAGTATTACTTTACACTCTAGGGAAAAAAATCCTTTTTTAATCGTTTGAGAGATAGACAATGTCATTCCATATTTTCAGTGTGCTCCCACTGATTTTTCTCTTGTTTGGGACTTTTTACCCTTCTCCATCAAATGTTAAACCAGGCATCTGATTTGAAAAGTAAAGATTAAGAATGGGATGAAGAATATGCCACTGGGTTCTGGGATGAAGAATATGCCACTGGGTTCTTTGCAGTGAGTGAACTAAAGATGGAATACCTCAATTAACTTTCAGGATAATCTTCCAGTTCGTGCTGTGTATGCATATAATCTACCGGAGTGTGTGTGTGTGTGTGTGTGTGTGTGTGTGTGTGTGTGTGTGTGTGTGTGTGTGTTCTCTAGTAGAAAGACACAAGGGGAGAGAAAATGTGAAATAAGATATTTTAAGTGTGTCCCAAAGCTTGTGTTTAAAATGTAGCTTTGCTTCCATTTGAAGAGAAACAAAAACATGTGGAAGAAGAATTTTTCTGCAGTGAGAAAGAATTTCTAGTTGACAACAGAATTTTTGGACTGCGTTCTTTGTAAGAAAAGTGGACAGTGCTCCAGCTCTGTAACTCTTGAGTGGCAGCTCCAGGCAGTCTGTTTTAGATAGAGATGCAGTGACCAGCTGTGGGATTTCCTCTGGGTGTGTCATGCTTGTATGTGGTGGGCTTGCTTAGCTTTGGAGGGAAGGAATGGGGTCATCATTTGCCTCCTGTTTTCAGGAATGCAGTAGTTATAAACAGGCTGCCATCTTAAGATAGTAATACCACCCCTCCCCACTCCTCTCCCTCTCTTGCTTCCCTTTCTCTGCCTGCCTGCCCTGCATCAGTTGCAGAATTTCAGCCTTTAGCCTCCTCCACGCCCCTCCCCCATGGCCTTCTGCAGTTGTAGTTGTTACTTTGCGCATTGCCATTTAATATGGAGTCTGCTCCCCAGCCAGATGCGTTTTCATCTGTTTCATCTGCTCTTTCTGAGGTTGTAGAGTCTCAGAGGATCCCCCAATCAAATGGAAGTATTTTCTGTCTTAATATTTGCAGACCACAATAAGAATAAAAATCAAAACCATAACTCACATCTAGCTGAGGCTTTGACTTTAATCCTTTTGGCTTTTATCTCAACTCTTCACTCTGTTACTATAAATACAGTTTCTACCATTGTGAAAAGATCTTCTTGCTATTTTGTAAGAAATGGGGATTTGACGGGACTTTGTTTCACTGCTCTGAGGGGTTTCTTTGTTACTGGCTTAACACAGAACATACTGTTATTTATATATTTATTCTAGTTTAATTCTTTCTTTTCTGACATGCAAAAATGTTGGGGCTTTGAGGACTGCTTTTTGATAGTTTCTTCTGTTTTGTTCCGAGAGGGAATGCTGCTTTTAAGATAATGGTTCAATTTATTCATTTGTTCCAAGCTTCCTTCTATGTGTTTGATTCCATACAATCTTTGTTTAGTTTCGGTGGCACGTGAAAATAAGTCTGAACTTGACAGTAGCTCTGTGTTTGGCAGTATGGCAAGTGATTTACTTATAGTTTAGATGCCTTCATTCAGACACTGATCAGTTTAATTTGTTTCCTTTATTTATTTATTTATTTATTTATTTATTTATTTATTTATTTATTTATGGTAGTTCAAGGTGACCTTTGGTGACATAATTTTTTAAACTATAAAATTGCCTAATTGGAAGAAAACAAACAAATACCTTTTTATTTTATAGTAGGATTACTGAAGGTTTTGAGTAAATTGAAATTGATAAATCATATCATTCTTAAATTGCATGGAAGGTATTAGTAAGCAAAGGAAATCTATGAGGAAGCTTTACATAGTAAAAATTCTTTTAGACAATACACGACATCCTAAATAAACTATTAATATTCTCTTAAAACAGAGCTGTTAAAACAGAAAACTACATAATTATTGAGTTATTGGTTACTTGGTCTTTGTCTCAGTATTGTGGAAATAAATATAATTTCTCTGAGATGATAATGAGTTGGAACCTCTCTGTGCATTTTTGTCATTGTGCCATTGGTGCTTAAATTTGGGGTGTCCTCAGGCCTCTTCACGGAAAAGGTGGCTTTGAATTATGATTTGGGGTCATCCCATGATGTCTACTATCCACTGTATGCATATGATTGTGCATGTGCTCACTGACTCCGACCCCAGCTCCTCGGTTGCTGCAAATGGAGTTTTGGTTTCAATCACCAACTTCTCTTGGTTTGATTCAGCTGTTTTCTGAGACTCCGCTTAGTATCATCCATGCTCGTCTGTCTCTCATCATCTCTTCTTTCAAATATGGAACTTAAATTTCACATTAGAATTTGAAAGCTAGAAAAGAGGGTTTGTTTTTTACTCCATGCTTATTTAGAAAGAAACCAGCTTCGAGTTTATAAGAGCCAAGTGTACTTAAAGTTATGAGTCATGGAAACTTAGCTCTAGTGTTTAGTTACTTTTCTTCCCCCTTGACGTGAGAGTGGATTTTAAGAACTGATTATATTTTAGGTTTGTCTCTTTTTTGAAAAATACTTTGGTGGCAGATGATTTACTGACTCTCAGAAATGGTCTTCCTTTAGCTTTGGAGACCTTGGACCTGAGAGACATTGCTCCCGGAAACACCGAGGTACACACAGCATGCAATAATGCAAACGTTGTAAAACTTTTCCCAAATGCATTAGAAACACAAAATATACCTGGTAAGGTGTATGTTGTGGGTTACTCTTTAGATGGTTCAACTGCTGGGACGGAGGACTTGAGAAGGGAACTTCAGTTCGATGGAGGAGTGACTAGGTGGAAGGTGACTAAGGAGATGTGTGGGTGGTACCTGAACAATAAGGCAGGTGCTGGTTTACATACAGGTCCACAGAGCAGAGAAGCGGTGTGGTATCTGGCAATCTTGGAGAGCTTAATGGATGAGTTGAAACTGGGTTTGGGTGTTAAACAGGTGAAGAGAGAAGAACATCCTAAGAAGAGAAACGAAAGCGTGTCCAGTGAGCAGAGAAGTCTAGAAATTTCTGTCTAGTCAGAAAATTGCTGGGAGATGGACCTACAATACAACAGAAAAGGGTGAACAATTAGGAGAGAGACTTGGAATTCTTTAAAAGGCAGGGTAGTGCTTTGTAGTGTGGGGCAGACATATAGGTGAGGTGGAGGATTATCTCCCTCTTGTCCCCACGGGGAAGTACAAGACAAAGAACTCTTCCTTGTAACATAACGTTTTTCTTTTTTCCAGCAAAAGAGGGTGCCAGACAGATGTCTCTGGATCCACCCACTAATTGGCCCTAAAGGTTATGAAAAAGAAAAATAATACAACTTAATTCTGTTGTATTTCTTTTACCAAATGAAGCAAAGTAAAACTCCATGAATAATGCCCACGCATACACTCGCACAGAGCACTGCGTTGCACTCGCTCCCTAAAGCATGCTCTCGAGATGAGGAAGGTAGCTAGAGTTATGTCAGCCAGTGTCCAAGGACGTGGTCAGTGCCACTTGTGGATCCTTAAGGGGCACGGATGAACAGCATCATTTTAGAAATGTTTAATTCTATCCTGATTCGCTGTTTTTGTTCCTTGATCACATGGCCATTTTACCTGATCAAGAAGTAACTGATTTGCTGCTGGCAGGCATGGTGAGGGTTCAATTCCACCAGGAGGCTCCTTCCTTGCTTTTAAGGACCCCTTCTTTTCAGTCCTCTCTTCTCCATTCCCTGTCCTCCTCTCCCTTCCCCTCTCATTATCCTTACCTCCCTCCCCTACAAGTCTTCTCTCACTGTGTCAGAATTCTGCATGAAGTTGTCACTTGTGAGGAATTGACATTTTCCACTTTTCCCCTAAGCTGTGAGTCCAGCTCTTGACTCAAAAAGCTGTGTGTCCAGCTCTTGACTCCTCCCTGGCCTTGTGTCTGCAGAACTACTTTGAGCTCTTTGCCTGCACCAAGTGCCTGGATTGCTCTTCTTTTGTCCCTGCACAGTTGGTAGCAGCTGAAGTCTCCCCGGGACTGAAAGTTTCTCTGAAGAGCCCTTAGGGAACAAATAGAAACATTATATGATTAGACACATTGTTTTTATTATTAAACAAATCTACACAGACGGGTGGCAATTAACAGCTTTATCTCTTGAACCTAGACACCTTCCTCCCCTCTTCCATCAGTATTTCCACTTGAAGTGGTAACAATTAACTGTTGCTGGGTTTAATGTCTGCAGCTGACAATACCAAATTGGGACTAGGCTCTTCTCTAGGTTGATTGACATATAGCCCTCTGACACATTCTTATGTCGGTTTAAGGCAGATTCATGCCCTGGGATCCGAGCCAAAGGACTTGTCAGAACATTGACTTTAATAGCTGAAATATATAACTTAAATGACATCTGAGACCTTAGCTTCAGCAAAACTTGGGAACTTGAAGAATTCTCTGAGGTACTGCAATTTATACTTTGTAGACAAGATTAAAAATTGTAAAAATTTGTCTAAGCATGTGCACATATGCATTTAATTTATGATACAATTATTTATCATGGATTTATTTTGCCTAATGAGCAGGTATGAGTTTAGGAAAACAGAAAAAAATAGGAGAAAAATGGTTAAACCTACTTTAAAAATAAATCTGTAGCTGGTATTTTGGTGGTGAGCATTTTTTCTTCCGAAGCAACTGTTATGCAACAGTTTATTTCCAAATAAATCAGAAAGCTAAGAATGAGTTCCAGTTTTCTGTGACTTAGAGGAGAGGTGATATAGAATGTAGTCACAAGAGAGGGAGTGTGCCTAGGATTTCATCAACTAAAATGCAGAACCCCTGTTAGAAATCTCAGCGAGATGGTGATTGAGATTGGGCCTTTGGCCTTATTTGTCTGTTTTGTCATTATGGACTCTTGATGTAGTAAATAAATTTCTTATTTTTATAATTTTAATGTTTAAATAAATGCTATGCATGTGGACTTTGTGCATATATCAAAACCCTTTGGCTAAAACCATAGAAGTAAATTACTCTCTAGGTGTCAGGGTTCCATGAGCTTCCACACTCCCTTCACCCTCATCCTGAAGAGAAACTTATCCTAAAAACACTATAAGGAAAGTTCTAGTCTTTAGGGGGAAATGCATGTTGTAATATCTTCAAGCTTTTGTAAGAAGAGATGGCCACAGCATGTTTCGTGTGTACATTCCGTTTCATTTCTTTCTCTCTCTTTTAACTAACTCCAGATTTTCCGTTAATTTGCTTAGTCAAGTGTCCTTGCCTCTGTCCTGGTTCTCTTCCCAACACTCTTCTTAGTTTGCCCTACTGCATCCTCCCCTTCTGCTATGCATTGCTCTTTTAGTTAGGACATGTTTGGGTTTGTCCAGGCCCCTATTTCATTCTACGGCTCAGCATCTCTGAACTTTTCTCACACACCTCATTGGCAGTTCTCCTGGTGGAAATGTCAGCCCTCATCTTCTCCGAGTTTCGAATTTATATGAATGATTTCTACTGTTTGTCCCTAGGTACTGTGGACACTTCAAATGAAATTTGTCAGATACATTGAAATATTTGTTGAATACTTCCTGCAAATGTGCCATGCACACAAGGAGAATGTGACAACATGCCTGTCTTAAAGGGACTTGTATGTGTGTATCTAAGCCTTGGACCCCCTTTCCTTCACTACAGTTTACTTAGTTCTGACATTTCAAATAGTTTTTTTTGGTCTTTAATCTCTTCCAAATCTCCCTGAAGCTGCATAGGAGTTTCAGGAACAGATCTGCTATTATTGAGTCCTCTGCCTAAAGACGTTTTAGATGTCTTTTAAGCTAAAGCCCAGCCAGCCATACAGAGCCCCATTCAATAAAGCAGGGCTGTTGTAAAAGTGATGCATGCTTGCATTCCTTGACAATATGCAGAAATTAGCATGCCCTGCCTGTCATACACCACATAAACCCTCTTGCAGTTTAGCACCTTTTTTGTATTCTTGGGTTTATATTATTTTAAACAAATAATTAGTTTTCTTTTACGTTAGTTAAGTTTATTTTTCAACTTCCGGGATCAGCATAATTTCTGGCACTATACTTCCTCTTCTTTCTAAGCCCTTTAACGTAAGTTTTTATTTTACTCTTTTAAAATTTAGCCTTCTGAATCTAAACACAGTCTTTGTCTATAATAGGTCCTCACTTAAAATATATATTAAACATTGTCATTTTGTTGTTTTAAAATTTATTTATTTTGTGTGTATATGTAAGTGTGAGCTTGTCCATAAGCATGTGTGCACATGTGTATGGGGGCTGGAGATCAAACAGGATATCTCTCTCTCTATTGCTCTCCACGTTATTTTTAAGTTTTTTCTTTTGAGATTATAATTACATAATTTCTCATTTTCTTTTCTTTCCACCAAACCTTCCCATATGGCCCCATGCTTTGTTTGAAATATATGGACTATTTTTCATTTCTCTCTCTCTCTCTCTCTCTCTCTCTCTCTCTCTCTCTCTCTCTCTCTCCTTTCTGTATGTAAGTACAACCTGCTACCTCTTTTTTTTTTTTAAAGAAACATCTGTCCCTCAATCTGCTCCTTTTGAGTTTCATTGGATAGGCTGAGCAGTGAGTCCCAGGGATTCTCCCATCTTCACCTTCCCAGAACTGGGAGTAAGGTGCATGCTGCTTTTACTTGAGTACTGGTGATTTAGCTCATTTCTTCTTGTTTGTGAGGCTGACACTTAACTGAGTCATTTGCCCAGCTTCCTCATATTGAGACATAGACTCACATGACATTATAGCAGTTAGGAAAGAATGAGTAAAGGGATGACTTCTCTTTGGGTCACTCATGCTGTTTTCTAGAATCCTTCATCATAAACTGAATTATAATATAGCCACAGTTTGATACAAAGGTGGCTAAATACTTTCTTGGAAGCATTATTTCCCAAATATATGAGTTGCAGTTCAAAAAGACAGACATCTCCCTACAAAGCTCAAAATATATTTCACTTAAAAAACATAAAAACTTAGCAGAATGAAGACAACCCAATTGGTACTCTCCCGTGAATGATAGTTTAACTGGCTATAAAAAGTCAATGGAGATTAACCTTTGTGCTAGAGCTGTTTCTTGTGTTCATGTATAAGTGAATGTGGCCTGTTATGATTTATTAGATAATATTCTTTTTGTGTCTGATAGTTGTTCCATATTCTTTCATCCTTAAAAGTTTTGTGGTTTTAATACTCTTTCTTCAATGTTAATTTGTAATTTTTTTAGATTCTGTATGGTACTTAGAATGCATTTAATTGTCACTAACTTCCCATGAATCATGGTTTCATATAGAACTTACTGCATTGCATTCTTACCAGAGTGTAAGCTCTTTTAAGTCTTGTATAGGTTCTTTTAATATTTGGTAAGTTTAGCACTTGTAGATTATGAGTGAAATATTATGTGAGAAGAACAATATAAAAATGACTCCCTTCATGCTGAACAGGATGCACTGATGAAAATGTTGACTTTATCAGACACAGCTACAGATTTCAAAATTAGAGAGCCAAGTTTGACAACTTGGGCAGAAACATGGGCATGGAAGGAGCGGTAAAGTAGTTCATCTCATATCATTCTTATGGAGGATCTGGAGAAGCAGGTTTTTAAAAGTCAAGAATCAACAGAGACAGGACAAGAAGGGCACACAGACGAGGCCATGCTTACAGAAGACTCTGTGTGGCACAGTGTTTGTGGCGATGCTTTCCTCATTGCTGGTGGCTCTTGTTACATACTGCTGTCACTGTCTGCTGTGCTGGGGTAGGTAATCATGAAAGCGTCATAACCATCTGTGTTTTCATCATAGATTCAATGTTCAAGTTATTAGGCAGAAATCTAACTGGCAGGCTCTAGATATCATGGCTGTTCCCTATCTACTAGGGAATGCTGGGGAGGTATGTATGGTTCCTACAGTCCCTGTGGTAGAAATATATCCATTTATATTTTCATGGCAATAAGGACGTCCAGGTGAGGAACACTGAGCTCATTGCCTTTGCCTACCTTTCTTCTCAGAAACTCTTGTCCACTTTCTTTTTATCTTGTCGTGAAAACCACACCAGCTTCACAGTTGTGTTGCTGAAAACTCTCGTTGCCATTAATGCCTTATAGTTTTTCCTTTGAGCGACCTTATCACTGAGTTCTACCATTTTTATAGCTCTTATTTAATTAAGTTTTTTAGAATATCATACATGAGTTCTGTATTCCTATTATTTTCACTCCCTCCTCTTCTTCCTCCCACTCTCCCATGTCCCCTTTCCTTCTCAAATTCATGACCTCTTATTCTTTAATTATTACTGTTACACATAAATGTACATACACACAGACAGACACAATATATATATTCCATTTACTGTTGCACATGTGTATGTGTGCTTAGAGCTGATCTCTTAGGACTGACTAGCCTATCGGGGGGTGGGGGGTGGGGTCATCACTGGAGAAGACTGATTCTTCCTCTGTCAGCAGTCGTTTATTATCTCTAGCTCTTCATTTTGAGGTGGGGCACTGTGAGATTCTCCCCATCCAAGGTGTTGCCTTGTTCTGTTCTTGTTTAGGCTACTGTGTTGTGAAGATTTCCTGAGTATGGCTTCCCTGTCCTCTATAGAAGACAAAATGTTACAGCATCTATCCTGGGCCTCTGGTTCTTATACTATTTCTGCCCTCTCTTCCAGGGTGTTCCCTAAGCCTTAGGTGTAGGGGTTGTGCTGTCTATGCATTCATTGTGGATGGGTACCTCCAGAATCTGTGGTTCTCTGCGTTTTTACCAATTGTGAATTTTTGTAATAGTTTCCATCTCCTGTCAAAAGAAACTTTTTAGATGCAGGGTAAGGAGCAGTACTACTTACGTATGGAAATAAGGATATTTGGAATAGTCTTATTTGGAATGCAGTTAAAAATTATTCTGGTTTAGGAAAGTGGCAGTAGTAGTTCCTCCTCTAAGATTCATGACTTCGTCAGCCACAGGCAGTTCACTAGGTTTACAGCACCAGGTATGAATTCTTTCCTGTTGAGAGGGCCTCAACTCCAATTAGACAGCTTTGGTTATCTCCAAGGTATATGTGTGACTATTGCACCATTGGGAATATCTTGCTAGACTAGTCCTTTTGGTTCAGAGGCTTTACAGCTGGGCAGGGCTGGGTAGGAATATTGATTGCTTTCCTTCCTTGGCAGCTTGCATAGCTTTAGATACGGTGAGACTGTTCCTCAAGCAGGAGGTTTCCAGGTTAGCTCCACATTGATTCCCCTAAGTTCTATATCTGAAGTATGAAGTGTCTTTCATAATTAAACCTCACTATGGTATTTACACACATCCTTAGTGTCATGTATCCCCCCTTCTTCCCTTCCATTTGTATTACCCTGCTTTCCCAGTTAAAGCCCCTCTTATTCCAATTTTCCTTCTTTATATCACCCATTTTAACTCTTCAGATTACGTGTGTGTGTGTGTGTGTGTGTGTGTGTGTGTGTGTGTGTGTGTGCATACACACATGCCTGGGTGTATATATGTGCACTGCATGCATGCAGGTGCCCACAGAGTCTGTAAGATGATGTCAGGTCCACTGGAACTGTAGTTACAGGTGGTTGTAATCCATCAGCGCTTCTATCCTATCTAAACCACTTACTTAAAAGGAAAATTGGTTTGTGGTATCTCCCTTGAGTCCATCTTAATCCCTGATATCAATACATGGTATTATTTAAGGGGGTGATGGAGAAAGTTAGGACACAGTGGAAGAAGATAGCCATGGACCATGCAGAATACCAGGAGTCGACAGCATCAGGAAGTTGTTGTAATCCATAGGCTTACAGGGTCAGGCAAAGGGGAGTGGTGACTGACTTCAAGTGAAGTGACATTGTTAGGACAAGGCTGTGTGATAAAAGCTGGGACCTTGGGTAACAGAATGGAGCTTCAGCCTACAAGGAGAAGCCATGTGGGGAGACATTCTGACATACTTCACTCTTCAAAGCTATCCAGAAGTTAGCAGGCAAGGGGACTCTACTGGGAAGGAACTTAGACACGGCTTGCTGGGACATACAACTATATGGAGAAGGCTAATCTATCTTCCAGTGAGTCTGGAAGTGCTAATGGAGACTGCTCACATTTCAAGGCCTTTAGGTCTGTCTCCTTATACATTCCTTGCTTCATTACTGCACCCTCCGGCCACTGGCATTCCAACTCTCTAGTGTTCAAGACCCATCAGATCTCAGAGTTCATCATGTTCTTCAAACTTTGTCTTGACTTTAGACTTTTTGTTCTGTCTTTTTGAAATCCCCTCTCCACACAGTTTCCTTTCTTTTTATTTGGCAAATAAAAAGACTGCCTTCTTAGAAAAATTCTTTCATGTTTTCTCAATGCATTTTATAGTTTTTACAGTAGAGTGTCATTTTTTTCCTTCTACTTTCTTGTTCATAATTGTTCCCAAGTGATGCACTACTGGCTGAGTTGGTTTTGATCATATTTGAACTAAGTGATTAATCCAAAGGAGGTGTTTCTAAGGAGCTGATAGAGTGAGCTCTTTAAGTTTCCTACAGAGTTGAGGCTCCACGCAACGTGTCCTCTTAATGTGTTTCTACATGTCATGGCTGAGTTCTTGGTGTACAAACAGATCAGATCTTCCAAGAATCAGTTTGATATTCTATGGATTTTAAATGTCAGTGTCAACATTCTGCTGGCACGCTAGTGTTACTTCTTATTTCAGAATGAGTGTAACTTGATGGTTTGATAGTTTTCATTCCAACATTAACATACTAGGTGCAATGTGAATGAAATAAGATACAGACTATATAATACTTTTGGTAATTGGCTTCTAAAAAGAAAAGAAAAGAAAGAGACTAATTCTTAGGTCTTAAATGAGATTATTCTCTGTAAATGTAAATTTGGTCAATTCAGTTGAAATATTGTAACCAAAATTAAACTTATGTGTGTTATTTTAGTAGGATACAGCTCAGATTTCCAAAGACTATATGACTTTCAGATGAAAATAATTGTGTGGTATATTAGTTATGAAACAAAGAATATTTTCCAAAGCTAAAATCATTGTCGTATATGTAAATAAAATACCATGACCTTAGTTTTGCATCCTCCTTTGAGAGCTGAGCATTCTCGTTGGGAGCAATTTTCTCACTTTCTTAGTTACTTCAAACTGTTACTGCCACTAAAGAACAGTGCTGTTGTTTGACCTGGGACATCCTCTTGTGGACCATGTATTGGGAGCTTATCCCCAGTCTGTGGTACTACTTGGGGGGTAGAAGGGCTTTTAAGAGGTGAAGCTTAATGGGGTCCTTAGTCCATGGAAAGGCATACCCTCAAACAGGACTGTGGGGCTCTGGTCTCCTTTCCTCTCCCCCTTTCACTGTCAGATTAGTAGAATCCTCTGCCATGCCCGCTGTGACATGCTACATGGTCACACGCTCAAAAGACACAGGGACCAACCAAGGATGGGTTGAAACCTCTGAAAGTATGAGCCAACGTAACTTTTTTTTTCTTTTTAGTAAGTTGATAACTTGTTATAGTGATGAAGAACTGGACTAACTCCCGAACACTGTGTATACTACCAAGCAATAGTGTTGTCTCACTAAAACCAATTTTTGTTGGGTGTTTAAAAGTGTGACACTGAAGCACACAACTTACATTTATTATAATACTGGATCCTATAAATAAACCTAGGACACATTAGGAGTATCACTCATAATATAAGTGAAAAAAGAAAAACAAAAATGAAGAATTAAATGGTCAGTCACTTCAATCCTGCTGAGTTGCAAATGAGGTAAGTTTAACCCAGACTGGTTCAGTGTAATGAGAAATCTGAGAATAGACTTCAGTTGTAAGTGGTTAGAGGTTAGAGAATGTCATCAAGGTATTTGCTCCTCTCCTCAGTGTCTTGCAGAAGACAAGATTGTTCTGGGCCCTACATACCTCCATCCGCCAAGCTGAGCTGTGCTGCTATCAAGCACATCTTCACTCTCTCCCTTTCTTCTCTCCCCTTACCTTGGCCCTAGACCCATCACTTTTAAAATGTCAGCCCCAGGGAAGACTTCATGTTGTCCTTGATTGACTGAGAGGCCCATGGCCAAGATTAAGGTAATATTATTTAATGGCAGAGATGACAGATCACGTGGACCAGAGGGAAGTCCTTCTTGGGTATCAAGGAAAGGTAAATGGCAGGGATGCTTGGGCACCACATCGTGGATGTCATTTCCTGTATCACGTGAGTGGTGGGTTAACTCACTCAGTTGTAAGTGGGACAGGAGTGAATTAGATGTAAAGTTACCTAGGGTTTCTGATGTTATTTTTAGATCTTGATCTCGCTCTAAACCATGTTACAGTTGAGACAGCTTTTTGCAAAGACACTTAACATCCCTTTGGTGAGTTTCTACTAAACCAACTTTACTGACTTAGAGGCCAGAATTTACCATGGATGGTTTCTGTTCTGTTCTTCCCCACAGACAAATCTCTTTAGAGTTACCTGCAAGTGGTCTCTGTATAGATTTGTAGCATAATTTAAAACAGTTCGGATCTGGTATATTTAGATCTTCACATACTGAAGTATGTATTACTGAGGCTTGCAGGTACTTTCTGAATACAGTCAATATTTGTATTCATTGTCTAAAATGCTGCCCTTCATTCCTGAATTAGCCATCACCATTAGAGGATGCTAAAATAACCACAGAGAGTAGGCCCTTCTTCTCCATGGAGTGAATCTCACTCCTCCCTGTGAGTGGTGAGATGAGATCGGATGAATCAGCTAAGTAAGGACTCTTAACATCATGTGGGAGTCTGTGGATCCTACAGGAGATAGCTGGCATGTTCTGTTATTCATTCAACAACACTGCTCTTCTCCCCTCGCCTAGTGAGTCAGATACAGTGATTCAAAACATTTCTGGCTTTTCTTCACCCTCTTTCAATTTCTCTCAGTTTCATGGAAATTTCCCACCTTTATCTTTCAGCTGGAGGGAGGTAGAGGTGCTGAGGGTTGGTATTGATTCACTGAGTTCTGGGCAGATTTGCTTGCTGTTAATTAAGCAGACAAACACCTTGATTCTAGGATCTACCTTTCTTTAGAAGAGAAAATGAAGAAAAAATAACAAGCAAAAGCATGAAATGGCTGAAAACTTTACCTCCTCACCCCAGTGTCCCCAGATGTCTATGTACTGGCCTTGTCACTCCTCCTGTCTTTCCCAGCCAAATTCAAAGAGCTAAATAGGCACTAGGTGGCTGTGGTCCTATGGAAAAAGACAGCTTTCACGGGGAAGTCCAGGTTCTGCATTGGTTTTCAATTTTCAATGAGTCCACTTTTGGCTTTTCCAAATTCTCAGCTCATTCACTCCAGCTTCTAAGGAGGAAATGAATTCTTGAAAATTAAATACATTATTATTATTATTATTATTATTATTATTATTATTATTTTCGAGACAGAGTTTCTCTGCATAGTTTTGCGCCTTTCCTGGAGCTCACTTGGTAGCCCAGGCTGGCCTCAAACTCACAGCGATCCGCCTGGCTCTGCCTCCCGAGTGCTAGGATTAAAGGCATGCGCCACCACCGCCCGGCTAAATACATTATTTTTGTTGTTTGTTAAAAACCTGGGTGAACAAGGAAGCCCTTCCTCAATAGAGTTTATTCACTCATTGTTTTCATGAGATTCTTTGATTTTAGTGCTAAGGATGAAGGGTAAGCAGTTATGTACAATGACTGACTGATCTCATGAGGGTTTTCATACAGAAAACAAGAATGATGTAGAAATACCCACTGTCTCATAACTTTTCCCCTCATGTGTTGTGCGCACACCTTTATGTTGACAAAACCATCTCTATGAAAAGAAAAAGGTTATCTTTTAGAAAACCACTAAGGAAATCTTTGTCTTTAATGCATGGGCACTGAAGCATTTCTTAAGAGTCAGCAAGCATACCAATGAATAGTTCTTTAATTTTGCCTCCTTGACAGCAGGTGGTAGGATCATACTTCTTGCCATCTTGAAGTTAGGTATGACCATAAAGGTCGGTTTACCCCTGACTTGAAGATTTTTTCAGGTCTGTGTTTGATTTGTCCATTTCTTCCCCAGCTCCGTTAACTACAGGAGCCAGCGGCAGGCTGGACTTGTAATTATCCTGGGTCTTGGCTAGAGATAGACATATGCACAAACTATTATTTATTTAGATCCACTGACAGTTGGGGGCTGATATTCAACATCGCATATCCTGATCTACAATGAGAAATACAGGTTTTATAGCTTACCAGTTTTTTTTTTTCTAGGCCACTTTTTACTCTTGTTTATGAGATGCTAAATGTTTAATTATGTATTTAAAGAGTCGATACAATGCTAAGCCCCTCTTTTTTCCTGCATCATGTTAAAATAATTTTTTCAGTATCTTTTTAGTGTTTGCACTTAGATGTTTTAAGCCAGAAAATAATAGAGAACTGTTTATTCCTAGGAAAAGGCTTCTGTGTTCCTTCTTAGATAATTCTGTTTATATTTTTGCCTTATAAAATAATTGCTTTTCTTTCCATCTGTCTTCTGAAGAGGAACAGTTTTGATCCAGCAAGAACAGAGCAATTATTGTTAACCAGAATTGAATTCCAAGATATTTGAGATAGAAAAAGGGCTCTGGCATATTTTTAATGTATTCAAGTTTCCAAAAAAAGAAAACAAAAATTGTGTCTTATTGAAAAGGTGCAACCAGATAGATCTTCATGCCAGCGGGAAGAAAAGAGCAAGCGCTGTCAACCCAGCTCCCTCTCACCCCTCCCTCCCTTCCACCTCCCCTCCCTCCCTTCCTCCCTCACTTCCTCCCCTCTCTCTCCTTCCCTCTCTCATGCCCTATCCCTCCATCCTTCCTAACATCTACCCCTTTTTTTAGATGAGTGCTGGACAAGAAGCATTCCCACTAAAGGGGTTCATTTCCTCACCAGTTTGCTTCAGAGATCCCTGTCCACAGAGCTCACTGTCCCTTGGACTTCTCCCTATGAGTCCCATTCTTCATTAAATACAGTAGACAGCATTCAGTGGCTGCTGATAGAATCCCTGTTGACTATAACTAACTCAGATGAACAGCCTCCAACTCTTCAAGAAGCCCATAGCCAACCCCAGGACTTTACACAAGGGAATTTCCTCAAGTGGGGTGGAGTTATAAATACACAACCCCTAACTTATTACATTGTACTTTAAATTTTATAACACTGGCATAATTTATTGCAGAAGGCATTAATTTTCACAGAAAATTCATTATTCACAACAATTTTGGCCTTTATACATCAGTGCAGGCATTTAATCAGAATTCTTATGTTAGGCTGCCTCTCACTGTTGGGGGCCATACAACAAAATTTCATCTCCCCATTTCAGTTCTCCATCATACACTCTGCATAGATAACCATCTAACATGTTCTGCGTGCCTGACATCAGGTAGTTTTATTAAGCTTGAAAAGAAGAATAGTTACTATCACTCTCAGAATTTTCCTATGGATAGCTTATACTGGGGAAACTGGTTCCTTGAGAAACCAGTGCTCACTGTCTGTAGTTGAGTGAGTGTTGGAGAATGGTATGTGGTGCAATTTGTCTTTGGGTGTCATTGAATAATGAATGGGAAGCTGTAGGAGAAGTGTTAAAAAGGCTTTCTGCAAGGGCTAATTCAGAGTTGGCTTCTAGGTGACTCTCTATAGTCCTTCTCTTTCAGAAGATAAATATTTTAATTATATCACAGTTAATAATTTTCTTCATCCTGGTGCTAAAATGAGTTATTATAGAACAATTAGCCCTCAACTTGGTGGTAAGCAGAACTTACCTTGTCAAATCAGCTTAGGGAGGTTTGTTTGATTTCATAAGTAGTCTTGTGTTGGTATCGATACTTTGCTGTTCTTTTAATGAGACCTAGCCATGTTTCATATCAATAGATATTGATGGCTTGGTTGATTGAAAGCAGCTCTTCTTGCTGTGTGCTCCTATCAATGCAGTCTTCATTTTCCTAGCACATAGCTCAACTGGCATGACTAGAAACCAGCATAAGACAGAGGGGCTGGAGAGCTCGGCCAACACTAAGGTAGCTGGTAGGGAATGTAGCGTATAAGAATTGTTTTCTAAAATTCCTATTGCTGATCACACAGTAGACTTGCTTTCTGAACCTTCTTTGTCCACATAGAGAGGAACATGACCATTATGATCCCATTCCCTGTCCCATGACATCATTGCCCAGATGTTGAGACTCCTTTACCATGGAGGTCAGTGATTGGCCTTGCCCGGGTACCCCGCTCAACCCTCTCTCTATCCCACTATTAGTCATGCCTTGAGTACCCCAACATGGCAGTTCCCATTCAGATGGAAATGGAAAAAGACACCCGCAGAAGGGCATATCAGATAAGTTAAGCCGTCGGTTCTCCCCGGTGATATGCTCACCTTTTCATTCATTAGGCAAAGCTTCTGTTAAGAACTTGCCATGAGTGGGGTGTGGGCATACCCTAGTAAACACACAAGCTCACGTTCCACATCGATCACACGTCATGGCAGCTGAGTAACATCACGACTGCTGGTCACCAGGAAGGCTGGCACCCTTTCTCCATAGCCGAGAGCACATTTTGAGTGGAGTGGACGGACAGATGGCTTTGTGTCTTTCCTCTGAAGCTCCCCTCCTTCCACTGACTATCGTTAGGCCAGCGTTAAATGTCTGTAGAGATGGGAATGGTGTGTTTTATTTTATTTCATTATGGTGTATGGATATGCTTGGTAAATATTTGTTAGTGAATTGCTTGGGGGGTGTGTGATGCAATTGTCAGGATAAAAGCCCGCTGTGAACTGCGACATCATAAGCTCTATTATCTTTGTCCTCTTTCAACATTTAAGTGGGCAGAATCACATAATTCCATATAACAGTCATTTTATATAATTATCTGAAGATACATTTTGCTGCTAATTCTTTCTGGCAGATGCATCTGAATGCTGTGTCATTTCAGACCAGTGCTCAGGAACAAGGCTAAGGAGTTTCCCTTATTTAGACTGAATGAAGATTGATGTTTGCGTCAGAGACAAGCCAATCCACCTCTATTTCCTGTTTGCTACTGTGTATCAGAGTATATAGCCTATGACTAGTTCAGTTTCAGAGTACTCACATCTCGTTATGTTTGGAACTGACTTCAAATTAGCTATTAATCATCATCAAACAAATATATGTATAATTACTGTGGTATATAAATGATGTCATAAACTTACTCTATTAGTTTTTGTAAGCACACAGATTAAAGATTTTTAAAAGCCATTTGTATTTTTAAATACAGAAGTCATGGTGCTAGAGAAATTGCTCCGTGGTTAAGAGGATTGGATGCTTCTTCTAGAGGATCTGGGTTCAATTCCTAGCACCCACACGGTGGCTTACAATTATCTTGAACTCCAGTTCCAGGAGATCTGATGGCTTCAGGCTTCCTCAGTCATTACATGCAGTGGGGTACATAGACACACAGTAGGCAAAACAGCCATACACTTAAAATAAAAATAAATAAAACTTGAAAAATATCCAGAAGTCAGAGAACAGCGTGCATCTCCACCTTCAGTTTGTTTACTTTCCTCAGTAGTATGAGTTAGTGTTGGGCATTTTCATGTGGCAGGAATGTTGATTTCGTTTATGGGTGCGTGCATATGCATTTGTATGTATGTTTGAGTGTGGCTTGTGTTCAGGCCAGAGGTCAACATCACTTGGCTTCCTTAATTGCTCTCCACCCTATTTTTTGATGTAAAATGCAATATGCTTTTCTGTTGCTGTGAGAAAACACTCTCATCAATAGCAACTTAGGGGCAGGAAGGATTTCCTTCAGCTTACACTCCCAGGACCAGTCCATAGATGAGGGATGCGGGGCAGCAGGAGCCTTAGAAGAATGTTTCTTGCTCACTGGCTCATTCTGAGCGAGCTTTCTGACAGCCCAGACCCACCTGTCATGGGATAGTGCTAACCATAGTTGACTGGGCATTCCCACATGAATCATCAGTCTAGACAATCTCTCCCAGACACAGGCATTGGCCAGTCTGATTGGGGCAATTCTTCACTTGAAGTTCCCTTTCTCCAGGTAATTGGGAGCTGCTACTATTAACACTAGCACATTTTAAAGATTCTCAAATTCTCCAGAAATTGCCACCTTAGAACAACACCTCTTCAGAGGTTGCCTTTGAATGGACTCCACTGTGGTACTATCTCCACATGCACAGGCTCTCATCTTGTGGGCACACATACGTGATAATCACTTAAGCCCATCATCTATAAATCTGTTTTTTAGAATTATATCCATAGTTAATAATATAAGTAAACCCTTGATTAGACATATAGTCATAATTTAATAATATTAGATCTTGGAAAGATTTACCTGGATTAGTTCATCTGATATTTCCAATTATATTTTTGTGTCATGTATATAATTTTATGAGATATCACATAATATAACTTGTTATATTCTGTGTTTGATTTATGAAAGCCTTATTAAGGAGATTTCTACCAAAGAAAGACCCTGAATATTTTTGTATGTGGCAATTCTTTTACTTTAGAAATAGGACCCATTTAGTTGATCTGATAGACTCTGAGTTCACTAACTCTACATTTTAAAATGGTCTTGATATTAGGAAAACGCTCTAGTTTCTCCTGTAAGAGAAACTCCATCATCAGACAGTATTTCCCAGAAACATTCCATTCTATGTTTCTTTTTTTTTTTTTTTAATTGGTGAAGGTTACTTCAAAGGAGCTATAGGAAGGAAAGTAATGCTGAGGGGGTGTGACATCAGCTTTAGAGGGAGTAAGAAACAATGAAGGAATTTAATGACAGGCACTGGGAAAAAGTCTGCAAATATATCCAAGAACAGATTAACTTTTTTGAGACAGGGTCTCTCACTGAAACTGGAGCTCACTGATTTGGCTAGGCTGGCCAGCCAGCCAGCCCCAGAGACCCCCATGCCTGTCTCTGCACTGGGATTCCAAGTGCACACAACTACATTCAAAAGGAAGTGCCTGCTGGGCATTAATCTCAGGTCTGCATGATTGTTCAGTGAGCCCCTTAGCAGCCAAACCTTCTCAGATTTTTTACCTGCATTTTAAAACTGAGGTTGATAATGGGCCCTATGTGATGGAGATATTATTACAAGGAGTAAATGAGCTTACATGCATGGTAGCGTGAGGCCTGATACACAGTAACTTTAATGTCAGTATTTGCTATTAGGTTTTAAAAGTTTGTGTGTGTGTGTGTGTGTGTGTGTGTGTGTGTGTGTGTGTGTATGTTATATGTGTATGCATATGATATCTATGTGAGTATATGTGTGTATGCACGTGCTTACATGAGTGAGTACAGAATTAAATGTTGCAGTGTACACTCAGGGAAATCAGAGGATTACCTCAGGTGTTGGTCCTTCCTTAAGACATGATCTCCTTGTTTTTCACCACTATATACAAACTAGGTGGTTCTCAAGCATCTATGGATTCTGCTGTCACAGCCTCCAATCTCCTTTTAGGAACACTGGGATGACAGACATGTAGTTCTACATCCAGATCCATGGAGATTTGAACTCGGGTCTTTGGGCTTGTGCAACCTGCACTTTATCTACTAAGCCATTTTCCCAGACCTCTGGTATTGTTTTTAAGAAGATAAGAGGGCCAAACTTTTGAAATCAGAATTATTAAGCCTCATCCCAACTCTAAGTAAAATTCTAGAAATTATTAAACAGATGGCTGTAAGCACTTACAAATGGAAGTTAAGATCCCTGGAAGGCATGATGAATTCTCTCAGCTAATTCATGTCAAACTAAATTAATTTACTTTTGATAGGATTATTAGACTTACACACCAGGAAGATATGCCTGTTAAAGCTAAATTTCTGCCACTTATTTGACTTGATTCTATTGTGAAACTCTCCTAGAAGTGATGGACAATTATGAACTGACTGATAGTATAATTAAATGACTCTGCAGCAGATTGAACATCTATAGCCAAGAATATTGATTGAGTAATCATGATCAGTCTGGAACTGGTTCCTACTGGCAGCCACAGACTTTGTTTTCTATTGCCCTGTTTGAGTCCACTGTGAATAATGTAGAGATGTGCATCAAAATCATACTTGCCAAGTATGTGGGTCTCTTGGAATGAAAAGGGAGACTGAACAGCTGGACTTGAGAATGACTGCAGATGAACTATATAAGCTTAAACCAATAGACTGCAGTTAAAAGGGTAAAATTACCCGGGATCAGTGGCTGTTTTTATAGATTTTCTTCTAGGCCCATGGAAATCTGGTGGAGGAGATTTCTGGAGGTAATTTAGAAATTACATTGGATAGTAATATTTGTGACTGGTAAGATTCGAGAGGCTACAGGAGTGAATTTAAACCAGCACAAGTAGGTTGGAGGAAGATGTGTATGTATGGATGCATGTGCTTTTATATACATACATATATATATATGTATATATATATGTATATATATATGTATATATATGTGTATACATGTCAGTCTGGGAAAATATATCACAGCTCTCCAATTATAGCTTCAGAATTGTAGACGCAAATTTCAAAATACTTAGAAGTTTTCATGGATAGTCTTTATGAAATAGCTGTTGACAGGAACAGGCGTCACACACACTAGTTTGTAGTCGCCTATAAAAGACAGACATCAATTTATTATTTCCCCCTATTATGTACTTACTAAATGAAACAATTTGTTTCTCATAGGATTTAGTTGATGTATTTAATGGGTATCATTCTTAGAGATGTATATTTTTGTGATGTTGGAAAACCAAAGACTATACAATGAAGGGTGATTTGGATGGTAGAAACTGAAAATCTTTTATTTGTAATTGATGAGAGAAGATAAACTTTCATTGATCTAAAAAACTAACCTCTGTCACATTAAAAATGCACAATAGCATATTGTGCGACTAACATAATTAATGGAAGCTATTTGTGAAGTTATTCAACACAGTTTATTTATTTGATTTTGAAGATTTGTGTGTGTCTGCACATGTACACACACACACATTTGCGCACGCGCGCGCGCGCGTGCACTGATATCCACAAAGGCTAAAAAAGGTCATAAGATTTAAGATATAAGCAATTGTAAGGTTCCCAAAGTGGGTGCTGGGAACCAAACTTGATCTTCAGGAAGAACAGCCAGCACACTTAACCAATGCACCATCTATCTAGCCCCGAAGATTTTTTTTTAAGATTGCATGTTTAGATAGTGATTATAATTTCATTTTACATAATTCTTGTATATTCAGAATATATCAAGACTATTTGGAAGAAGTAAAAGGAAAGCAGAAACTATACTTGATGCACAGAAAAGATGTTTTAATAACCAGTAGACTCTGCGTAGAGTAGACTGGCTGCAGAGTTCTGTCCTAGGAGAATTGCTTCCTGAAAAAAGATTTATTATATTTATAATACTATGTGTGTATGTGTGCTCTCACACACACGAGAGAGACAGAGAGAGAGACAGAGACAGAGACAGACAGAGATACCATTGAAGCAATCATTATCACTGTTACTTTGGGAGTGTATGTACCTTCTAAGTCTTTCCCTCTTCACTTCTTCTGTGTAATGGAAACATCACACCTGCCATGCCGACACTAGGAACTATGCAGTGTAGGTTCTCTTGTGAATTATGTTTGGCCATGGCCGGAGGATGAGGACTGAGAGTATTGGGTTAACACAACTGTTCATCATTTTCTTAGAGCTCCCCCCCCTTTTGGTGTTGGGGGAAGGTATTGACAAGATCTGTGTGTCAAGGCTGAGTACAAAGTGCTCCCCCCCCCCCGAATGCTATTAGCTTATTAACTGTCGTTGCTGTAGGAAGTCATTTGGCTCATTGGAATGATAAGTGCTTCCCATTCATTATCTCATTCAGTCCTCAGGACACTTTTATGAATGATGAAGTGAGGAAACTGAGACTCAGGGGGTTAAACGTATTATCTAACATCAGACAGTGGCTTAAGGGCTCCTGGTTTATCTGACTCTGAAACTCATAGCCTACATCATTGTTCTATAAAATACCCCAAATACAGAATTAATCAAACCCTCTCTCCAAATTACCTTGGCCTTGATTTTTTGAAACCTATTTAGCAAAAGCTGCGGTCTATGGATATAGACGTGAATGAGGACCAAGGTCCTTGATCTCAGGAGGCTTGTAGTATATTGGAAAGAATATCATTAAGCAGGGACACTAATTAGTGACGGGTTTGGCAGGTGCTACTGAGGAAGCATACTGCTTAAACCATTATCTGCAAGTTCAAGGAAATGGCGAATCTTAAGTGTGAGGTGGTGGAGAAGGCTTGTGAGGTGGACCTTGTATTTAATGTCTCAGTTGTAAAAGCTCAGTTTTGGAAAATGCCATGTGCTTGTGAGGGTCTTAACTAGTAGAAATGGTAGACACAAACATCCAGAAGCTTTGTCCAGCCAGTTACTGTGGGATCTTGAAATGCTGCTTTTGGATACAGTGGGATTGATTCTCAGGGATACTTTCTGTGATTTTTTTTTTTACATCACACACTCATGAATACTGATGCAGCATGTAATTTTTTCCCACAAAGTACATTCAAATAGAACAGAAAATTGTAAGCATCATCTTTAAACCCTTAATTAGGAACCAAATATGCTAGGAGTTGAGAACAACCTAGTTGAGCTGTGGACAATGGGCATTTGGCAAAGTGCTGTGATCTTAGATAGATTTCATTTTCTCCTATGAATGCTGCCAGTGATCTAAATCCTAGTTACGACAAAATCATTGGTACCTTGGAAGTTTGCATAGTATAAATGGGAAAAGACTATAGGAATTCTGGGGTCTGTTGGTCCAATGTGAAAGTTTTCTTGAGGACCTAGCACACAGGTGTTCTTTGGTATTAGCTGCTTTCCCTAATTCGATCATTTTGTCATTACTACTGTATGTGCAAGCTCTGTTCGTTCACTTCATAGTTTTTTTTTTTTATGGCCCTGAGCCTGTTAATTCAACCCTTCCCATTTCAAAGAACATGTGTGTGTGTGTGTGTGTGTGTGTGTGTGTGTGTGTTCTGTGCCTCAAACAGAGTTGTTTTTAAAAATCAAATAAGGTAATATGCCACATGCAAACAAATAAAATAGTATATGCTATGTGAAAGTGCTCTGTAGCTCCAACTCCTTAATCCTTTGTCCGGGATTCAAGGCCTCTAACATCTCAACCCTGTGATGAGCAGCCCCAGTGTGGATTAGGGGAAGATGCCATGCGCTAATGTCAGCAAAAGAAGGGAAGAAGCCTGACCATTGATATCCATTTAGGATCACACAAAGTAAACTCTGAAATGATTTTTAAATTGTGAAGTTTTGTTTTTGTCTTTTTTTTAGTCAAATACATAATTGCTCTCAGGACATTTTATGTAGGGATCAAAGAGACAAAATGTTAACCTTCAAGTGGACTCTGGTCTAATGTGTTTATCTTAGAGACACTTAAAATGAGTTTTCCATCTGAGAGACACTAAATAATTCTGGAGGAAACCTTTAAATGACTGGCTTGGGATCCAGGATCAGAGAAGTACTTAAACACAGCCCCAGTTTTCACATAGCTCAGCTCATACCTTAGGTGATGCCCCATCATTCTCCTCCTTAAATATAGACACATATAGACATGTCCTTTTCTACCCCTACTGGGCCATGTGGTCGTCTGCAGAGGTCATCTGTCATGAGATTGTCTTAGGATTGTATGAGCTTAGGGGGAAGTCCAATGGCACACTTGCTACTTCTGTGAATTTGCTCACTTCCGGTGAAAATAAAAGAGAATGTGCCATTAGAAAGCCAATGGATGCAGGATATGTCTATCCTCCATATCTCTGGTTATGAGGAGTCACTTTTCCAAAAAGCCGTGTTGTATCTGAAACCTTTTGTGCTTAACAATGTAGAAGAAAGTAGAAAGAAGTGAAAAGACGAGAGAAGCAAGTTAGCTCCCACAGTGTAAGAATGAAGTAGAATCTCAAGTATAGGTACAACGTGGGCCGAAAGCCTGTTTCACAGAGAGGTAGAAGGACCTTGACATAAAGATGGGCCACAGAGACACAGTCTGACTCCTGCAGAGAAGGCGGGGGCGTTTGGTCAGTTGTACCCATCCTTTCTTCCAGTGCTGATGCTAATCATTTTGAGTATTGGTTTCCTGAGAAAAATATAGTGATAATAAGAGGAAATAAATGATAAAGCAATTCAAGACACACTATTTTAGAATGTATTAGAAATGTTCACTCTCTAGCCAGAGTAAACAGTGTTGGAAAGAGAGATAAATCAGAAGTATTCAGAAGGAGAACAATTAATATTATTGCAAAACACAAACAAACAAAAAACCCAGTCCATTACTGTAGTACTCTTGGAGCTATTAGGAGTTCAATTACCAGTTCATATAGATAATAATTAACACGATTAAGTGGCTTTTGTAGCATTAGCAATAAAATGTGAAAATATAGCAGAGTTTACTCACGGTTTCAGCTGAAATAATAAGACAATAGAAAGCTTATTAAAGGTTTTAAAGTAAATATTAAATGAAACACTGGGCCCTAATTCCTTCAAGATTTAATCAAATGTTTCAGTTTTAATCTCAGTTTCCCCTAAAGAGGTAAGCAATTAGGCACTTAGCAAGGAATCATGAGCTTCCAGTGTTCTTTAACACTCAAGTCTCTTGAAATGTTACAGCTCTTGTAGCAATTCGTGGGTTAGCAGAACTGGCAGCCACCCTGGGCAAGCCTCCAGAGCAATGGTTTCCGGTGTAGAGGCCTTCAGGATTCCAAGATCTGGGAGCAAGCATGTGGCTCTGATTGCTCCTGTCCAGCCCAGCAAGGATCTGTCTGTCTCTCTCTCTCTCTGGGTTGGTGTGTGTTTTATATAGGATTTCCATGTTGGAAATTCACTCTACATGGTAGAGGATATCTCAACATAACCATGTGTGACTTATATAGCAGATCAAATTGGAGAAACATGGCTGACTAATAATAAATGGAGGTGCAGGTTAAGTTAAAATTTCACGTGGATATAAAAATCTAAATTCGTTACATACTAAAATGCTGATTAGCTTGATCGTGTGCTGGTCTTGTGCAGGCAACAGCAGCTGCTTTGTATTCATGAGGGCAGTGGTCCTGTCATGTTCAGAAGGCGCTGGTTTGCTCTAGTCCTTCCAAGTCTCTGGCTTTTATGGTCTTTCCGTCCATTCTTCAGAGACGGTCCATGAGCTTCAGAGAGGGGTTGTGATATAGATATCGCGTTTGTGGCTGAGCACTCCATAGTTATTTATTCTCACCAGTCACCCTCCATTGGACAACTCCACCCCTAGGACCAACTGTATGGACGGCACAAATTGGAGTAGATAGGTTTATTAAAAGAAAGGAAAAAAAAAGAAGATGGGAAGTTGAGGGTGGATCTGGGAGGATTTAAGTGAAGGAGTTGGGGCTTAATATGATCAAAATCCATTGTATGGAATTCTCAAAGAATTAATCAAAATGTTATTAAAAGGAAATTAGAAAGAAATATATTTTTATGAATTAAAATATACATGTGTAAGAAGCTTTAATAAAAAATGGAAAGCTTGCATGTATGGTGAATTAATAGGAAGGCAAGGAGTACCCCCTGGTTGAAAGCTTGCTGGGCTGATGTGTGTGGACCCAAGAGCTTGGGATGCACTTGTACCCTGAGTGAGGCTTCTCCAGCTCTAACGCTGCGCAGTATGCTTTACCCAAGTCTGATCATGTCTCTATCATGTGCTACATCATTTTGATGATATCAATGTTGTGTTCTATGAAGGCAATCTTTCCCTATCTTGAGCTAGTATTCAGTAAAACTTGTTCACACCCAGGAACCTTGTACTTTCTCTTTTCTCTATCTTTCAGGGATGGAGGGATTGCTTCTGCTGTTCTCTGTGGTCTCATCACCTCCCTGCCTCTCTTCAACTTCCTGATGTAATTCTTGGTGCTTTTGCTTCCTTTGTAGAGTAGGAAGTGATATCATAGAGAAGGGAACAGGGCCATTCAATTTTTCTCAGTTGCTGGGAGGAGCTGCCCCAGGGTGCTGAGGTGCCTGTATTCAGGAAGAGAAACAGGGGATCCTCCACAGTGAGTAAACCTCACTTACAAATGCGCCTAGATTTCTGTTAAAATGTTGTCCAGGACAGGATAGCTTCTTCTTCAGGCCTTTACCAGAGTGAATGAGCTTGCCTTCAGATGGCACCAGTTCAGCTCGGTTTCCCCCTTCTACCTGCTGTCTTGTCCTCCTCCTTTCTCACCATCCTGTCTTCCCTGGTTCCTTCGGACATGATTGCTTAATGTTGTTCTGCTCATATCTACTGTGAGAGCTCATTAGGTTCTCAGCATCACCAGGCATGTGGGGTGACCCTAACCCCTGTCGAGTCCCCATGACCTCAGCTTGTCCTTTCAGTAATTCAGAATGACATACTGTTCTGCTTGCAATTACCTTTTTTTGCTCTTGTGTCTGTTTTCTCTTTCCCCTTCTCCAGGTGATCAAGTACACCCTCTCAGCCCTGTTATGTGGTTTCCTCATTGCACTTTCTTCCAATATTTGTGTGCTGGACTCTTCCTCCTGTGTGGCTTCCCCTAAGCTGCTCCGCTACCCCTCCCATGTTCAGTTTGACTCTCCAGTGCCATCCCCTGTGGGGACTGTTTTCCTTTTCATGACATACCTGTTGCCTTTGCTTAACTTTACTAATATTTTTTTATCCTTTAAAATACTGCTAGTTGCTAGCGTGGTGATGATCAAGAGATAGGCAATGGGAAAACTGTCTGGGAACTGCAAACAGCAGACTGAGGAGAGGCCTGAGGTGAAGAGCGACCACCTGTTTACCGCTCACTGGCAGGCCCTCGTGGACATCAATCTTTGCTAATATTAGGGATAATGAAAATTTGGTCATTGATAGAAGAAGAAATCACGGACCTGTTTTGAACAGATTAGCAAGACTGTTAGTCCAACCCTATTACTTCTTAGTAACTGTGATCCTTCTGTTAAACAATGAGAAATGTAAACGTTAGTGTTGTTAAGCACAGGGCCATGGCTTATGCATGAAGCCCCACTAAGATATTTCAATGGCTGTCCTCTACCCTTGGGGAGAAGGTCACTGTAAAGTTGTGCATTTGGGCCCAGTGCTTGCTGCATCACAGCCTCTGCCACATGGACCCAAAGGCCTGACTAAATAGAAGAGAACCTGTTTCGCACGCTGATGCTGATGTCTGAGGAGTAATCAGTGGCTTCATGTGTTCTCTGGCTCCTGGTTTAAGACAGGCATCTTCCCCAAAGATTGAGTGTGGCAGAAGAGGAGGGAAGGAAAATGGGACGGAGTTCATAAGGCCAAAGGGGTTTGGTGGAAGGAGGGAGAAGCTCACTTGACGTTAATGGGGAACGGCAAAGGCAAGGAAACTGAGCTGATCCAGCGTAGCACATGGCAATGAGGGGCTTTGGCACCTCTTTCTCTCAGCTTTAGGTTTTATCTTTTCCTTTTACACATGCCACCAAGGTTTGTCAAACTGAATCTCACGTGGTTGTTTCTGATCAGCATTTTGGTTGTTGCTATTGTATTTGGGCTGTGTGTTTCCAGGACTCTAGGAATAAACACTTTTATCAGCCTGAAGATGTGTCATTAACCATGGCACAGCTGATATTAAGGGACAGTAGTAGTTTTGTTCAAATAAAGAACCTTGCATACATTAATTGACTTGCTTTCCAGGGTTTGCACATCTTTTTTTTTTTTTTTTTTAAGAATTCAACTCCCAATCTGACAGAAGTTGTTAATTTCCTAGTTCAGATGGGGAAAAATGTCAATTCTCACTTTGGTCTCCTGAGCTGTGCAGTGAGAACTTATTTTGGTCTGAAATTCCCTTCCTCTTTAGAACTTAAAGAAGAGAACGGGTGGTTCTGTAAAGCTTTCATTTCATTTTGCATGCTGCCATGCAATAACCTGGGAGTCTCATGTCTCATGCTCATTTTTTTTTTTAAATTTTTTTTAGGCACTAGAAAAACACCCCAACTCCCCAATGACAGCAAAGCAGATTCTGGAGGTCATTCAGAAAGAAGGCTTAAAAGAGACAAGGTCAGTATCTATCTTTAAGTCATTTTCTGTCTCGCTGACTAATGGCTGCCACTAGTGAAGCAAGAAGGACATCTCTAGTTAAGACTGTAGTTGATGGTGGACTAACTTCCCACAAATTCTCTTGTGATTGCAACAAAACACTCGGGTGACCCAAGGTTTCCCCAGAGCTGCCTGTTAACGTAATACATCACCTTTGGTGGACTGATACTGAACAGTTGTTGGTAACAAAGAAAGGCATTGTGGTTTAGCTCCACATCAGAGTTACTCCTCTTTCCCTCAAGAGGCGATAATGTTTCTGAAATTAAGCAATAGAAGAGAAACACTTTTACAGGCTTAATAGATCCTGGGATATAAAGATGAGCAGACTCTGATAAAATTCAAAGGGCTAATAAAATGTGGCTGAAAATTTAGTCCTTTTATATTGAAGACATCTAGTTAGAGTGACTTTTATCAGATACTGAGACTTTCTATTTATTTTTTAATAGTGGCTTTATTAAGATAGGAGTCACCTATAATAAAGTTTGCCCTTTGGTGGCTTGTATCTGCAGTCACCTCACTACTGTAGAACATTCCCATTACCCTAAAATGAAGTCCTATACTTACCATTCTCCAGTTGGCACCCTACTACTGTACTCACTAATCTCCATGGATTTTCTATTCTGACATCTTCTGTAAGTGTAATTCATGTAAATATATCTTTCTGGCTCCCCCCTCCAGTGTTATGATTTCAAAAATGATTGTTGTAAAGTACACCAAGAGTTCATTACTTTTTGTTGTCAAATAATTTTCCTGTTGTATGAATGTACCACATTTTGTTGTGATGGTCAGTTATATTTATGTATTACTTTTACAGCTTTGGCTTTGGCCAGCTGTTTAGAACCACACAGATGACACCACTCAAGAAAAAGAAAGATATTTGAACATAACACAATAATCATGTTGATAGATATCTTTGTCATTAGCTGTGTTACATCAATTAGACTTTTGTAAGAGTTGGCTGCCTGAAAGCTGTGGAAATAACAATTTTATAGTCACAAATGGTTATAATTTGATGGGAATTAAACCTACTGAGGTACCTTTTAGTGCTTTGATGTTGAGATAGACAGGCAGAGAGGAATGAATATCCCTGAGCCCAGCTTTCCTTACACTGGGATTTCACTATGATTCTTGTTGAATTTGAAGTGTGAGTGCCCTTAGTCTGCAGCTGCCTGAATGGCATCTTTTGTAAGTTAGATCTGTAGATGTCGCAGTCAGTGGGGTGTAGGTGCTCAAGTTTTCATTTCCATTTGGGGCCTTTTTCCCAGTCTCCATGAAGAAATGGAGTGAGATGATATAACTAGACTGTTTTATCAGTCTGTTTCCACAGTGGTGGTGACGGTTGGTGGGAGGCCATTTGCTCACAGTGCCCAAAGCCCCACAGCGGGAGATCCTGGTTTCTGCTGCATGTCAACATGAGAGATTAGGGAATATGATGGGGAAAATTGACAGTTTCTCTTTGCCAACCTGTCAATAAGCCTAAAAATATTTATGCTACTGAGAAAGCATTGAAAATGTTCATACCACGGCCAAAGGGAAAGAAGGAGTCACAGTCGAAACATGTCACATGCACAGGCCTCATCGCAAGGGAATCTGCTAACACAATTATGTTTGAAACTCACTCATTAAGCCATCCATCTCAGATTGAGGAGAGGGCTCAGTGGGGAATGTGCTTGTTGAACAAACATGAGGAATTGAGTTTGTTTCCCAATAAACACATAAAAGCATGGGTGGTGGTTTGTGCCTATAATCCCAGTGTTATGTAAGTGGGACCAGGAGAAGCCCCAGAGTTCACTGGCCAGGCAGCCTAGCATATTCTATGAGCTGTAAGTTCAGAGAGAGACTGTCTCAAAATATAAAGGGGAGAGTGATAAGAGAAACCCAAAATTGGACCCTGGATTCCACAGACATGTGCAGTTGTACACGCACATTCATGAGCATGTACACATGTGCACACTACATACACACAGACATTCTTATCCAAAGGAGTGACTACCACTGTTGTTTTTAGCCTGCTACCTATGGTTTACGGCAGTGTGGTTCTCAACAGTATTTTAATTGCCATTATAGTCATAGTGCTACATGTCATGCTTTCAAAATGTTATTTTTTGCAGAGTTGTGCTTGAAAGTATCTTACATTCATGCAGTTAGCAAAACCAGTCAAAACTCTAAAACAAAATGTCTTCACAGAGCAATTAAGAACACCGGAATGGAACACACAACTTTGAGTGGTCCTAAATTCCTCCCCACTCAGTGCATCATTAACGCATCCTTTTGTATGGAAAATTATTGTGTTACAAGTGCTGAAAGGCTGGTACTATTATTAAAAGAACTCCGGCAGGCAGCTCCTGTGTGCACGAGGGGAGGGAAAGGCAGAGAGAAACATTGCCATCATTGTACGATCGTCTGTAAAGCCAGCTCTGCTTTGAATGGCTTCAGACATGCATTTCATGTTTTCATTTCTCTGTGTCTTTCACTTTCTGCTCTTTTGTCAGCTGTGATCTGTTATTTGCAGCCTGTGTGTTTCTGTTCACTCATCCCTTGATTTCTAGTCTTTGGTTGCCTGTTAGAATTACCTCTAATGCGAACCTACATAGACTCCATGTGATTTTGGAACCATCTTATACTTCACATGTGTTGTTTAAGGGAACAGGTGCTGACATTTCTTTTACCTGCTTAATGTACTGTTTTGCTGCTTTTGAAGTTCTTAGATGTTTCCAAATATTTAAAGTAGCTGAATAAATGAAGTGTAGCTGTATCTATTTTTCTTAGGTAACGTTTACAAATTCCATCATCAGAAGGTCAACTCTGGCTGATTAATTCTCATTATTTATTGATGATGTTTTATTTATGAAATACAAACAGGTTAGGATACGCGTGATCAAGTACAGGACAGTGATCTTGGGGTGACTGATGTGTCAGTGGCACTCTAAGGGTGACAGGCAATGTCCCCAGCATTTCTAACAAAGTATCTGCAGAGTCTCTCAGCATTCCACGTCCTTAACAAAGACCATGCATGTAAAGTACTGGGGGGTCTTTCCTTTTCTGTGAGCCAGGGTCACCTCTGCAGTTTGTCTGTCGGGACTATGGTTTTGCACTGGTGTTCTGAGTAGGTGTTCTGAGCTCATTAAGAGCAGAAAGATCATCTGACTCTCCTGGCACTCAGAAGATTCTCAATAAATAATTGTTAAATAAATAGTCTTCTTTCTCAACATGTTAACTTTCTGGCTCCCATTGATGACTTTGGCTTACATTCATGTAGGCCAAACCAACATGTGGTAGTTTATATCCTATTCAATAACTATTGTTTTGAAATCAAAAAGGGACTAACTAGTCTGCAGCACCCCCTTTAAATACTTGTGCATACATCTGTGGAAGATTGCCTATGTACAAGGGAAGCATGGTTCCATGGCTTAATTTTAGACACTGTAAGAACCACTGGTTTAAATTTGTAATTAAAAAAAAAATCCCAGTGTCAATTATTTTGACCCAGCTAATTTGGATATTAGAATAGATTTAACAAACGAACTAGTGCTTCTTTGACACTCATGAGACTTTATACAGACTTTTCCTCTTTGCAAGCAACATTTAAGTTACATATTTTTATGTACCATGATAAAAAGAACACAGATTTTGTGTGTCATTTCCATGTTATTTATGAAATATTTAAACCATGATTAAGTTCTTTCTGGAAAAGTCAGAATGAAATACTTACTCCATGTATGATTTTTTAAGGTATCTGACTATAATAAAAGGTCAGACTGTTGTTAGAAAGTTGGTCAATGTGATCACAGTACAGTTTTTGTAAACCAGGTTCTGTATTCTGGGAAGGTATCTTTGGTAAACATTACTCTCCCTTCATATACTAGGATGAAGTAATTTCTCAGTCTAGTTTTGTATTATAAAACATCAGGTCCATCTGTGTTCATGGTTTACTAATTCTGATGATTCTTAGATTTAGGTCTTTCAGAGCTATTGGTTGTCACAACTGATCAGTCACAATTGTTTTGAGAACTGTTCCAATGGTCAGAATCTTACAATCAAATAGTTGTGCTGATTGGATAGAGGGGATGGTGGGCACATTCCACCATGCTATGTTGTGGATGAATGTTTGATACACTATGAGCTCCTCAGCTGAATATTTCCAGGATGTCAGGATGGGAAACTGTTAGGCTCTGGTTTGCAGTCAGAAATGACAGCTATACCCAGCCCATGTATTTTGGAAGGTTGCAGACGGTCTCGTTGCTGATTTTCTATATTTGACTTGCTTATTCAGAAGTTGCCTCTCTAGGAGCAACACTGAGGTGGCTTTGGTACCTCAGGATGTTTCTTGCTATCCCATGTCATGTAATTTTTAAGGTGATTCTCAATAAGTGAATAAATGTTCTGTTAGCAGGGCATAGTCAGAGCTGCAAGGTGATTTGACTTGTATTACTCAACCAACAAGCCCCCACCCCCAAAGCAACCATTCACCAGTGAGTACCAACCACTTATGCACTGTTAGAAGATACCAGTAATCAATGTGATATGAGTCATATTGTAGTTTTTATACTATTTGAGAATAGGTAAATAGTTCCCAATAAAGATAATAGTGTCATTAGGAAATACATACATACACAATATACACATACATGTGTACTCATACAAACCTATGCATACCCATAGACATACACATATATACACACACATACATACATACCCTTCTACAGGAGCACACACATATTCACATACACACTCACACACAGAGAAAGTATCAACTCACTCTTGTAAGGATTAGAGACCGAGTAATTTTTTTCTGAATGTTTTTACACTGCTATAGATGCCTTATTATATAAAATCATGTAAAAGATTTCATCATAATTTTATAGAATAGCAGCCTATAATTTTATATCCCAGTAGGGACACTTGCCCAGTTTTATAAACAAACACTATTTGTTTTAGTGTTAGTCGGAAGGCAGACACATTTTAGAATTTACAGTGTGAAATATTCATTTGACAAACCAAGGTTTTGTGATTCTTCTAACATGTATGAAAATTGTCACTGATCATTTTCTGAATAAATTTGCTGTTACCTCCTACTTTATTGCATTTTATGTTTTTCTGTCTGTGAGTCTTAGTGATGATATGTGGAAATTGGGATCTCCACTTTAAACTGTGGTTTATTAAATATTTTGCATTTTTAAAGGACAAACTGTCAGAAATTCAATTACCACATATAGAGACAAACAATAAAGTCCTTTGACATTGCTCTTGGTTAGATTTACGTTGCTAATTAGCACTATAGGAGGTGATTCTTCCTGGGTGCTGAAATGTTTTGTCTAGAGATAAGAAACACAAATAATTTCTATTACAAAATCAATTCTTATCTCCAGTGTCCATGTTAGCAGCCTTCCCTTTATGCTGAAATGGTGGCAGAGTTTGTTTGTGTTGGAGCATTTTTAGAATTACAGTGTCCATGTATGGTGTCAGCCCTGCCGTTTGTTAACATCTAATTCTCTCATTGTGGAAACGTTGTGCACAGCCAGCCACTGTGAGAGGGATGTGTGAGACAATGGCATGATTAAACAGAAACACGGGACAATTTGCATATGGTTATGTGTGTGCACGTGTGTATAGGCCAGCACTTAGAATGATCTAGTTCCTGTTGGTGTCTAATTTTATCTACTCATTGCTCAAACTAGAAATTTGCATGCGAGTCGTTCTTAGCTCCTCTCTGTCCCCTTATGCCATGCCAGGTTGTTCCCTGAGGCATGTCAGCCTTGCTTCTTGATTACATCTTTCTTTGTCTGATTTCTACTTTCCCCCCCAATAACCGAATACTTATTTTTTATATAGGTTATTGTACCATTTTCTTATCTGAACACCTGGTTCCAGAAAAAAAAAAAAACTTTCAAATCCATTTTTCCCTCCAGAATCTACTGTCATCTACAGTAGCATCTCTTAGCTGATACTGAAAAATATTCCGGGGCCAATATGATAGCTTGTGAGTTAATGAATTAAACAAGTACTAAGTTTATTCTGTGAAATTTGCGTGAAATTAGGGACAGTACTTTAATGCTAATATGTTATTTGGATAAATCCGTGGCATTCTGATAATACAGAGCTTCTAAATGAAAGAAGAAAGCATGTTTTATATTTTATAAGTAGATAAATTTTGGATTTTGGACGTTTATGTATGTTTTTCCAAAAAAAATTATTTAAATGTTTTGTTGACATTTTGCTTTCTGTTTGTAATTAGTTTTCTATTAAATGATCTAATATGGATTATGTACTCAGCTTAAATATGAGTATCACTATTTGAAAATGACTATAGTCTGTCAAATTAAACCTAAACAGTTGCTTAGTGATAAGATCATTGAAATAATTCTTTAAAATTTTCTTACATTTATTTACATATTTATTCAGAGGAGGGGAGAGAGGGGGGAGAGAGAGAGAGAGAGAGAGAGAGAGAGAGAGAGAGAGAGAGAGCACAAATGTGTTTGCAGGCACATGGCACCGTGGAGTGGAGGGCGGCTTGCTGGAGCCAGTTCTACCTTCCGGCCAGGAGGGAGCCGGGAACCAGCCCCACATCGTGGGGATTGACAGTGCTTTTACCCCTGAACCGTCTCGCCAGCTCTTGAAGTGATTCCTGAGAGAGACACGGTTACTTCTTATTGGTAAAGCCATTCTCAAGTTAACACGCGATGATGTGGAATGTTTCTCTGGAAGCTCGGAGCTTCTTTGAACAATCCTGGCCAAACTGGACTTGGGCACTTGTACGCCCTCAAAGCAGGCATCTGATGATTCGGCCTGTGTTGGTGGTCTCCCTTTCCTTATGAAACCTCCCCCAGTGTTTCCTTGGATTTAGAAGATAGGGTTTGATGCCAGGACTAACCTGACCTGCATAGTGGGAACCTTTCTCAAAACGAATAAGTGAATAAATAAATGATAGAGGATAGAAACCACAAGGCATTCATTAAGTTCTATGTGTGCATGTGTATGACATGTGTTCATCTGTGCATGTGTGTGATGTGTGTATATATGGCATATGTATGTGTATAGCATGTGTGCATGAAAATATGTGTCATGTATATGAGTGTACATGTGTGTGTATGCATATATGTTTATGTTCATATGTGTAAGTATATGCTCAGTGTTCATGGGTATATGTATGTGCTATGTATGTGTATACATGTATGTATGTATATGTGTATGTATGCTGTGTGCATGTGTGTATATATCTGGTGTGTGTGTGTGTCTGTGTGATATCTATGTTTACATGCACACTCAACATGTTCTACTGGCATTTTTCAATTCGCTGCTGTGTAGTTGGACTGCAGTGCTTGTCAGAAGCCATGCCCTACACTGATGCAGGCTAACTTTTCCTGTTCCGAGTTTAGAGTCTCATCCAGAGTGACTGAGTCTGCTCCTGCTGCCAAGTCCCAGATCGAGGCGCAGTGGTGCCTCTTCTGGAGACCTCTGTGTCTTGTTTCTCCCCTTTTTACTGGTCTTCACCTGGTCTTTCTTGAGATAGACACAAGAGTTGCCAAAGACTCTTCAGACGCTTCTTATGAGGACACCAACCAATCCTGTCAGCTCAGAGCTCCACCCTTTTCTCTCTGAGGTACAGTTACATTGAGGTCTAAGGATTTATCCTGTGAATTTCTGGGAGACAGCAACATACGATCAGTAATAGTGATTCAGAATTTGGAATATTTCCAAAATCTCTGAGATTCAGCAAGACTGTTTTCTAGGGCTTGGTTATCCAGGTTGCTTTAGAAGGTATCTATAACAACATGCCCAAGCACAGTGCTGTGTCTCCATCAAGTGCACTGTGAATGTGTGTTTTCCTGTGTTATTCCTAACACACTAACCAATGAAATGCTCAAGTTTGATGTTCAAGCATAATATGTGTATTTAAATAATATGACTTGATTTGGATTTTATTTGAAGCCTTTGGTAAAAATAGCTGCGGTGACTGCCCACAGCCCTGAAGGCATCAATATCCACTAAGCTGTGCAATTACAGCTACGAAATGGCCATTGCTTAATACATCTTTTTATTCTGTCAAGCTTTCTTTCTCCATTCTTCCAAGTAATTGAACAAAAAAAGGTAATTTAAGTGATTTCAGCTTTACCAAGATCTAGGTATAATTTACCCCAGAAACACTGAATACCCTATAAATATTTCAGTGCAGAGATGGAACCAGAAATGGATGTGAAATTACTCTGTGCATGAGTCTTTCCAAGCAAGTATCCTGTGCAGGTAAAAGTCTGCATGGAGAAGACAGCACTTACAGGGTGATCTTATTTAATCCTTTTGTGAGGCTGCTTTTGTCTTCATCTCTCATTTCATTGCTCTGAATTCTTAACTGTCACACGCCAAAAGGAGTTTCAGTTTTGCTTCAGTGTTTTGAATGTGATGGTATAATTCAAATGCAAAACACTTGGTATGCTGACATGGGGACTTCTTTTTAGCATTGATTTGTTTTTACAGGCAATAAAAAGGAAGAGATTTTTGTGGAGCAACGATTTCTAAAAGCTATAGTAAATGATTCCTAGTAAGTCCTAGTCTTTAAGGTAAAAAAAGACTACCCTCTACTTTCTCCTACATACTTAAGCAAAATCAAACTGCCAATTGTTGTCTACAGTTCTGTCTCAAATTCAGGAGATTAACACACATATGTGTGTATAATACTTATATTTATCCATCACATGTATATTATACGTGCCTGTTCTACATGTGATAGGGTCCAAACTTTCATATTTGCCTTCAGAGCTTGTCAAGCTGCCAATCATACTCTCAACTGGTTTCAGTCTTCATTGTGGGTGGCTATAGCACTTAGAATTTACATACAAAGGATATTAGAGAAATGAGAGAAGAGAGGAATAGCAGAAAGATCAGGGAAATGAAATTCACCAAGACAGAGATCATTAAACAAGGCCACTCAATCAAGGGTCTAATCAGTGTTTACTTTAAATGCCTGGAATATTGGGAGGACATTTTCAGACAAAGTTGGTTCTTCTCACACTTCCTAGGCTATTGCTGTGTTCTTGAGACTGTTAACGGTTGTTGTGGTAAACAGATGAGCAAAGTTAGGGTCTATTCCTTGAGAGTTATTCAGTGTGAGTTTTCTTTGTAAAGAAATCTCTTCTTTGTAAAACAAGTATGTAACACAGTGCATGCTCTCTCTAAAGTTTTTGTGTTTGGGAACTTTTTTGATTTTTCCAAGTCTTCATAAATGTATGATGTTCCAATATGCTAGTTACTATTTGTCTAAGTATTGAATTTATAAGTTCATTAAGGGAGGGACTCCCATGTTTGTATCCATTTTTCTTTTCTGTTTTTTTGGCATGGGGCTGAAAAAGCTATGTTTTATGTAGTTATGTCAGGAAAATTAATGGTAGGGTTTTGATAATAAAATGAATATTAGAATTTATTGGTTTTTCTGGTTATACCTAATGCTAAGGACATTTTACATCAGTTATTAATAGCTTTTTAAAGTAAGCTTTGATTTGGGTAGATATACTGCCATTTCCCATTTGGGGATTAAAAACATGGAAGCCAAAGAAGTAACTAAGAGTAACTTGATAATGTCTAGTCAGTACAAGTGATAAACATGAGTTTTGAGGTCCCAGGGTTTGATACCACAGCCACCTATCTTTAACCCTTTTTAGCCTGAATCAAAGAAAAAAAAAAAAAAAAAACCTGGGCTACAGAGACGACTCAGTTGGCAAAGTGCTAGTCACGCCAGAGTGAGGGCAAGAGTGAGTTCAGATCTTGAGACAGGGAAGCCAGGGAAGGATGGCAGCATCTCTGCAATCCCAGAGCTCAGGAGATAGAGACAGGATCCCGTAGGCAAGCTGGCTACATGAACTAGACAAGTAAGTGAGCTCCAGGTTCCTCATGACCCTGCCTCTGCAAATAAAAGTGGAGAATAACTGAGGAGGACACCTGCAGTCAACCTCTGGCCAACGCCCATACACACTTTTGCAAGTACACCCACACATACTTGTATCCACACATATAAATACACATGCATGTGTGCACACGCACATTCAAAAGTTACCAATGATTTGATTCTATCACACACATACACATGAGCTCATACACACACACACACACACACACACACACACACACACACACACATCCCATCCTTCGTAGTTGTTTTGATACAAGCTTGGTGTCTTAAATTATTAGATTATACATAATACTGAAGTTTATCACTGATTTGCAAGACTTGCTTGAGATAAGCATGTTCAGATAACTTTACAAGTTAACGGTTTCATTGTAACTATGGTCAGTGGGTGGGGGAAGGACATTTCATAGCTCACATATATGTGGTGGACGCTCCAGCTTTGGGCATATCTTAAATGCCATGACTGATGGATGCAAAGGTGGTAACTTGCAGTGCGGATCTGAGCTGTGAATATCAGAATACATACTTCAGATACAGCTTCTTATTGTTTGTGTTAGAATAGTGCTACAAAGGTGTAAAATGTGTTTGGGGATTGAGAGATCTAGGACTCTGTAAAACTATCACTTTTTTTTTTTTACTGTTATCTTAGAACTGTTTCTAAGGAATGGGCTAATGATAGCCAAAGCATGGTTGCTAACAAAATGTATGTATAATGGAAAAATTGATTTTAGATGATTGTAGTCTGGATGCTTATGGGGAAAAATGAATGAAAATAGATGGTGTTTATTTGAACCACATGTCAGTGGGAGTATGGAGGGCTTGGTTCTTGGTTTTGTCTTTTGAGAGATATGGATATGAAAACTATAGGAGGTCCAGCTAAATATATGAGTATAATCTTAGAAGTGCACTACTGTCTTCTTAAGGACATTTCCTTATTCAAAGAATCACCATGTAGTGCCCTGTTTATTTATAGCTTCTACTAGGACCAGTTGTCAATAGCCCTCCTGTCACCCACTTGCTTTTCTCCAAAGGGGTACAAAAACAGGGCTTTCTCCTTTTCTAATATACACAGAACCTCCAGGCTGTGGTTATCTAGGATTCATGTCTGTTCTTTATCATTCCTTCATGAAATATAGCCATTTGTGTAAATGGTTTTTGTTTAGTTCTCTAGTTAATGTGTGTTCAGTGAAGGGGACTTGCTGGTTACCTGAAATAGAATAACAGCATTCACTAAGAGTCACTGGAACATCTTGTTGTTAATGATTAGTCAAGAGAATGACTAAAATCTGAACTTATTCTGTGCTGCAGTTGGTATTGAAGCTCCCTTTGAGATTCCTAACATCTCCTTCTAAATGATGAGTCAGGAACAAATGCAACTATTACAGCTCACTTTTTATTTTGGTTTTAGGATTTTGCTTTTTTCTAATTTCAAATTTTTTTCTTATTAAGAAATTTTCCACTCACTTCACATACAATCCACAGATTTCCTCTCCTCCCCCCCAGCCCTCTTTCCTGAGCCACCCCGCATCCCTACATCCCCCAAATCGAGTTCTCCCATGGGGAGTCAGCAGAACCCAGCACAGTGAGCCTAGACAGGTCCAATCTCCTTCCCACTGCACAAAGGCTGTGCAAGGCGTCACACCACAGGCACTGGATTCCAGAAGCCTGCCCATAGACCAGGGACAGATCCTGATCCCCCTGCCTGGGTGCCCCCCAAATAGTTTGAGCCAAACAACTGTCTTCTGTATCCAGAGGGGCTAGTGTAGTCCCATGGGGGCTCCACAGCCACCAGTCCACAGTTCATGGGCTTCCACTAGTGTGGCCAGTCATCTCTGCATGTCCTCCCATCATGATCTCGATGTCCCTCACCTGCAGAATCCCTCCTCTCTCTCATCCAAACAAGATCCATCCATTTGCTGCATGCAAGTTGCATACACCTCAACTTCAAAGACAGATACTACCTCAGAATAAAAGGCTGGGAAAAAGACTTTTTTTGACACTGTAGGCAGAAGATTTCCTGTGTCCTGCCTGGCCTGTGGTTGGGACAAATCTCTCACCCACAGTCCCACAACCTTTTATAAAATAATCACACAGAGGACTAATATTATTTATACCTGCTTATCCTTTAGCTCAGGCTTATTACTGACTAGCTCTTGCACTTAAGTTAACCCATAATTCTTATCTATTTTTAGCCATGTGGTTTGGTACCTTTCCTCAGTTCTGCCTTCACATCTTGCCTCCTCTGTGTCTGGCTGGTGACTCCTGACTCTGCTCTTCCACTTCCCAGCATTCCTTTAGTTTGCTCACCCACCTATACTTCCTGCCTGGGTACTGGCCAATCAGTGTTTTATTAAACCAGTGTACACAGCATTATCCCACAGCATTTCCCCTTTTCTTTCTAAACAAAAAGGAAGGTTTTAACTTTAACGTAATAAAATTACAAATAATAGAACAGTTATCAAGCAGGAATTACAGTAACAATATCTAATCTATTTGTATTTGGCAAAATTAAATAAAATATTCTATCTGTCCTATATTTATAAGTCTAAAGTTTCATATCTAATTTGTCTTTTATCATAACCAAGGAAAATTATAACTATCTAATCTTCAACTACATCAAAAACCCCAGAAAGATATATTACCTAAGTAAACAGGAAGAGCATTGTAAGCAACTTCCAAAACATCTAGAATGACAGAGACAGCTGCCTGCCTTGACATTCACCCAAGTTCCTCTGTAACATTAGGGCATCTATTCTTCAACCTACAGGCCTAGAGTCTCTCAGTTGCTTCTTCCTGTGTCCTGTAGGATGTCTGGCAGTCTCCTCTGGAAACCAGGAACATAAAGGACCATTTTGCCTTGTTTTGGCAAATTCAATGGTCATTTTCCTATGGGTTCTGTATGCCCAGTTTATACAACTTATTACCAGTAGTCCAGGCAAGAGCAGTTTCTTGCTCAAATGGCTGTTTTTGCCAAGAAGAAGATAAACTCCACATGGAGTGTCTTTGATGTCCATCTTCCTTTTTTTCTTTTCAGAGTAGATTCAATAATCTACCCTTTATTCTATCATTTCTTTATCTTTTTTCTTCAGAGTAGATTCAATAGTTAGAACTTTTTAAATTTTTTTTTATTTTTATTAGACAAAAAAGGGGAAATGTAGTAATATTTTATTTGTGCTGAAATGTGGTGATATTTTATTTGTGCTTTAATAAATAAAGCTTGCCTGGAGATCAGAGGAAATAGCAAGCCATTTTAAGTAAACAAAGAAGTCAGGCAATGATAGCACATGCCCTTAATCCTGTCACTTGGCAGGCAGCATCTCTGTATGTTCAAGGCCACACTGGAAACAGAGCCAGGTGTGATGGCACATGCTTTAAATTCCAAAGCTAGTTAACCACGGAGTTCTGGAGGTTTGTACAGAGGGACAGGAAGTGACAGAGCTGGGTAGGAAGAGGAAGTAGTGTAGCTGAACGGAGAGAGCAAATCAGATGGCAGAACAGCAAGGCATATAGGTGTGGGTAAACAGGAAGTTGCTGTATTTGGAAACTGCAGAGTTGGTGAGGTAAGGTTGGCTGGTGTCTTTCCCTGTTTCCCTGATCTCTCTTTCACCCCTATATTTGGTTCTGTGTTATTTTTATTTAATAAGACCAAATAGAAATTCATAAACAAGACAGAACCTCATGAGCCCAAGCTGTCACCAAAGTTGCTCTATAGACAAGATTGCCTTGTACTTGTTCTTTCTGCATCTTTCTCCTACATGCCGGGGCTAACATGTGTGCCACCACTTCCAGCTTAGTGATCCCAATTAAAAATCCAACTTTAGTGTTGGAGAAGTTAACTTGATTGAGATCAGTATTTATCATCTTTAGACATCCCTTTTTTTCCATATTACAAAAAAAGAGTTGTCACTTTCCATGTTCAATATTTTATAAATTGCTTTGTATAATAGGTTAGTTGTACTGTGTTCTTTTTTTTAAATGAAGGGGATGAAGAATTTTGAAAGAAATCTCAATGCATTTATGAACAACCTGAAACAGACAAGTGCCCAAAATTTAAAGGCTACTCTTCCTCTTCCCTGTGTCCACCCACACAAGCAGTGTCTAGCTTTTATTTAGAAACTGTTTCTCTTCTTGGAGAACATAAGGGAGGATGATTCTAAATAACGGAGGGAATTCTGTTGTTGCTAAAGAAACAGGGTCAGGACTGATTTCTACAGTCGACCATCTACTGAGGTCAGTATTTTTCCAACTTGAAAATGGCTTGGAGACCTAATATGAACACAAACTCCCCTTTAGTCAGATCTTTCAAAGCCCCTCTGCTTTAGGATAAGCTAAGCTATGACTGGATATTCACTTGGAATTATAGTGTTTTGTTTCTAGTCTTGACAGATCATACAGCCTTAGGCTCTTGTGTCTAAAGACAAGTAAACTTGGGCTTGTAAAAAGGACATGCTCTGTCTTCACTAGCAAAGTTGGTGAATATCTGGCTTCTCTCTCAACCTCAAAAAGACTGGTCAGTTTGAAATATGAGGACACTCTACAAAAGCTTGATAGTAGGTACAGGATAAGACTATCCAAGGAAGAAAGGATAGATGTCCTGCTTTAAGCTCTGGTTGGACAGATGTGTCTTTCACATGTTTTTCATCCACCAATGGGTTTCCACAGACCAGCCTGATCCTGCATTCATTGTGTTGACTTCCAGTAGTACATGCTTGTGAACTGGTTGGCAGGAGTTAAGGTAAAAGAAATGTAGTATTGTAAATGTACATGTATAACTAAAATTCTAGCTCTGATTTTGTGGGCTCTTCTTTGCCTTTACATCTTACCCAAGGTAGGGTCAGAATTGATAGTCCTGTGCTTCTTCCATGGACTGATTCAGAAAGTCAGTTGAACCCAGCCAGGGTCAGTGAGGCTATGAAATGGAAAGAACACTTTTCTGACCTTCCTTAGCTCAGTTAATTTTTCAAGGACATATGAGGATAAGATATATGAGGCAGGGGCCAAGACATTGAATCAAAAGGGTCCTACGGCACCCACATTGTTTTCTTTTTCTCAGATTTACCCACTGAACCTGTTTGTGACTATTATGTATTCATGTTTTTAAATATTATGGTATTATCTTATTTGTACTTATATCTCTTTCTTATTGATATACAAATAAAATGAAGACCAATTATATATTTAGATATAATAATATTAAAATAATATTTGTTTATAATATGACATGAAGAGCCCCACAGGTAAATGGAAACTTGTTACCTAATGAGAATTGAAGCAAAATCATTTTTCAGGTTTTCCTGGTAGTAATAATCATTTGAGTCTTATTATGAGTGGATTTTTAGTTATCAGCATGGTATAGGATGTATGTATATATACATATATATGTATATATACATATGTGCATATTTACATATATATTTATATATATACATATATATCTCATACCACACTGAATTTTATATATATTATATATAATTTATGATTAAGCAAGGTTAAATTCAGTTTCATTTGAGGCTATCAAATCTCACTTAAAACTAATTCATCATATACTGTTTAATTCCTCAGTTGTAGAATGAAATTGATACTGCCCTTTATATTATATATGGTTAATATAAAGTAAAATTTGAAAATAAAATTTAAAACAGATTATAAAGGTGTATTGCTGAGTTTAGGAAGCCACTTGTAATTAATACTTTCAGGTAGTTTCTCATGGGTGTTGAAAACTGAGACCAAACAAATGATTTGTAGTTGCTCTTAAACCACAACTTATGACTCTAAGCTAATGTGTAGGTTTGCTATGCTATTGTGGGCTATGGACAAATGGGTTAGTCACACTTGAGTTCATTTCCCAGGTTAACATCTGTTGAGGGAATCCAAGAGACAGTGAGATAGATAGCACTGTCTTTCAAGTACTCATGCACCCAGGTCCTTGTGTCATGATGCTGTGCCATCTCTGTACTTCTGTTTTAATCCTAATAGTCCAAGAGAACCTGTAGCTGAAGCGAGAGTGCATGAAATCACTTTAGAGACATGTTCTGGGAGTATGTATCGATTGTCCCAATGCCACATATGCCAGATGCACATTTCTATTGATCTGAAAGGGAAGCTAGGGGATATATTTTGGCACACTTCTAAGGGAGATAGGTGTGTTCTCAGATAGAAATGGAGAGAGGAGGGAAACTTAAGGACGTGCCCTAATTTGGAATTAGTCCCAGCCTCCCTCACATCTTAATTTTCATTTGGTTTACTTCTTGTGCTTGATTTATATTAGACATGTATCAACATTTTTGCATTTAGAAATCACTCTTGCACATTACATGCACTTTCCACATATTTTAGGTCTATAGACTCTACTTAGCTTGTGAAAACCCCTTCCATCTCTACCTTCAAGGCATAGTTCAAATGTGATGTTTTCCTTCTCCAGCCTCCATTTATCATTTTATCCTTGCCATTTCATGCTAATGTGATGTGTGTGTTCCTTTGCTGTGGTGTCTAATAAGCTCTTAAATTTCCCATGTTGTAATAGGACTGCCATTTCATTGATGGTGGAATTTATGTCTCATTGATTTTTCTTTCTCCTGTGGTTCCCTTCATATAATGAGCTGATGAAATTTTCTGATTGACTGAATGGAAATGCAAATTCTAGCTCTATTTCTGCTTTAAACATAATGTGTTATCCTCGATAACTCACTCAGTCTTTTTCTCTTGTCTTTCCAGTAAAATAGGGTAAATCCAACTTTATTTGCATCGTAAGGTTGTTACAAAGATAAAGTCATTTGGAAAACCTTGGAAAATGTGCTGCCAAGTTTAAGATATTTGGTATAGAAAATTTCACTTTTGGCTGCTCTATTTGTAACTTGAAAACAGCTAATCATGATGGAATGGCATCCAACTTGTATTGTGAAATAATATACAGTAGCATTTTGGCACACTATTTTCAAATGCTTTAAATTTCAAAAATGTATATGATTGTTTCTTCTTATTTTCTATAAAATTTTATCAGAATTTAAAAGAGGGTTATAGTTAGTTTGTGTTCTTAATTAAGATTCCATGACAAGACTTAAAACAATTGTTTGTTCATGGAACAGAAGCCAAGTGTTTTGGATTCTAGGAGAAGGGGTTTTCCTGATGTGCAGTGCAGTGGCAAGGCATCCTTCTTCATTTAATCAGATTCCTAGAGTCATCCAAGTTTTGCTCGAAATTTGTTCATGAAGCTTTAAGCACAGAAAATGAAATTTTGGAGCATAGATTTCAAGAGAGAACAAGAACACCATCTTAGGAAGTCTACCTCTGTATGTGTAGGGAACCATTCCTTGCTAAATCTATGCAGTTATTCATGTCCTGTCATTGAGTCTTACATTTTGATATTTATTGAATGTTCACAGTGTGTTAAGAGTTTTCCTTGATACTGAAATTGATTTACTGCTTATTTAACTGCATATAGCATAGAATATATTTTAGTTAGGAGTAGTGCTTTTTAAAGTTTTGGTAAGTTTCATAGATCCTAATGCTTTGGCTGCTCATTATGGCCACTATCACCATAATTCCTGTTTGTAATTTAAGATCCAGGTTGTCACCTTCCCTGGGGAAACTTTTCCACAGTCCCTTGGCAGAAATTAATTTCCTTTCTTTCTGTTCCATGGGAAGCCTTCAAAGTGTTGTTGTTGTTTCATTTTCATGTTTTTCTAAACCCAGCTAAATTCCTAGAAAGCTGTTGACACGCCTTTTTTATATTTGTGTTTTCCATGCAGTTCTTGGATCATGGTACACATCACAGCAGACATTTATTTGATCAAATATCTATTGCTTGTAGATACCTATGGCTAGTATCTGCCTACAAGATGGCTTTAAAAGTTTTATTCTTTGAGTGTTTTGTGGTCAGAAACTTGGGTTGTGCAGCCAGGGGTCAGTCATATGGCAGATATAAGGACTTCCAATGTGAGTGGCATAATACTAAGTTCCAGCTTGATTGTAAATTTGAACTGTGCCACTAATAGATTATCCTTTTATTTTTATATCCCTGTGCCACTCATAGATTATCCTTTTATTTTTATATCCCTGTGCCACTAATAGATTATCCTTTTATTTTTATATCCCTATGAATTTAAAAATATTATTTTCTGAATTTTTTTCCATTTAGATGAGTCAGTCATTCTTTATATGAGTCTTAGTGAAAGGCATGTCACTTTCTATGAGATGAGATGAAGTTTGTTAAGACAAACATAATGAGTACTATATTTGGTAGAAATCAGGTCCAAATCCATCTAAAAGATCTCAGAATATTTGACATCTGCAGAATAATTGAGTTGTGAGTGAAAGTATATATAACATGAGCAGCAGGGGTAATACAGCAGATGGTCATTTTAAAGCTCTTTCATTTTAATGTAAAATGAATGTTACTGACAGGCATGAGATGCACCTGGCCAGTAGAGGAAGTCAAGTGGAGATAGGGAGGCAGGATTCCATTAGCTTCAAATGAAACTGAATATAACAGAGTTTGTACATCACAGTTTGCTTTATATAAAAAAATTAATAATTTAGGGTAAGTACATAGACAATGAAGCTGTGGTGATCTAAATAATTTTATTCTGAATATATCCTGGGAACAGAAACTTGCTGAAATTTTGGGGTGGGACTGAATTGTAGGTAGTTGTCAACATTGCATGATTTTTGATTAAGGAATGAGCTGAAAAGGAGCTAGTCTTCAGTCTTTTGACAAAGGGCCCAAGAAAATATGAATAGCTAACTCTCTGTCTAATTCTTGAGATCTCTCCCTTCAGTGTCTTCCACATTGCTTTTGAGAAACCTCTTCAGTAAGGAGAATAAAAATATTTTGTTTTAGTTTTAATTCTTTTTACTTTTTAAGGTGTAATAGCTCTTGGGTGGGCTCTCGATCATTTACACTTCTGAAGTTGTTGTTCAGCCTAAGATTATGAGCCCTGTGCCTGTGTCTAGAGCTCTTCATAGTTAACAGTCTAGGAGTGCATTTGAGGCTATGGTAACTAGGATTATGAAAGAGTTGCCCACACAGTGAGATTCGTGGCAAGTCAAGAGATGCTTAGTAAAATCAAATGGAGCTTCAAAAGTTAATCTGCCACTGCTATTCCCTGGGACAGCTAAGACTCCTTAGAAATATATAAGCATCATTTGATCCTGTTTAATAAGTTTAGAAGATCAGGCTTGGAAACCTACATTGTGTTTTCTCTCTTCCCTTCAGGACAAAGTATGTTCCATTTGGGATTGCCTCAATCGCCTTACGGGGCAGCACCAGGTCTTCCTGGGTTTACCGCATCCCTTCTACTGGAAAGGACATTTCCCTGAGTATACTTATCTCCACCCTGAAAAGGCGATACATATATATAGAGATGGATTCAGTGGCTGTAAATAAATATGACATAGTAGAAGAGTGGTTTGTGGGAGTTTTACTATATATACACATATATAATATTTTCCAGTCTGGTTTCAGACCCCGGCATGGCTTGGAGACAGCGTTGGTGTGTATGAAGGCTCTTCCTCGAATGAAGGATTTGGGACACCTTTCCATGATGATTGTATTAGAGCCTCAGCTGCTTTCGTGGTGGTCATGAGGTGATGCTGACCCGAATGCTTGAACTAGCAGGAGTGGCTGGGATTGCATTGGAGTGGTTCCGTTCATTCCTTCCGGGTAGGTACCAGCTAGTGTTGTGGGTGAAATGGACATTGAGGGTCTTCCTGTATGGAACCCCACAGCAGTCACTCATTTCCCCTATTCATATCTAGTGGACATGAGAGAGTTACAGGATGCCTGAAGGCCAGGCAGTGTGAGCTGAATGACTGGGTGAAAAGGTGGTGAGAGAGATTCCCCAATTGACGTCACTCACATCCGTCATTTCTGCTGCTCTGGTGTGACAATGCAGACTAGAATGGAAACTCAGAAAGTGGGATTTGTTGGGAAGTGAAAATGTGAAAGGCTATAGAGTGCTTTTTAATTTTTCTGCTTAAATTAGAGTGTTTGTCAACTGTGGCTATATGTTATACACAAATTTATCTAATCGTAAAATCCATCCAATACTATTGGATAGAAATAATTTTTCCCCCTGAAGTATCCCCAAGGCTTCTTCCCTGTGAATACTGACTACATCTCCATGGTCTTCTTTATAGAAGTTGTAGTCTCCTTATCCCCCATCTGGTTAGGACTCTGAGGAAAGTAGCCTGATTACAATAATTTTTGAGGCTAAGGGTGAATGGATAGTTTTGTCTTCACTGAAAGCACCTCATTATTCTGACTGTTGTACTAAGAACCAAATTGGGTTGTACTTTTAGGGAATATCATAGCATACATACTGCCTCTCATTTTTCTTGGATTTTACAAAGAATTTGCTAAAGTGTCATCTCTTTTGGATATGTTCTTTGGGAATTTGGTGCTTCTTCATTTCTAATTATTCGTATAATATTGTTTCAGTTATTTTCATTAGGGAATGAAGTGTGTTGAGTGTTGAACATACAGGAAGTTCAGGTAGAGGCCCAAAAGGAAACACAGATGTGTGTGTGTCTGTAAATATCATTAGAGCTGCTGGTTGAATGTCATCCTGGCAAAAGGGCAGGAAACTCACATTTGTGCAGTAAGTGATCAGTGTCGGGCACAGGGCCAAGAGCTTTCTATTTTTTAGTTCATTAAATCCTCACAGAAACATTGAGAAAGAGGGTGCTGTTTCTCCATTTTATACATGAGGAAATTGAAGCTGAGCGAGGTAGGGTACATTGCCTAACTTCTCACAATTCCAATAGGAAGAGATAGGAGTGAGCCTTGGCTTGTTTTTCCATCACAATAGGCTACAAGAAAATGTTGGATTTGAAGAGGGGGTCCCCAGAGAAAAGAGGGGGGGAAAGAAGAAAAACATGCCTATTAGGAGGCAAGAACAAACCGAGGAGGAAATGGGAGACAAAGGAATGTACTAGTTTAATGTTTATTTTGAAAACTTCCAGAGTTTGCTTAAAGCTCCCCTTTGTCACGCCCAGTGGCAAAAGGAATGATTTTAGGGTCAGCAAATGTTTACCCTTTTAGAATGTGGAGTTTACGGATTTGCTCTGACATTTGTTCACTGTGTGTGTATGAAAAATGAAATAATGATACCTTATGTTGTATCCCAGGAAACTGCTTTAAGAATCAATGCGTGAAGTCGATCAGATAGTCATTATTCAAGCAAATGCAATGCTTGAAAGCAAACACCAAGTGTTTACAGTTTATAAGAGTTTTTTTTTTTGTTTTGTTTTGTTTTGTTTTGTTTTTTGTTTTTTGTTTTTTTGTATATCTGCACATTTTTTCCTATGTGGAGCTATATGGAACAATGTGTAGAGAATTTGGGTGTTTTGCTTGCAGATGTCATAATGGTTTTCTATTCTCACAGAGCTTGGAGGCCTCCAGGTAGTTTTTCTTTTAATGTGGTTGGGAGTTATTAGCACTGGATGGATTCCCTCCCCCCACGCCCCAACTAAACCACACCAAATACAACTATGCTTATAAGCTGTCATTGTCAATAGGACGGTGTGTGTAGGCTGTTTAAGCTGTTGTGGTTAGCTTCTCACAATATGCTGATGTTGCTGGTACTACTGGCATCTAAGGGTACATACACTCCCTTCACCCCAAAGGCACTTTAAATGGAGCTATGCTCAGTAGCCACACTGTCTTAGCAACTCATGAAGCAGTGTTTAGAGATAAATGCAGCACCTAAAGATATCCTGCCTTAGCTGGAAGGAATATTGATTCCATGGAAGTTGGTGGCAGGCCCATCAAGGAACTATTTCCTGAAAGCTTAAGTAAGTGGCAGTATGGAGCCTCTGGACTATTAATTCACTTTCAATGAGTAGACTAGGGCTTTCCTCACTTAATGTCTGACAAATACCCAGAAGCTGTGATATTCTCCATCCTGATTTTTGGGAAGATTATACAATGAAGGCAGATATGAGCAGTTGTCTCACTTTCGCATAAAGAGAAATAGTGTTCTAAAGCATTCACAGCCGTAAGTGAGTTGCCATTTGGTCAGGGAAGTGGGAACATAGGTTTGCAGTAGTATTTCTTGAACTTTTACCTGTTTACTATTCTCCTGCTCTCTACCTTGATTGTAGTTATGTCCCATTCGCTCTCTTATCCTGACTAGAGTTAGTTGTTCTCTGGGGGAAGTCTTTGTAGCCCTGGTTGGAATGTTGGTATTGCTATCAAATTCAGTATTCAAAAGTCTGTTTTATACAAAACTACATTTCTCTTCATGGGATTATCAAAATACATATTCTCCTAAGGAATATTTTATTATAGTAAAGCAGAAGTTTATTTACGTGTACGTGCACACACACTTAGACACACACACACACACTCACATACAATTGCTATATAGTCTCTTTAAACATTTGCATTGATCTTGTTCATCCCTTCCTTTGTCATACTGGCACCTCACCCCAGAATTGAAACTGTTTCTGTTGCTTTGTACCATGCCTAAGCACTTCTGAAATCCCCGCAGTCAACTTCGATCTCTTCTGCATCACTTTTCCATGATGATGGAATTAGGACAAAAGTCGTGTGGATTGTATGTCATTTAGACCTGCTGCTGATACTTCATTGCTGTTTTTATGTGTCACATACTAAGTTTGGGGAAGAAAACAACACTTGAATTCACATTTTTGTGGTAGTGCTTCCTTTTCAAAATGTAATTTCCACAAGAAGGCTTATCCTGAAATTAGGTCTTTCATAAAATAGTTTGTTTTTGACTATATAATTCTCTCCATATTTTAATGATGTATTTATACCAGCATACCAGCATAATACTATGATATTTGAATTTCACTAAGCATTTTATTAAAGTGTGTTTATTAAATATTTTCATATGTCCAACCAAAGATGACATCAGTAAACAAAGTATCATGAAAATATAAGTGGTTAAAGAAAGAAAAAATGCTAAATTAAATCACTGTTATGAACATCAGTCTTAAACAGCAATGGCTGTTCTAATTATTTTTAGCCGTTTCCTTTATCAAACATTTAAAGGTAAAAATTTCCTCATAGCCAGCAAAATTCTGAGCTGAGTTCTCCTGACATTCTGCTGATCAAGGAATTTTAGATGAATACAGCCAGAGACAGAAAGAGAGGAGGGAGCAGACTTGAGGTAACGGCCAGGGGAGCGCCTCTCTTCCTTTCTGAACTGTAGGGAGCCATGGCAAATGATAAGTTCTTATTGAACTATCGTGCTTGTGGGTTTGATGTTGATAAAGATACAGATACGGTAGAAAATTCAGATACCAGCCGTTCATACCATTGGGGAAGAATTATAAGAATTATAAGATTCTTCCTTGATAAGGAATGACCTTTAACAGCTGGGAAGTACAAAGGGAAGGATGAACATCCCAGGGCTTCTCATGCATTTGCGAATGAGGAATCAAAGCAAATGACAATTAACTCACAAAGAAAATATTTTAGTGAATATCTTAAATGCCCTAGAAGGCGTGATTAAAATAAAAGGAAAAATATAATGGCCTTGGAGTTTCACCGCCCAGGAATATACACAGAGGTGTGCTAATATATAAAACAAAGGAGTAAACAGGTATGAAGGTCAGCATTTGGTCTTACTAACAATAATAAAATAAGATAAACCTGTCCTTGCTGATTATTCCGTTTACATGTTTGTCTAATTAATTCATCAGTCCATGCACTTTGGTTTATCTCTGCATGATGCTTCTACCCATTCATTTTTCACTCGTGAAGGTGTGAACCAAAACAACTCTTTTCAAATCTCTTGGTATTTTTCACAGAGGTCTTTATAAACCCATATTCTAGGAGTTAATTACTCCATCTCTACAAACATATCCTAAGAACATACCATGAGTTATAACAAAAAATAAAGATTGAGAGATTCCTACCATCACTTATTTCAGTTGTGCATAAATGTAGATGTCTACAGGTCGCATCAGTGGGACCCCTGATTGCAAGCAAAGGTCACTTAGAAAGATAATAGAAAACGCTAATGCTTGGGCCTCACTGACATTTTGTTGTTGACTTTGTTTAGTAGGTGTAGAGTCCTGACATTGGCATTTAAAAAATTTCCCTAAAATTCTAATGTACAGAAGGGTTGAAGACCACTGAATGAAACAAGAAGACAGACATTTAACCAATCAACACTTTAACATTTTATTTATGGTGCTTTTGTAATAGTATCAGAAAGAGTGTGTTATAGACATGAAATATTCTTGTATGATACTTAGATACATTTTACAAAATGCAAAGTTTAAAATGTTTGAGGAGTTGTGATCTGAAGTGATTTTTCTCTTTCATCCATGGGCAAATATTTAGTTATGTTCTTACATTATTTTCAAAAGGAAAATTATATTAAGATCTTCCTGGCAAGATCTTCTAAGTTAATTCCTATTCATAGGTTATTTGTACTGGCAAATTGAGAGTTATTCCGGCTTCTGAAATGATCATGTGCTTATATTAGAGTATATCTAATAATATTATAATGAAATCTTTATAACATTTTCCCTTTTCTTTGATGTCAGGAATATTTTTAAGATGTTTTTTGAAGGTCGGAATATAATTAACTCAAGTGAGTAATTTTGTTCCTTCTTCCTGTCTGACACGTCTCAGGTGTCTCCACCCTAAATGTCTTCTGTATGCTGATGGTCCCCAGTGTTCATCTCCAATCCCAACATTAACTCTGACGTGTATATAGGATTTTTGTATACCTTCAAAGTCCATAAGTAAATTTCCTATTGCCTCCAACCCTTTCTCTTCTGTGTTGTCCACCCTAATTAATTATACTGCAGCTTACCTGTAGTCCCTGAAACAATCCTAAATCCCACCCCCGACATTTATCTGACATCTGTAGTCAGTGCCCTTTTCACTTGCTTTTAGCAGAAGATAGAACCCAGGGCCCCACGCTTGCTAGGTAAGCCATGGAGCTGAATGACTTCTCTGTCCATCCCGAGTTCCTTGAGTTGTCCCTCACATCCTAACACATCTCTACCATGGCTGTGCTGGTTGAGTTCTTGTCATCTCTCCCGCATGCCAATAGTATGGGTTCCTCATTGGTCTATTTTCTTCTAGGTTGACCTAGAAGTTGAAATCTCTTCTCATGCTGTCAGATGTTAAAGACCCTCACAGGCCCACTGTCATCTCCTACAGGAAGAATGGGCTGTTTGCTGTGATTTTTAAAAAGTATACCAAGTTAACTCAGTGAGGTGGTGAGTGGCACATGCCTTTAGTCCCAGCACGTAGGAGGCAGAGGCAGGTAGATCTCTGTGAGTTCAAGACCACCCCGATCTATAAAGCAAGTTCCAGGACAGCCAGGGCTATACAGACAAACCCTGTCTTGAAATAAAACAAACAAACAAACAAACAAACAGACATACAGAAAGATTATACCATGTCTTCACTAGCCCTAGGCTGGTTAGGTTTCCTGTACTAAGTATGATTTTCTTCATGTTGAATAAGTCTTAAGCCCAACTAGAGGGCTCTTTTTTACTATTAAAGTATGCTCCGCAGCTACTAATCAAAATGAAGAGTTGTGGAGCTCAGTCCCCACAGTTATATCTACAAAATAACTCTGGCACTGTAGCTCATGGAACATTGCCAAAGAGGTGATGGAAACTGTAAGCACCAGAAGAACAGGGAGTTAACTGTGAGGTTGTGTCTTTTAGAAATGTGGAAGCTATACCCATAAAATCTCAGCCACATGACTATCTAAACAGGAGCTGAACAAGGACAGCAATAGATATGCTATTGTGGATGGATAGAAAGCCCAGGAGGTCTCAACCCTACATAAAAAAATACAAACAACAACAGAATGCAAAAAGTAAAGGAAATAGTCTTCCAATAGTGCACTCCAATTGGTTATCCACTACCAAATGGTTAGCCTTGAAAACACACATACAAGTAACATACAGACTGAGCAGTTTGTATTTATGTATTTAGAAATTGTTGCTTATAACAACAATTATGAAAAAAGAGACCATAAATTTGTGAGAGAGCAAGGAGGGGCATTTGGAAGATGCAAAGGGAAGAGGGGAATGGTATAATTATGTTATAATCTCCAAAAAAATAAAAAGTAATAAAATAAAAAATTATACCAACCTCATGCACCATGGTACATAATTCTCTCTTGACTCTGATCTCTCAATAACTTTCTCTCAAAGGCACTGCTTTAGAAATGGCAGCTAATCAAAGGGCTTTGTGGAGCATTCTATCCTGTCCATTTGTTTCTCCTGTATGATTTTTCCCTCTATTTGGAGTAACCTCTTCACTCCCACCCTCCATTAGGTTAGCACAGGTTTAAAGATTGATACTATGCATCATTGACTAGGTACTTACGTTAGAAGGTATTTTTCAACATTTTTAATGGACCCTTACAGTTAAAAACTCAATTTTTGAAATTCGTTTCTAAAAGATGGCTATACAATAATCAGTGTATACAAGTCTTTGTTACTTCACTGTATGAGCAGTTAAGATGACATGTAAACTATATGTCCTATATTACTTCACTGTTTAACTGTTCTGTAAATTGTTACCTGGTATGTCTATATGAGATTTTTTTTTTAAGTCATCTAAGATTCTATCACTTATTAAAAGCCCAAAATATAACATTTCCTACTGGAAAATCTCCTAGTCATAGCAAAAAGAAAAGCCTGTCATTATGTAATAAGAAAAAGATTTGCCCAGTCCATAGTATTGAGTGTGCAGATTTTATAAAAAGATAAGACCATTGCTACTTCTGATGTAGCATGTGAAAATTTTTTTTGGGGGGGTGGGTGGGAAAGTTTGAGAGGACTTTTACCTGTTTATAATAAAGTGCCTTTACACTTCCCATGGTAATAAATACTTATTTCCTTGTATGAAATAACCATTAAAAATAAAATCCAGAGAGAAAATGTGACAACTGTAGGCAGAATTGTGAATAGCTAGTAATAGCAGTCAGTCTATTTTCTATTTTGGAAAAAATTGAAAATAAATAGAATTCTTATATACTAAAGAAAAACCCGACTTATAATTAACCTGTAGACATGCTGTCATATTGTCTCTGATTTATTTTTAAGAAATCCCAATAAAAAACATTGACTTCTCTTTGAACTCCTTCTCCTTTTCCTCAGAAGCAACCAATATCAAAGGTTATCTAAATATTATTATACTTTAGATTCCATATTTTACTAAAATTACCTACACATATTTATCTATATTCATAGCTATATCCTAGTAAACATTTAGATCATTTATAATTTTTTTTTCTGTAGCTAGTAACTCTCAGTAAAAACATGATTTTTTTCTAGAGCTTATACCAAAGCATAGAACTGTTGATCTACAGAACATGCAGATTCTTTTCACTAGATATTGCTAAATGTTTTTCCTAATTGGGTTATATCAGCTTATATTCTCAGAAGAATATTTCACAATCCTCATGTCTGGATAGGCTCACCCAATTCTTGGAATTGCCAAGCTTCCAATTTTATTCTTCTCTGTAAATTATGAAATGCTAGCTTATCAACAATCCCTGAATGTTTTCTGAGTAGTCAAGGCTGGCAGGGCCTGTGTGGGGAAGTACAGAGAATGGTTAATAGAGTCAGAATGCCAGCAGCAAACACCATGGTGTCAGACTAGCCAGAAGCTAACACTGTCAGGTCAGGTTAAGCTGCAATGCTTGTAGTGGGTGGGGACATTATGATGGACAGGTAAAACCATTAGTGTTTTCACTAACAAAAAACATTGACATGAGGGAAACATGCAGGCAGGTGCCCAGTTGGAATAAAGTTTGAAAAGCTAGTAGTGTAATGATTACAGATTGACTTAAAACTTCAACTATAAATGTGTTAGAGGAGCCATAAAACAGGCCTATGTTGGTCCAATGAGATGGTTCAGTGGTTAAAGGCACTTGCAACCAATTCTGATTACCTGAGTTCGGTTCCCAGGACTCCATGGTGGAAGGAGAAAACCCACCATTACCAGTTAGCCTATAAGTTCCACATGTTTAATGGCACACATTCACATGTATATACCTACACAACATGAATAAATAAGTAAAGGTAATAAGATAATTTTTAAAAATCCTATACTTGCATTAAACTCACCATGTGAGCGATGAGGAAATCATAGCTTGGCTGAATTAAGTAATTCTGTCTTAGGATTTCTACCAGTCAGGTAAAAAAAAAGTTAGCAGGGCGTTTTTCTTTATTTAACTTTGGCATCCCATGTTCATCTCTAATGCTTGATGTAGGATGTTTCAGGAATTTCATTTTCTTCCCTCTTCTCTTTCCGTGATTAGTTTTACTTTACTCTGGCTAGCTTTATTCTCAGCAGGCTCTGTCCTTGTGGAGGCTAGGTATATATGAGTTATTTGTTTTTATGTTTTCACAGCTAACATTCCAACTGAAAATTACATATGTTGTCTCTATATTTCTATGAATATATGAATGCTCCAAAAAAATATGCAAAACTCCAAACCACTATGACTACAGAGATGGTTTCATCTAGTTGTCATTCATCTGATTGTTATACTACAATCACATTAATAAGGAGGAGAGAGCCTAAAAGGAAGGACTGCTGTGCATGCAAGCATAGCATGTCTACCCTAGACTACCTGATAGTAGCTATTTAAAAAAGTAGTGTTGATGATACCCATTCAGGGTTTGTGTGTCTTCCTTTTTGTGATTGCAACAGCACTAGCATAATAAACACCTTCAGGGTACATTGAGGTGGGTGGTCAGTCAGTGTAAAGATAAATCAGTTTTTTTCCCCTATGGAGTTTTCAAACTAGTTGAAAGTGGTCAGGGTGGGAAGGTAAACTGTGTAAATAGCTTTTAAAGACAAAGCAAGAGAAAGAAACAGAGAGTTGTTCCCAGAGGAAGGGGATCTCTCTGAAGTACAAAGTTGTCACCATGTAAGTAGTATTTAAAATCTCCTTTAGAATTTATACTTTGAATGCAGAAATGAAGCATTGTTGGTGAGAGTGGTAATTCTAGCCACGTGGCTTCCCATGAGCCAAAGCAGAGTGTTGAGAGCCACAGAAGCATGGCCCCCTCAGGAGCATAGTCTGAGAGTTGGAGCACATGAAGCTGAGATAGGTACCAAGCGGATTAACGAGACTTGGTTGTCAGTACACTTTGTATTTCCTTCATAGAGAAGAAGGAGTCATTAGTTAACAAAAACAGGCCCCAATTGCTGCAGCTGGAGGAGACTATACATGTGTTTTAATGAAGCAAAATGCTTGGCTGAGTATGTAGGACAAATTGAAACAGGAGGTACTGAAATCAGGGAGAACATTTAGAGATGGTGTTCTTCTTGTGAGTAAGGGTGAATTAGGATTTTTGAAAGTAAAGAATGTGAATCTAAGATGAACTTCTGCGGGGGTTTGTACAGGTAAAAGACACAGAATAATCTAAGGTTCTTTAGTTAGAAGCAGTGAGGAAGAGTCGGCAGTGAAGAGGAGGAGAGTGTTTTCCTTGTTCAGTGTGTCCCCTGCTAATGCAATTTTAACAACATGCCTTTCTCAATTTACATAGGTACATTTTTCAGTGCTACCTGAAGTTCTTGGCTATATCTCTTGATTTGTAAAATCTGTATAGGGGATAAACCATTGTATTAATTCATGTTTATGTGACAAATGAGATATTTAAGGAATGGGGAGATTGCTCTGTAGATGTAATTCTAAATGGTCTTATTAAATAAGAAACACAGAGCCAAATAAAGAGTTAAAAGCCCAGAGATCAAGCATTAGCCAAGAGCTAAGACCACCTTATCTTATCACTCGCTGCTGCTGCCATCCTTCCCCTGAGAGAGAGATCTTCTTTTTGTGTCCTGTCTTTTTATTGTCTTTTTGTTTTGCCTTCTCATTGGCTGTAAACCCAACCACATGACTTCCTTGTCACTGCCTATCTATACAGACCTCCAGGTCTCTATAGTTGGTACTGAGATTAAAGGTTCAGGTCACCACTTGGCTGTGTCCTTGAACACACAGAGACTCTGCCTGACATGTGATCAGATTAAGGGTATGTGCTACCAGACTTCTGCTTAATGGCTTGTTCTTAGCTGGTCCCCAGGCAACTTTATTAACATACAACTAAAATCACATTTCAGCACAAATAAAATATCACCATATTTTCCCCTTATATTCTTATAAAAAGGAAAAAAGTTATAACTAATATAAGAAAAACTATATACAATAAGTATAATAACTATATACTATATATGCAATCAATAAATACCTAAACAATGTCTAGTCCATTTGCATTTGATAAACTCAGAGAAAATATTCCATTATCTATCTAGCTACATTGCTCAGTAGTTAAGAGCACTTGTTGCCCTTGTGGAGGACCCAGGTTTGGTTCCCAGCACCAACATGGAAGTTCACAACCATCCTAAACTTTATTTCTAATGGATCTGACATCCTCCTCTGGTCTCCACAGGTGCAAGGCACGCATGTAGTGCATACATATACTTGCAGGCAAAACACTCACACACAAAAACAAAAAAAAAATCTTTAAGAATAGATGTCTTATATACTTTAAAAGTGATTTTATCATTTGGGCAGCAAATTAAATGTCTCTAGGAGTGACTTGCCTATGTACTTTTCCTAGTGATTCCAATCACATAAATATGGATAGGATTGTCCAGGGAAAACTTTTGGCATAACACAATAGGAGACACCACTCATAGCTGTGTTTTGAGGTATTCTTTTAGTATATGGATAGGAAGCAAAAATTAAAATGTATTTTTTCTGTAATTTTGATATGTATTGTTGATATATTTGGTGAGTTTGGAGGAGGGAACATAAAGAGTCGTGTTCTCTAAAGTGATTGTGTGGTATTTTTGAAGCATCACTTCATATAACATCCCATAGGTGAATGTGGGATTGTTGCTGTTTTAACCATTTCTCACGTGGAATGAGAGGATGATCAGCTGTGGGTGGAGTAATTACCGTTTGGTATAACACCAATCTACAATGCTGGATTTAATGTCTGTTCACTGGTATATGAAATTTAGTATTTTATTTTTGGAAGACCAGTTTTTGGAAATATGTTCCTTGGCTTGTCATGGGTGGGAAATCGTACAAAGTGTCCATGGGTTAGCTATTGCTGCATTTAATTGATGGCAGTCATCCCCTTGGAATATACTAAAGACAGTATTTAAATTCCAAATGATTTTCCTCTGGTTTGAAACATGCCTCAAGGCTGCCTTTCTCATGAGTCCCCTGTCCTTTCATATGTACTCAGAAAATTCATCTCAGCTCAGCATACATTTCTATTATGTGCAAAGCACTGTCAGAGTGCAAATTTATTTGAGGATTAGCTTGACTTATATAGGGTTTGCGTAAATGTTTGTTCAATGAATAGAATTTTTTTCTTTAATGATGTAGTCCTGCAGAGGCATCTCAATTATGGATCTGAATTCTCTACTCTGTTTTCTGGAAGCTCTTTCTTCCTTAATTTTCATGATGAGCATTACCTGAAGACAAGCAACCATTACCTCCTACAACCCAGTTCTTTATAACATCTGAAATCAACCCTCAGAAAGTGGTTAAAATATGCTGTGTTAGGGGAAGATGGCTTAGCTACCTTTGCATCAACAGTATCTGGCTTTTGTTTGTATCTTTCCTCCATCTATGTAGTATTCAGTGGAAGGGGCAATTCTGTGAATTGAGTGTCAGATGGTGCAGAGAGCATGGACTTGGGAATGAAGTTAGAATTTGGCCTAGTACTTGGTTGTTATTGGATGTCTTTCTTAGTTTCTGAGCCTCAGTCACAGTTATAGACCTGAGAAGTGTGCTGACACTTAATGGTGACTGTTAGGATTATGGAGATTGTGAAAGCCTAGACATATCATAGATGCTTTGAATAAAAGATGGTCATAATAATAGAGATCCATTGCTATCTTCTCCTCACTACATAAAACAGGCTATTCTCCAAGTATCCCAATGTGCATGTATTCACTTAATTTTTGCTATGAGATAAAAATAAAATTAGAAGTTAAATAAAATTGTACACAGCCCAAGTTTTCACATGAACTCTGAATGCCGATTTCTTCCCAGTTGACATTATTTGGACACCAAGCTATTGCTTACTTTGAGTAGTAATGGTAGGACGTCTATTAATAGCTCAGACAGTCCTTGAATTCCTGCAGTGTACCATATATAGTCCTCAATCCTCTTCATGCTTTGGTTCAGTCTCAGAGTAGTCCTCTATGACACAGTGACTTCATCTCTGAACATTTTGTATTTGAAGGACCTGGATCAGATGGGCCAATTAAATGTGATACATTTAGCAAAGGGTCCAGCCTCAGTTATTCTTAGAACTGTCTCAGAAGTCCAGAGTCTTACTTGCATTCTACTGCCTTCCTTACTAGTCCAGGTACCATCACAGTGCATGACATGCATAGTTGTATGGGACAGTTGCTAGTCTCAATTGGCATATGTGGCATAGAGCCTACAGGGTGTCTGTAATTGACAGGGACAACCTTGCCTTCTCTTTGACAGTTTTTGAAAATCTATATAATATAGATTATATCCTTTGTTTATACTTAGAATGGATTTAGATTACTTGCTGTCCATGTAGATACTAAGTTAAAATAATAAGTAAACTCTTATCCCTTGCCTTCATGACTCTATTTGATAGAGGAGCATTCGGACTACATTTGTAATGTTCCCTTAGAGATATAATGAATACTGGAAGTTGTGGAAGGGCCGGAGATATAACTCAGTGGTGGAATACTTGCCTAACATACACAGATCTCTGGGCTTGATATCTAGCACTGAAAACATATGATGTAGATATGTTCACATATAAATTTACAAAGTATCTTCCTTTGAGCCATCTCTTATTTGAGTCAGTTTGGTTCCTATTTATTTGATATTTCTCTGAATTCCAATCTTATTATTCCCCACCTCTCAGACTTTATTGAACTCTCTAGAGACTTCCTTCCACAAATCATGAAGATGATGTTCTCAAAAATCAAATGTCAGAGTTGTAGCAGGCCTGTGAATGCGCAGTCTGTGCTGGGATTATTCATCTGTCATTTCCTAGATAGTTTACATGCATAGATTATTCATATAATGTATTCACAGGTATCTAGTTTTGAAAGCATTTCAGTTTCTACTGACAGTAATATTTCACAGCAGCAAGTTAGTATGTTCTGCATTTTCCAGGGTGTTTTCAATCATCTAAGTTACTGATTTATCCATCAACATACAATCTGTTACTCAGTGTGCCTAGAAAGTACCTCCTTTACTGGTAATGTGGCTAATTCTTCTCCATTGACAGGCCTATGCCTAGTAAATATACAAATAGCTAAGTAACCAAGGGTCCATTATTCATTCTTTAATATTTGAAGAACATGATTTGTAAAATTTAACATAGAGTTAAGTGTACACTTTCTGAGCATAAGCAGTTCAGTTTTCACAGCAGAAGGATACTCTATCTGCATTTAAACAATTACTTCTATCAACAGATCTCACATCAATTCTTTAAAATGTTCTTTATAAAATAAATATATTTTCAAACTTACAGTGGAAATATTTGCAAGAAGCTATTATTAATTCCTTTCTGAAAGGAGATTGAGCATATAATTATTTATATTAATAGCACTTAGCATACTTTTTCTCTAATAAGGGTTCCTCATAATTGCTTATTGAACTTGTTAAGTTTTTAGACTTATGTCACATAGCATTAATTTTTCATATTCATATATTTGAAAATGAGATTTTAAAAACACTTACCAGAAATGGGCTCTAACATTTTATCAAAAGCCACATTAACAAAATTAAAATAGTTTAATATCTGTGTGACTTAAATATTCTTCTGAAATGCTATTTTTAAATGTGAAGGAATGGACACCTGTGATTGAGATAGTCTTTGTCAGATCCATGAATATTCTTTCAATCACATTTCCCAGCATCTTTCCTAGTTTTTAACATTACTTAAGTAGACAAGCTGTCCATTCTTAGCACTCAGCATTCACTGCTAGTAAATTTTATGTGTTCCATCAGCAATTTGATGACAGAAAGAAATGGTTTTTCTGTATTTCACGTAGCACCGGGGCTGTGCAAAGTGTCTCTGGGGGTTCTTTGATGTCTAGACAGTTTAAATTATGCCTGCTCCCTGCTTCCAAATTCCACCCCTGTTCTGCTTCAGGGGTTGTGGGAAATGAAACAAACCAGAAGGGTTCCACAATCCTACAGTCCATGGGGAAAAGCAACCACGTAGAGTAGGTCTACCCTGGCAGGTGTCTAGGAAACGGCCCAGTTACAGGGTCTGTATAAAAGAGGAATGGCGCACATACCCTGCTTATTTACTTCTTCCTGTATTTTCCATATGGATATACATGCACATTGTCAGCAAAATGGAAACATCTAGTGCTAGAGAAGGAGTCACAGTCACCCTATAGCCTAATGTCCTTTTCTCCTTCCCAACCTCCCACAGGCAGCTGAGTCCAAGGTTTTAGTACCATTCTTGAACATGGCCTTATTTTTGACATGGTGAGATAAATCGTTCTTCATATGAGAAAACTAACTTTGTTTTCTTCTTTGTCCTTTGTTTTCCCTCCACAAATGGATGCCACCGTTCCTCCCACCCATCCTGTTAGAAAGTAAGTAGCGGCTGAAATCTCTGAGATGTTTTGTTAAAACGTTGATGCTTTATGATTCCACCCACAATGCATGTTCCCTTTCAGAGCTTGTGCATTCAGTTATGGTGGACAAGGATTAATCTTTGTATCTGCTTTACAGAAATGTCTGGGGATGCAGACATGTACAATGTATTTGTTTCACCCTCCTTCGTAGCCACAGTTCTGTTCATGACATTCCATATTTTATGGATGTAAATAATAAAATTGCACAAATAAGGCTTTCATTTATTCCTTTTGTATAGCTGTTAAGTGAGATCGCACACTTGATTTTCAAGAAAAGGAGGTTACATTATCTAAACTATGGAATTGAGATTTAATAGCCATAAGTAAAGAGGGGGAGGGGTTAGATTATTTTTAAGGTGTATGTTCCTATTGTGTGTATTACATTGTATTGATCAGTTCCTTTTAAGAAGCGTTGGTATCTTCAGATGAAAACTCTGATTGTTTTTAAATGAGATAGACTAAAATAATGATTTTTTTAATAGAAATGAAATTAATACCTTAAATCTTGGTGGCTAATTAGAATGATTTGAACTGCAAGAATGTTTTATATGAATATAATGTCATTTTAAATCAAAACAAATTTCATATGCTTCTTTTGGGAAATATTTGGAGAAATTAAACCAGTTGTTGAGACTTTTAGAGCTATATTATCTTACAATTGTGAATTATTTTTTTAAAAGATTTTTCTATGGTAAATCTTGAGCATTTGAAGTTAGTAAACAGTATAACTTAATAAAGTACTTGTGTTCATTCGAGCTTATCATTTGTGTGAGATGAAGTCCTTAGCATCTATGCTGACATTAACCATAGCATAAAGCGGCAAGAGCTGTCTAGTATCCTGTGTACCTTAGAATATGTGTACCTTAGAATATGTGTACCTTAGAAACTGTAGTGATGTTATATTTGTTCTGTTTTCTTTTTTACCTTTAAATCTACATTCCTCTTAAATGTTCTGAATCTACATACTTTGAATTATGTACATCAGGAACATAGTATGGGGGACAGGAAGACTATTGTGGGGTTTCCTGTTAAGTGGACAATGCTATTAAGTTATGGTTTTAAAGATCTACATTGTGTCATTTTTATGGGTTGGATTCTATGTGACTTGTCATGTTAACATCTTGTCAGGTCCCTGCAGAGATTCTGCATTTCTGACAGTTTTACTAATTTAAAACTCCTGAAATCTGGCACAATCATTCCAAGCTTCAAATTTTCTGTGCTTTTGTCTGGAGAGTAGAGTATAAAAATCACATATTTTTGCAGTGTTCAGTATAACATGTGTTGCATTATTTATCTGGAATTCATTTGTAGAGAGATAGTTCTGGGGAGATGAATCTATTTTTCTTTATAGCTACGGCTGGGCCCACTTACATATGAGCAAACATTTTTCATGAGGGAAAATAATGAAATGAGGCCAGTGAGCTTGTAGGATCTTCATGAGGAGAGATGTTACATAAGACCATAGCACTGTTCCCACGTGAGTCACAATGTTACAGCCACATTGTTCTCCGACCAAATTTATATTAGGACTCTTGTTTTCCTGTCAAGCCCAATGGAATTATATTTATATGTTGGCACAGAAAAGCTGCTTCTTAAAATAATAAAGAATACTCACATTATTATAATGCTCCCAAACCTTCCGGACCACAATGCCTAGCCATGCTGACTTTTGATAGTGTTCCTGCAATTCAGCAATTTTGTCTTTTTCAATTTACCAGAAAGCATTCATAGTAAATAAGAGATTTGATCATCTTGGCTTTTAGAAAAAGCTAGTAGCATGAACTTGTAGTTTTACCTAAAATTGAAAATTTGAAAGTTTCACATCTTAAAGGCTCCTTTGTTTCAAAACATTTGGGGTTGAACGCTTATGACTCTTAAGGGGTTTGTGGAGTAGGGCTTCTAATCAACACTGATTTGACCAAGTACTGATCTTTTGGAATAGTAGAAAATAATATGCATAAAGACACATAATTAACTCAAAGCAGTATTTATACATTTAAATTCCAGCTTTCAGAGTTATTAACTTGTAAACAAAATGCAATATGCACACAGTGTACATTTTCTTAACATTTTTGTTAGGGTTTCCATATAATCCACAAATGTTTGTACATGTGTGCTCTGATACATTCAACCATTAATTTAATGTAGTATGCTTTCTTTTAGATATTGCTTGAACAATTTATTTCATTACATCTTTACTACAGATGTAATTGTTATTTGGGCAGAATGCTCTAACACACATTCCTTTATTTCACATATCCAAGGAAAGGTTGACATTGTAGAAGCTATAGCAGAGGTATGAACATAAATGTAAATTCTTAATTTGCCATGTGAGCAATTCAACACAAGGAGCAGCCTAAATACTTACAATTTCAAATCAGTTCTCCCCTGGTTTCTTATTATTCTTTTGTTGTTTTCAACCTATAAGATGAAGCAGGCCTTGAACTTTTTTTTTTTTTTTTTTTTTTTTGATCACTCAAGTGCAACTTCCAAGTTGTCTGTAATATTTTAAAACTGAGGCTTCATCATGTTATTTTGCAAAATAACACCACATAAAAGTTTGAGCTTTGGTTTCTTTAAAGTAGTGTTGGTCGCTTTGTGAATAAAAGCATAATTTGAGTTTGGGAGACTTTTTGCCTGAAGCCTGTAAAACAGATGAATCTGATTAACTTTGGGGAAGCTGGACTGGCTCTTTATTGTAATGTAGATGTTTTCAAGGGTGGCAGTGTATTTTAAATGGCATGTAAGGAGGTAGTTTTTGTTTTTTGTTTTTTTTTCTCAGACTCAGAGAATGGTTTGGCTTAATCCGTTGTGTCTCAGCTGGGCTCATTTTTTGCACACTTCTCTTTTTCTAGTGGAACCTCTCCCTTAGCCTGTCTGAATGCCATGCTTCACACTAACACTCGAATAGGGGATGGGACATTCTTCAAAATCCCTGGAAAGTCAGGCCTCTATGCTCTCAAAGTAAGTTGAATGGTTTTGCATACTGTGTGTATTCTTACTGTGGTTCACACATATTTTTAAATATATAAAGGTAAACACAATTAGATCTTTATGAATGACCTCTGTGCTTGTGAAGGTTTTCACCTCCCACACAAATGATTTGGTGTGGAGCATAAACAGTGATGGATTTCTTTAAGTAAAACCATGGTTTCACTTAATAACATGGGATAATAAAAAATAGCTGTGGCTTCCTTGGAACTTCTTGATTCTTTGACATTAATAGGGAATCATCCCAGAGAATCAGCTGGGAGTTTTAGGTGAGCACAGTGACCATACACTTCTTGACTTTATTACAGTCAGCTATGTACACTTTGCACCTGTGTGCCTTCTATAAAAAGAAGAAAATCTCCCCTTCTGCTTGAAGTTGCACTGATTTAAATCATAGATTCAGTGTGGTAGCAAATAGTAAGCTCAAGAAGTTGGTTTTTGAAAGCAATAATAAATGTCTGTTGTATAGATATATAAACAGAATATAGCTATAGAAAATAAACATTTGTTTGGCAGTGTTAGTACACTCTTTAATCCCAGCACTTGGGAGGCAGAGTTAAGTGGATCTCTATGAGTTTGAGTCCAGTCTGGTCTACAGAGTGAGTTCCAGGACAGCCAGGGATACACAGAGAAACTCTGTCTCAAAAAAGAAAAAGAAAAAAAAAAGAGAGAGAAAATGAAAGAAAAATAAAAAATATGAGCTATATAGATAAAATATTAGAATATGTTTTGGATGAAAGAATCTTAATTATCTGGTGGACTCCTCATTGCTCTTGAGAATGGGAAGTGTCATCTAGAACAGAAAATTCCTCAGGCCGGGTGGTGGTGGCACACGCCTTTAATCCCAGCACTCGGGAGGCAGAGGCAGGCAGATCTTTGTGAGTTCGAGGCCAGCCTGGACTACTAAGTGAGTCCCAGGAAAGGTGCAAAGCTACTCAGAGAAACCCTGTCTTGAAAAACCAAAAAAAAAAAAAAAAAGAAAAGAAAAGAAAATTCCTCAGGACAGCAGCTTTTGCTAAAGCAATTGAGAATGTGATCTACCAGAATAATTATACTCTGCTAGAATAATTGAAGTTAGTATATTTCAGTAGACTACCCAAGTTAAAAAGAAGTTATTGCTTTAATAAGTGATGTTTAATTAAGTGAACTTTAATAAGATAAAGTTCATGAGTTTCCTTTGATACGTTTGTTTTTAATGTCAAGAGTTACACCTGCAAAGAAAGTCTTGCGTGAGGAGGAACACCTTCTGTTCTTGTCACATTGTGTGTTTTAGAAAATAACACAAGCTCATGAACATTGCTTGCATTTTTTTTCACTTGTTTTTGATAGCCTCCTGGGTGTCCCATTTCTTGGTCAAAATTCTGAGTTGCCATCCCGGTGTCATTGCTTTATAAGGGACGGAACACAAGATGGAGAAAATGCAGTCTGTACCTGACAAAAGCACATAGTTTTGTATAGGTTTATTTAAGATTTATTTATATATTTTATGTAGAAGGGTGTTTTGTCTGCTTGTATGCACACCAGAAGAGGGAGTTCGACCCCATAGAACTACAGTTATAGACGGCTGTGAGTCATCATGTGATTGCTGGGAATTGAACTCAGGACTACTAGAAGAGCAGCCAGTGCTCTTAACCACTGGGACATCTCTCCAGCCCTGTGTGTAAATTTTAGAAGACTGTCCAGAGACGTTAACCACGGTGATGTTTTTTTCTCAATGCTTTAATGTTTTTCAATCTTCCATCCGAAGGAGTAACTTTTATATTAAAAAAATAATAATCAATATTACAATTCTGAATTAGATATAACTCTGATAATACTTCAGGATTCTAAAAATATTATTCAGTTGCTAATACACCTCTATAAATCTTTTGTTGTTGTTGTTTGTTTGTTTTCAAAATAATACAGAAAGAGGAGTCATCATGCCCAGTGGATGGAACATTGGATCTAGTGTGTGACCCAGACCTGGATGGCACTGAGATGGCAGAGGCCAGTGCCAACGGAGAGGAGAATAGGGGTGAGTGACTCACACACCCTTGCTCTCTTAAAAGCTGTATCTGTCATTCAAATGTCAAGTCACTACTTGCTTTCTCCACCGTTACAGATGTGATGTTTCTGCTACTTTTTTATCACTTAAGATTTATCATCTATCATTTTTTATATAAAAACTTAGCATCAAAGAAAACCCCGACATCCTTTCCTGTTTCGTTATTTTAAACAGTTTCCTTGAATAACTTTCTTGGATGTTACCAGAATCTGCATATTCCTCCCTATAGTGATAGAGGGTTCCTGCTTGGTGTCTCTGCTTTTATTTCAATGGGTGGGCTAAGATCAACAGCATCTTATGACTGGTGGTTCTAGTTCTTGTTACTGCCCTGGTTCTCGTAAGTTAAGGCTAGATAGTGTCACTGTAACTCACAGAATCAAGACAATGTCAGCTAGATTTTCCTTTCACAGAAGCCACTGTGCTGGTTCCCAGCCAATTCGCTGGTCCCACAACTGCCCACATATGATGACTGGGGAGGAAGGCTGTAGAATTAAAGTCTCATCTGTGGACTCATAGGAATTAGTAAATTATCTTTAGGCAAACAAGCCTTGTAGAAATATTGCATTTCAGTAACAACAGGAGTCATTCATTTTGCTCCTAGCATAGTGAACACCACAGCCCTTGAACTGCTTGTGCCTCTTAGAGGCCCTAGAAGCTGGGTGCTACTTCACTCCTATTTGAACTGCAGACACGCGTGTGAAACAGATTATGTCTTACCAGAAAGGCTACAATGCTCCATACATTTTCACTATCCTGCGTTTGACTCAATGTCCCTACTTCTCTCCCTTTTGAGCCCTCCTCCTACTGCCAGGGTAGTCCTCTGGCAAGGCAGAAAAATGCAGCTCTGGCATCCTGGATGAACTGGTTAGTATGGCCTCTTCCTGTCTTCATACACGGTGGAGGAGAGTCTGCCTGAGTCAGTCTTAATGTTGTGCTGATTGAGTGTATGACAGTATACACAGTCAGCATACTCTCTCTCAACATATGCTTCTATCTTCTATGAACCAAGCACAGTTCTCATCAGCAGTAAACAATAAAGCAGCTTGCTAGTGAAAATTGAGTACTTTGACAGACAATTACAAAGCAAGTATATAAAAGTTGTTCTTGTCCAGTGGTGACAACTGATACTCGGACATGAATAAGCAAGTGTCTACTGAGGAATGAATAAACTCCTTCATGGAGTGAGAGAGCAGAGGTTTAAGGCCCGAGAGTTCTGGGTAGAGGGAACAGCAATTCCAAAGGCCTTGAGGTAGCAGAGTACCAGGAATGTTCCCCAAACAGCAAGAGATGGGTGCACAGGGGGGATTTTAGTAAATTGCAAAGTCATACAGCCACATTATATAGCATCTTCAGGTATCCAGATCGTGTTTTACATGAGATACTGAACCCTTGTACGGTTTTAAGGTGGAAAGACAATGGCCTCAACTGGATTCTACTAAGATCACTAAGTAAAAGGAAACTGGGAGACAAGGGCAAAAAATAGGGAGGGCAGTTGGAGACTTTTGTCACCATTGGGGCATGGGGAGGTGAGGACATTGGAAAGGACAGAGAAGCAATGGATGGGATGGCAGTGATTAGTTTCTGGATATATGTGAGGGATGATCCAACAGCAGCTGCTCACAAATGTAGAGTTAAGATAAAGGGGTTGAGGGTGAATCTAGACTTTGGATGTGAGTAATCAAAGAAGAGCATTCTTAATACCTTAGCTTATGTATCAGTTACATTTATTGTTGTTGGGCAGAAGCTTAGGGTTTATTTTGGCTCACAGTTTGAGTGTACAGTTCACCAGGGTAAGGAAGTCATGGCAGCAAGAGCCAGAAGCGGCTATCTCATCGCATCTACTGTTAGGAAGTAGGGAGAGATGAAGGCTGGGGATTGGCTTACTTGCTTCTTTTAATTCAGCCTGAGACTCTAGCCATAGAATAGTGCAACCAGTTGTTTTGGATGAGTTTTCTTACCTCAGTTAAGCTCATCAAGAAACTTCCTCACTGACATACCCAAAGGCATGTCTCTGAGGTGATTCTGGATATGTCAGATTGATGATAAATAGTAGCTGTCCCAACTAGAATGCTGGGTTTCCAAATGATAATTGGTTTGGGGAAGGTTTATTGAACAGGAGCTCAGGTTGGGGGTGTGGGGCATGCGATTTGTATTTTATTGTTCAGGTAGATGTGTTAAATGGTCACCAAATTGCCAGGGAAAGATTGGGCAGAGAATAGACACCTAGAGATTTTCCATTGGCTGCAATCATTTGTAGACATGGAATTGGTTGAGGACACTAAAGGTAAATCTCAAAAACAGAAGAAAAGGAGGTTCATGATCTCAAGGAGGGCACTTGATTGTCTACAGATTGGAGAGACTCTAGAAAAGGGTGAAACAATGTGTTTCTTAGAAGACAGAGATTCAAAAATGTCCATACTTCCTCCCATAAAAGCACTAACCACTCCAACTCTGCTTAGCTTTTGATTAAGATCAGGTACATTGTAATCCTTATCTACCTGGATGTTTGACACCAATCTGGGCTGGAAACATTATCCTGAGATGAGCAGAAATTGGGAGGGAAACAGGGGGAGAGAGATGGGAACCATGGAGGAGAAAAGGAAGAATACATTTCTACTAGATTCATGCTTTGTTGATGCACTCGGTGAGGACAGAAACAGCCTTGGGGACTTTGATCACAGCCTGCATGTGATGGGTTCTTGAGAGTGAGAAGGAAACCTGGAAGGACTGCAGACAGTTTCAAGGATTCAAGGATTTTTGAAGGAGAGGAAAAGGAAGTGGGAAAATACTTGGAAAGGGGATATAATGGATAAATTATTATTTTTTTCTTAACGAAGAAAAAAACATTAGAATCATTGTGTGTTTACTGGTAGGAAAATCCCAGTGGAGGAGAAATGGATCTAGTGGGAGGGACGGGCACTGCCATGTGCTTAACAAGAGGAGAGAATGTTGATGAAGACGAAAATCTACGCAGATGAAGAAGCTGGTTTTAGCTAAAGGCACAGGCATGATGGAAAGCAGGCAGTAGAAAAGTCAGGCTGTTTGAGTAGAAGGGCAAGTGGGTGAGTACACAGACATGGGAGGGGCCCAAAGAAGGCCCTTCCTGCTTCAACTTTTTCTAAGGAAAGGATGTCAGTTCGGTAGCCAAAGGTTGGAGAGGGGAAGCATGCTCAGAGATTTAAGGAGAAGATTAAGTCAACCCATGCATCTGATAGCATTAAGGCCATTTCCCTAAGCTTATCAATGCTGAGTGTACTAGAACAGCAATCCTATTGTGATTTCTCACAGTTATGTTCAGACCACTGAACATGTACACAGGTAGATTTGACTGCCATTGAGGTCTTGTTGTGTGGCTGATGATTCAACATAGGAATGAAGGAATGGAGGGTATATAGAGGAGAGATTTATGGTCACCATAGTTTTTAAGACAGATGTTACTAGTGCCTTGGATGAATGGGCTTACCTAGAGGAAAAATTACCATTTTTAAATTAGAACAAAGATATAAACACTGATAGAGTCCCTGATTATGGTATTCAAGAGTAATCCTGAATATTGAAGCCAAAAATATGATAGAAATAGTATGGATAATGTTTACCAAGTGAGAGCTAAAATTTTCCAGAAATGGAAGGTACCCTGGAGTTGGCCAGAACGGGTAGCTAAGAGTAGGAGTTAGTGATTGGTGCATACCTATTTCACCTGGACTGGACACTGGCAGGGCTACTTTTAAGTAGACCAGCTGTGATAACCCAGGAGCAGTGCCCACCCGATCAAGCCTAATAAGAGCACAATGGTGGCCCCTTTCTCTGTAAGAGGTGAATGGCTGGCTGTGAAGGGCTTACTCTGTGATCTAACTGCCTTTGAGTCACCTGTGTCCTTGTAGATAATTCCAGTAAACTTAGGGTTCATCGGGTTGGACTTGGACAGATCCACGAATAAATGAACTTTTACATGCACCCAGAGTGAGTCACTCAGGATACATATGCTCTGATGGCACAAAACGCAGTGCTGGGGTCAAGTAAGGAACAGGGAAGAAGAATGGTCCAAAGAAGCAGTGAGGGTCACATAGGTCACCTACCCTATTCCGAGGCCCAGTAGTACAAGATATGTGCAAAAGACAAAAGTCTACCGTGTCGCAGTATCTTGGGGTCCTGGTGTACATGGGAGAGAGCCAAGATTTGTCAATCAAGAAGCAAAGTAATGATTTGGAGAAAATGTTGAGATTGCAGAAGTTTTTCTAATGACTTACCCAGAATTCCAGGGGAGACAAGGATTTTAGGGCAGGCATAGAAGAAAGGGAAGGAGACCCCAGCCAGTAATTAAGTCAAAGCAGGGATAAGCAGACTCCCCTAATTTGACATGTGATTAGGTACTTCACAGAATAGCTCAGACCTGCACATATCCAGCTAATGTGACCCAAATTAGATTTCCTGGCCTCTCCTTTGAAGTTGCATTAGGGAAATTGCTTTGGGGAAATCGCTGAAAGAATAGTAAATAGCTTATTTCCTTGAGTACTCCTTGGCTCACCCACCTTTGTATCTTATTGCAAACCATAATTGCTTCTTGCAGGACAAGCATATTTCCTATCCACAAAAGTACCCTGTGTAGCGTGGAAAACCTAGAGAGTGAAAATCTATTGAGAGCTGATGATGCCAGCCTTTGCAAATAGCCCACATTGCACGAACTTTGGTATTCACAGCATTCCTCTGATGCAGATGGTATTTATAGGTTCTCTTGCTTGATTTGATCACAAAGAACAGTCTTAGGGACCTCTCAGATTGTATCCAAACCCAGATGTGTATCTGACACCAAAAGCCAGGTTCTCACCATTCTGATGTGCTGCCTGGAAAAGCAGGGAACAGTTATTACCTAGTGGTAGAGGTGATTTGCCCTGCCAATGTGAGCCCTCAGGTGTTCGGATCATCCCCCTGAGAAAGTTTTCCACATGTGTGGATATGGATCTAAGGGAGAAAAGGGAGAGAAAAGCAGAGGAGCTGGAGAGATGGACCCACTACCTGTTCTATCTGTGGCCCCTCCCATTGCTTCTTTGGTGTAGAGACTGAGAAGTATCTAGGGGAATAATAATCAGTGATTGGTAAGATACCTTTGGCACAATTGAAAGACTCAGTCTGGCATCACCGAGTTATTTAAAATTAATAAAGATTAATTGTTGCACCATCAGAGAGGGAAACAAAGATACCTGGGAAGAAGTGTGTTACATTGACTAATAGTAAACTGAGGCTGGAGAGATGGCTCACTGGTTAGGAGTGCCTACTGATCCTGTAGAGTTTGCTCTTCAGTGCTTGTGATTCCAGCTCCTGGGAATCTGACACCCTCTTCTTACCTATACTAACATGAAGAGATATGTACACATATACTTAACTTAAAAATAAATCTACTGGAAACAACCCAGATGCCTGTCAACTGAAGAATGGGTTAAGAAAACGTGGTACATATACACAATGGAGTACTACTCAGCAGAGAAAAACAATGACAGCATGAAATTTGCAGGCAAATGGATGGAACTAGAAAATAGCATCCTGAGTGAGGTAACCCAATCCCAGAAAGGCAAACATGGTATGTACTCACTCACAAGTGGATTCTAGATATAAAGCAAAGAACAATCAGACTGCAACCCACAGAACCAGGGAGGCTATATAGCAGGGGGGACCCCTAGGATGACTGTGGCTTATAATAAGTTTTGGTTTTACTCAATTAACTGGGCAAGCCTCAATGGAACATTTCAATATTGGGCTAAGAATTTATACTGTATCAAGCTGATAATAGATAAATAAATAAATAAATAAATAAATAAATAAATAAATAAATAGCAAACAAATAAATAAATAGCAAATAAATAAATAAATAAACTGAAAAAAATCTTAGGGGTAAAACAATACCAAGCATCAGTCTATAGTATCTGGATGTCAGTTCCTGTAGTAGCGTTCATATCACTGATGTCCTGCTTAAACCTTCTCTTGGAGTCAGCTGGCCACAAGAACAGGTTCTTAGAAAATGGCAGGTGCTTTGCCAAGATACTTTTATTAAAGTTCTGTTGAAACAATTCTCAATTTTGGCTGTGAGATTTATGGGACAAAGAACTATGACTATGCCCATGTCTCTTTGACTTTTGTGTCCCTCATATGAACAAATATTGAACACACAGACTTGAGAAAGTAGACTGCTCAAATTTTACAAGCTAAGCTCTGGAGATCAAAGAGTGATTTAGGTGAATCGGTTGATACATCTGTGTTGACAAGCCATGACAAGCTATGCCTATATCAGTATAGATCTGTGTCACACAAAGAAAATATTATGAATTTTATGGTCTATTTCAGGCAGAGATTTATGAGTGTGTTTGTGTCTGAGTTATTTTTGAGCATAATACAGAGGTATATCATAGCTTTCCTCACATGTTAAGTTGGTTTACAATACGTTACTCTCTTGCAGAGTCCATAATAGTTTATATTTAATAATATCACCAGTAGACAGTCTTTACCCTCTTCATCCTCTACTTAAAAGTTGCTATTAATAAGAAAAAAAGTGTCTCTTTTGTAGCTGTAATATATTTCATGCTTAAGATAAACAGCAAGCCGACCCCTTTCTTTTAATGAGGAAACTGGAGAATGTATAATTTTCATCTACAAAGATCAAAAAAAAAGTTCTGCTTGCTATTAGCTCTAATGGCTTCAGAGAGGAAGCCACACTAAGGCCAGGGAATTAGTATTTTTAAAGTCTCCATTTACAGAGAGAGGAGAGAGAGGACGGCAGGAGAGAAGAGGAGAGGAGAGGAGAGGAGAGAGGGGGGAACAAAGGCAGGAAGGGAGAAAGGGAGGGAGGGGGTGAGGGAGGGAGGGACAAGGAGAAAAACAGGAACATATATCCAATGTTGTTTAGACCTTAAATCCCAGTATGTATAATGATTTCACCATTTCAAGAATTTTATATGACCCCTTTTCATTCTTCTTTATAGCCAGTTTTATAAGTGGGTTTCTGATTGTGTGATTCTTGGCAGAGTTATGTTAACTTAATGAAACTCTGTTCAGCTCACTCTTTGTTTTCATTGGCTCAAAGGTTACAGTTGGAGGGGTTCTTTTTTTTTAATATCAAAAGTGAAAGTTGCTTTCAAATGGCTCAAGTGTATGGGTAAGATCTCTGCTGAAGCATCAGTCACACAGAGACCAGGAGCTTCGTGGAGAAAGTGGGCGAGTTTCTAATGAAGGCGCAGGCCCGCTGGAGGAGTGCTCACAGTGTGTCCTAATTATATAGCATATTCACACTGGGAAGGGGTGGAGGCGGAGGGTAGCAGGGGTGCAAGGGGAATGACTGGAGTAACTAGATCTATCTACCCACTGAATTAGTTACTTTTTCCTGTCGCTGTGACAAAATGCCCGAAAAAGGTGACTTAAGAAAGGAAGGGTTTCTTTCTGCTCACAGATTGAGCAGGAAACACAAGGCGGTTGTTCATGGTCCTCCCACAGTCAGGAAGACAAAGATAAATGCTGGTGCTCAGCTCAGTTTTTCCTTTCTAATTCACTCCAGATCTCAGTCCATGGGATGGTCCAGCCCACATTTAAGGCAGGTTTTCCTCTTTAGTTAAATTCCTATGGAGACACCCTTACAAGACACACCCATAAGTGTATCTCCTAAGTGAATCCAAATTGAATCAAGCTAACCATAAAGATTAACTACCCCAGGGTCTTGTTTTTCTATTTGCCTGTGGTGCCCCACTGTGCTACTTTGCAAGATGCTAAGTGTCTGCACACATGTGGGTTTTTTTAATTTGGGGGGTGGGATATGCAGGGTGTTGTAGGCAGGCTTCCAGTTGGTCACTGAAGAGACAGTGTTGCCACTGTCTGCCTGGCATCCCTTCCTGAGAATTTTGTGGGCATGAGAAAGAAATTCCTTCAGGGTTTGTACCATGCCACCTGGTTTCCTTGGGTTAAACAAACTTGTCCCTTATCCAACATCTCTGCATTTTAATCAACAGCTTGTTAACCAGTGGAGGCACCTGCTCTACTTTGGTGGGCTACAGAAACTTAAGTATGTGGAAATAGTGTTGTTTTAGCTACATATGGAAGACAGTACAGAGGGAAGGGAATACTCTTCAGAGAATTGACCATTGGTGGGATGTCAAACTTCCTCTGCCCACACTCCTTCCCTTTCCTCATGCTTTTATCCCTGCCCACGGATTTCACAGTTCATGAGAAATAAACGAGATTTCAAAAGATCATTCTGCTGTGACTTTTCTTGTACCTAGTCCATTTAAGGAGACATTTTCCTAAACATGTCCAGGGAGGGTAGGAATCTTCAAGTCCAGCCCTCTTAGGTTTTTTCCCTCTGTGTTTTTGATAACCTTTATAGCAAAGAAGGATTTCCTTATGTTGAGTCTTTGTGCTTTTAATTAAAACAATTTTCTCCTTTCTTCTGCTGCCCTGTGATGGAGAACAGCTGGTTACCATCACCCCACCACCCCCTTCGTCTTCTCCAAGTGACTCCCTCCCACTCCTTCAAACAAGACTTAGATATTACTTCCACTTCTTTTATCCATCAGGGGCCTCTTTTTCTTACATCTCCCTCCTTGAACTGTGAACTCAGTTCATGGATAAATGGGTTTTAGTCAGTTTTAACAGCTCTGAGCCATGGGGGAAGAGAAAGTTTGCTTTTCAGTGCAGATAAAGTTCCCCCATTACATATCATTTCCTAACTTCTCTTGTGTTACAAGAGCAAAATTCCATAATAACGATAAAGATGAGAAGGAGTGTGATCTCATAAGAAAAACAAGCTCCCTCTCACATAAAAATACAATTAAAGGTATTCCCCCAATTATTCATCTTAACGAGCTCATTTTGATTTATATCATCAGAGACATGTACATCGGAACAAGGCAGCCATGCTCTTTAAAAACTGTACGTTCTTGCTGGTGCCAGATAATCCATTTTCTCTGTCTGTAAAGTGACTTTTTACAACTGTTTCTCAAACAGCTATCTGTGTACCCTGCCTGATACTTTACATTCTGACATATGACGTGATTAGCAATAAGTCCATTAGTGAAGATTGGCCCACACAAGCCTTTTGCTCTTATATTTTTTTCTGTGGTCTTTCCTGTGTTTCATTTTCTGGGTCTGTTGTTCTATTTCTATGCAGCTATTCCAGGAAATGGAGTAGCATTGACGATCTGGGGTGTTATGCCACTATAAGAGAAATAATTGGGGACCTGCAGTAATAACTCAGTGCTTTCCCCATGAGCATAAAGACCTGAGTTTGATTCCCATTAAGCATATTAAAGGTTGAGTATGATGGTACATATTTGTAGTCCCAGCACTAGGAAGGTAGAGACAGGTAGATCATTGTGGTTCACTGGCCAGCCAGCCTGGCATAAACAGTGGCCCCCATGTCCCCATGAGACACTTGTCTCAAGAAACAGGTGGACAGTTTGAGGAAAGACATCAGAAATTAACTCCTGCTCTCCAAATGTTTGTACATATAAGTGCATGTAAACACAAACATACACACCCATATGTATACACACACAACAATAACAACATATGTATACACATGTACACATAACAACTTACAATACAATGCAATTTTGTTGTTGTTTAGCATTGTTTTTATTTTATCTTCTCTGTCACTACTCTCAGCCACCCCCACACCTCCTCTCCCCCAGATCTACTTCTCCTCTGTTTTCCTTAAAAAAAGAGCAGCTCCCCCCCACCCCCGCCCCCAGGGATATCAACCAAACTCTTCATGGCTAGTTACAATATGATTAGGTACAAACCATCATATCAAGGTTGGACAAAGTAACCCAGTAGGAGGAAAAGGGTCCCATGAGCAGACAAAAGAGCCAGAAACACTCCCCACTGATTTGTTCTCTGGCTGGCTCAGATAGCTTTCTTGTACACTGTTAGCTTTCTTGTCCACAAGAACACCAAGCTACACAAACATAACATACATGCAGAGGATGTAGGTCAGACCCATACAGGCTCCATGATTGCTGCGTAAGTCTCTGAGCCCCTATGAACCCTGCTTAGTTGGTTCTGTGGGCCATGTTCTTCTGGTGTCCTCAACCTCTATGGCTCCTACATTTCTTCCTCCCCATCTTCCTTGGGGTTCCTGAGCTCCATTCCCAAGTGCTTGGTGGTGGGTCTCTGCATCTGCTCCCATCAGTTGCTGGGTGAATCCTCTCTGATGACAATTTGGCTAGATACTGATCTATGAGTATGGCAGAATATCTTTAGAAATCATTTATTTATTTATTTATTTATTTATTTATTTATTTATTTATTTATTTATTTGCTGGTTGTTTGGTTCTATCCTAGGTCTCTGGGCTATTCAGCCTCTGGTTTCTGGCCATCCAGGCTGTGTTGGGCATGGGCTCCCTCTCATGGCATGGTTCTTAAGTTGAACAAGTCATTGGTTGGCCACTCCTACAAGTTCTGTGCCATCATTACTCCAGCACATCTTGCAGGCAGGACAGGTTGTAGGCTGCACTGGTGTCCCAGGCCACCACTGGAACCCTTGCCTAGTTACAGAAGATGACTGGTTCAGGCTCCATATCCTCCATTACTAGGAGTTCTTGCTAGGGTCACTCATAGATTCCATGGAGTTCCCACTGCACTAGGTTTCCACATTCCCCCACCCCCAATGCCTATGGTATGTTTTACCTCATACAAACAGAATCTGGTTTTCTTTATTTCAATTATTCTGAGAAATTCTTACTGATTTTATGATAGGATGGGAGTTAGGCATCTGTAAGGTGGAACTCCTTAGGTATGCTTTTCTTGTTAAATACATCATTTTAGTTTGATGCTTTCTCATTGTCTAATATATGTTTAAAGGGATACTTTAAAGGGTACTCAGAGATATTAGCATAATTAAATCAGAATGGCTGACTAATCAATACTTGTAAGGGGAGTTTCCTGTAGGTACATCTTCTGTGTGGGAAATGTTCTTAGTTACCTTTGGAGCTTCAGTGTTTCACCCAGGGCAAACCAAAATGTTTATTAACCATTTGTTGACATTCTAGATCAGTTATGGTATACCTGGTTCTGTGATAGGCAACTGCAATTTGCTTATCAGTATTAGCCACAAAATCACTAGAGATTCACAGCATTGTCTTTTATGGCACACATGCGTGTACACACACACAAAGCATACTCATGCATACACAAGGACATATTCGTACACACACATGCACACATGCATGTCCTAATTAGTTTTTTATTGTCAACTTGATGCACCGGGGAAGGACCATCAATTGAAGAATTTGCCTCTTTTGGATTGGCCTTTGAGCGTGTCTGTGGGGCATTTTCTTGATTGCTAATAGATATAGGAGAGCCCAGACCACTGGGGCTATGCCATCCCTAGGCAGATGGTCTTAACCTGTACAGGTAAACTGTCTGAGCCAGCCAGAGAACAAACCAGTAAAGCAGCTTTCCTGAGGGTTGTTGCTTCAGATTCCAGCCTTAAGTTCCTGCCCTGACTTCCCTCAGTGATGGACCTGGAAGTGTAAGATGAAACGTTTTCCTCATTGGGTTACTTTTGGTCATGTTGTTTACCATTGCAATAGAAAAGTAATCTAGTAAAATATAATATTAGCATCTTATTTCATGATTACTTTTGGTTTACTTTTTTCCCCTAAAATAAGGCTCCACAGAGCTAATGAAGCAGATTTTGGAAACATAGTGAGAATTTCATTCTCTCAGCTATATTTTATTCATACACATTATTGTGCTAAATAATGTCAAGAGCCTCAATGGTTAAAATGTTGAGACTCTGTTCTTTAACAGTTTCTTGAGAAAATTGCTATTTCCGTTATTTTATTGCTAGCAGTCCTCTGTTGCTAGTTTGTTTTGGCATATCATACCCTTGGAGTGTTTTTTTTTTAATGCAACAAGGAAACTTCCTTAGGCCCAATTGACTGTACCCACTTTGACACAGGAATAACTTTAGAGAGGACATCTCTCCCTAGGCTGGATCCAAAAAGGATTAAGGAATTACCTTTCTCTGAATGAATTGAAGTCCAGGAAAATTTTAATTGGGGTCAAATGGGTTTCCTGTTATTTTTTATGTCAGTTTTTATACTTTTTGGCATGCATTTTAGTTGCTGCATTGATCCAGAATATCTACTTACACAATTTCAAATGTAAGTACTATGCACAAAACACACTGTAATCCAAGTTGAGACCTTTGGACAATTTCCCATGTGGGCTTTACTCTGGAATCACTCGCTTATTGATCTTTCAAGACAAAGTATAGTTATCACGATTATGTTTCTATTGGCATAGTTTTCTTTGGAATTAATTGCTCTACACCATTGTTCTTTAAAAAAAGAATAGTTTTTAAACAGTGTGGTTTTATAATGTGTACATATACATGTAATCAACTGTAAGTGGGAATAACATCTAAAAATCCAGGCAGAAGGTCGAGAGAAGACAACATTAAGTGATAAAGAAAGGCAGGGTGGGCAAAGGGGGCATTGAACATGGAAGAGGAAAAGTGTCTATCTGTGGGGAGCTATGAGTGGAAGGTGGGTGCAGGGGGTAGGGGGAGCTGGGGAAAGAAACCATAGAAGCACACCTTAATAAACATTGTCACAATGGCATCTAACATACAATATGATGACTTAAAGGTAAACGTTAAACCTCGTGGTCCCACAGTTGAATCATGAGCATTTTTGTATGTTTATTGACTCTTTGTTCTTCAGTTTTTGAGAATGGTCTACAGTTCCAATTAGAGATTATCATACCAAGGAACTTAAATCTATTCAGAGAAACAAATATCACATATTTTCTCTCAATTTTCAGTCCTACTATACATACATACACACATATACACATACATATGTACATGTATTTAACTATGAAATTAAAATAGAAACTGTTTTGGAGAACAGAGGGAACTAATAGGAAGGACTAAAAAGGACTAAAGGCAGGAGAGAAAAGGGAGGGTGAGGGATTGAGGGGGATCTGTTCAACATATAATGCACATGTATGAAGCCTGTTTACCCCATTTCTTTCTGCATTTCATTTTGTTCTGGACATGAAGAACGTATTTAGTAAAAGTTGTATGTGTGAACTAGTGATTAATAAATAGACAGTAAAACCCAGCCCACTTTTAGAGAATTACTGTGCCCCAATGGTGGCCACAGTGTTGTCCCAGTTCTCTGATATGGTGTCTATTCATTGTGATGTTTTTCTGCCGACAGTATATATATATATATATATATATATATATGTGGCATTTTTGTAGGAACCTATTGGAATTTGAGAGCATCGTCTGTGATTGTTTTAGGAAACTAATAGGGAGAATTAGAAGAAAATTGATAGAAATGAAACGAGTTGAAGTCCACACCCTTTCCTGAAGGAGGCACTTCAAGTAGAGGTCTCTCAAATCGCTGTTGCTTATGGGGGTGACTTAGTGGGATGCACAGTGGTGAACAGAATGAAAAGCCTGTATGGAAGTGACTGAATACGGTCCCGGCCCTGGCATGCACTGTTGTTCGTGCCCACACTGCTTCTGCCATTTTTTATGTAGCTTAATGACTTTTAGTTTTGACTTTGAAATTTTGTTTTTATTTCCTTGCACAAAACCCATAAAATTGTGGCTTTCCTCTTAAAGCAAGGCAACAAGTAAGGGTGGTACAGAAAAATACATTTATGCGTAGCACTGGTCCCTGCAACTGCTAACTCATTTGTGAGGAATGTTCTTTAAGTTGGCTTTCCTATTTGTCTTAATTGACTTTAGAAATATATATATATATGTATATATATAGATAGATAGATAGATAGATAGATAGATAGATATAGATTAATTTTTCAAAAGGTTGCTTTTCCCCCAATTTTAAGAACGTTTATAAATGCTTTTCTATAATTAAAATATAATTTCTAGCTGTGTTTTTCTCCTCTTCCTTCATCTCTTGATATAAGCAATAATTAAAAGTTAACTGCAATGATAGATACTTTAAATGAATTTAATGAAAGTCAGATTCAAACTTCAAAGGTAATGAACATGGAATAGCTTGTCTTTGCACATAAGTAAGTCCTGAGTTGCTGAGCCCTTGGGTGCTGTGGCAAGAGTACATTCCATCACTGCAGAGACAGTCGGGACTGTATCCCCTGACTTCTTCCAAGGATGTGTGGTAGGAAGAAGCACGGCTTCTGCAGAGGCAGTTAGGGGAGCTTTTGGAGAGGCTGTTCGAGTTTGATCTTCTGAGATCAGTTCACAAGGCTGAGTGACGGGGGAAGACTCCTTGGGAAGGATACAGTGAGAGTAAGTGCCACAAACAGCAGGGGCGTGTGCTCCAGAATCATTAAATGCCCTCCTTGGCTACCTTAGATGTGGTGGAGGTTGTAGAAGCCAGCGCAACGTGAGACCGGAAATACAGGCAGATCGATAGAGTCTACTTTCTGATTCCTCCCTCATTTGTGTCTTGAGTTGAAGATCAAAGCTGGATTTGTGGGGCAGTTGTTCTTCTGTTAGTGAGCTAACGGTGGATTAGAAGGGGATCTTCATGGGACCACTCAACTTTAAACATATGCAGGTTGTATGGCATCAACTATTGCAATAGCATGTTCAAGGTCAATGGAATGAAAAAGAGGCCAGAGGATAACTTGGAGACACCTAGAAAAAGAGACCACAGTTGTCTGCGACACTCCCACCTTGTCTCTGGTTGTTAAGAAGACTTCATGGCTGCCTATAACCTTTGCCTTCAGTCCTTTTGAATAAGGAGTGGGTAGCTTGTGTGTAAAGTGATAGCCGAGAGGCAAGTTTGAAACTAGAAGATTAAACTGTGCTTTCAGTTTGCCTTATTTGGGGAGACAAAATGTAGTATGCAAAGGTATCTCTGTACCTTTTAAGAAATACTGAACACCAACTTGGCCAGTGAAAATGCACATCCTTGTTTTTGTTTCCTCATTCTCAGTGTATTCGTTTATGGTATCTGTGAGAAGGGCAGGTTATCTTTTTTTAAAATTCCATGCTTCTCTGACATACAAAGACCTGTCATTAATTCTGTGATCACACTAACATAGTTTAAAAGAAAGGAAAAACCCCAGCTCCCATTCTGTCTTAAATGCCAAGAAGATATCAGGTTCTAAGCCTCATGTCAAGGTTTGATATTTATTGGATAAATCATCTGTCCCCGTTGTCCGATTTCCTGGCTCCTGTTGTAACTTCACTTACAGGGAATTTCCTTTGATCTCTCCTCTGACATCAACTTATCTTCAGTTTGCCTTTCACAATCCAAGCTCCACCTCTTGGATGAATACTCAGACCTCCAGTTATTTATCACATCTATTCCTATGACAGCTGCAAAATAAGTATAAAAGGGTGAAAGAAAGCCTTGTGTTCTGTCAGAATATGAATCTGCATAATCCATTTCCTCAGTGGATGGGTATTTCCCATTCTACTACCCTCCTCTCATATGTTTGGCAAAAGAACGAATGAATTAACTCAGATGTTCATAGTAATCTTTAGGTTTACATTTGTCCATGCTTAAAACTAAATATGTCCATTATAAGCCACCGATTGGGGTCTAGGGATGAACACGTCCATACCCAATGCCAAGGCATAATCATTCATAGATTTTATTGTTGAGTGCACTTCCTTTCCCCTTAATAGTGTATTTTTTTTTAATCAGAAGCAGATATTTAGAGAAAACCATTTTGACCCAGAGAATCATGTCAAGATCAATTGGAGGTGTGAAGGGGACAGTAGCTGAAACGTGGTGTTATTGGTGGTACTGCATTGAATTTTGAAGGAAGGGCAAAGAGAAGGCTAATAATTCGGGGTCAGGGAAGGCCTAGCTTGAAAATGCACTTTATGGTTTTCCTCGGGGCCTGATCTCTCCACCCCCAAGTCCTTCATTTTGAGCTCTGAATTGAACATACTCTTGATACATGGCTGTGAATAACTACAAATAAACACAGGACAATAACAGAGCTAAAACATACATGTTGACACTAAAGTAGATTTCCTAATAAAGAGGGTGTCCTAGGTCAGAGGGCAAGAGGCAGCATGGTGAGAGCCGCAGCTGTTCTCTTCCGGAAGAACACACAGGTGCACCCTGCTCTCACAGCAGATGGATAATGAAAAGGGCACAAAGGTGTGGGAGCGCTCAGTCAGAAACTGTTGTTGTTTGATCCCGCTGCATGGAAGTTTACATTTGGAAGATTGATGATTCTGAGCCAGCGAGATGGCTCAGCCACTAAAGACACCTATTAACAAGTCTGAGGACCTGGGTTAGATCTCTGGAACACACATGGTAGGAGAGAATTGACTCCTGCAAGTTGTCCTGTGACCTCCACACAAGGCCTGTGACATGCCTTCACTCAAACACATATAAACAAAGTAAAACAATAAAACTTTTAAAGTTTTTATTTAAAAAAGATGTACCATTAAAAGTGTTTCATAAATAAATTGATAGTAAATTTGAATTTACATCTTCAATGAGCTAAAGCAATTTCATATCTTCTGTGAGTTTCTCATTACCTGCGGACTTCATTTGGTTCTCCATTAACCTGGTCACTAAATTTTCAGTTTCCTGAGTAGAGGCGCCACCAAGAATGTAGAAGTCATAAAGCATATTTGCTAATGTCTACTTTACTTTTAGCTAGACTTTTATTATGTCCATTGCTGTTAGTTGGTCCAACTAGGATGATATATCCTGTCTGCCACCTTTCTGTCACCTCCTTGCCTGGTCACACATTATAGAGACTTCAGAATATTAAAAACAGAATCTGTATAATTGGTGGACAGATAGGTCTGTCTTTGGAGTGTGATCTGGTGGGTATTTATTGGTAAAGAATCTTTGTTGAAGTGTCAGCAACCAGACCAGTGCAGTAGTCATTTCAAGGAAAGAAGCCTGGTCCTCTGGTCCCCAGTGTTTACTCGAGACATGTTATAAAGGGGGTCTATACTAGAACATCTAGACTGTCTTTGTGAAAATTGTCTACTGTATCAAGCATAAAAAAAAGCCATCTGATCTTTAATTCAAAGACTTCTGTCTCTATATGTATATCCAGATCTTTTTTTAAAAGATTTTATTTTTATTTATCTGCATGTGTGTGTATCTCTCTCTCTCTCTCTCTCTCTCTCTCTCTCTCTGTGTGTGTGTGTGTGTGTGTGTGTGTGTGTGTGTTGATGAACATGTGTGAACACTTGCCTGCAGAGTTCAGAAAGGGCCATCATACCCTATGGAATTGGAATTATAGGCAGTTGTTTTCCAACCCACACAGGTGCTTGCAACCAAGCCTGGGTGCTTTAGAAGAGCAAAAAGCCATTAGTGAGCCATCTTTCCAGAAGCAGATGCCAAAATGTGTTTAGTATAGTACTTCCTGGTTCTGTTACCCTACCACTGGATAACCTAATCCTCTAATCTCTATTCACTTTCCACTTAGTACATCCAACATCATGCAGCTAAATTCTAATTCTTAAAATGTGGAATTTTTACCATCAGATCTTCATTTTGAGGGACAGTACTTTTGGTAGAAAACAGTCAGCTGCGGGACTGGGCTAGCCTGGGATCCCAAGTATGATCTCATTGTCTGTAACAGTATGTGACTTTCTGAGCCTTTCTGAGCTCTAGTTTTCTCTCTGCCCTTTATGGAAATGACTTATTTTTCTTGTAACAAATAAACTCTAAGAACTAACTGAGATCCCATATGTAAAGTTTCTTGAAAAATAATTAGCAGTAATTAACATTTTTTGCTAAATATGTTCATTTTGGCTTTCTAATTACCTTCTGTATTAAAACAAAACTCAATTAACTCTGATTTCAACAAAACTTTTTAATTAATTACATGTTCATTTCTAGGTGGGATATGCCAGTCTTTCAAAAGCAAATCTTACGTAAAGAGTGTATCCATTTTGGACTAAAACAGCTATCTTTTCTTTTTTTGAGGGCATGTGCTGGTTATTGATAACTAAATAGTCTTTTTTCTATAGTTTTCTTTAAAATTCTGTTCAGAACCTCCTCCCCCAAGTTGTCATCACTTGGAAAATAGTCCTGACTTCTCTTTACCCAGTGCCCTTAAAAAGTCTTGTTTTGAGCTTTGACAATATGTTCTCGGGTTATTTTCTTCCATGAAACTTCCTCTTGCCTCCTGCCTTTGACATATGCCTCCATTCTGCCACTTACTCTGCACTGCCTCACTCTGCTTCTGTGAATCTCTCCCCTTCCCCTAGTGCATGGAGAGCAGGGTCTTTCCCTGTGCTCCTGCCCAGAGCCTCCCCACTGAAGGACGGCCGAGGAAGAGCTTCGCAGCAAACGGTTCACAGAGCAGTAGACTCTGTATGCTCTGCGGTCACCCTTCAGGACAGCACTTGTCAATAGCAGTATGGAGAAAATTTCCTGTGTGGGGTAGGCTAAAGGAAAGCCCAAACCTGACAAAAAAAATTTGCAGAACTCATTGTTATATGTAGAGGGTAAACTGAATTGATAGCAAGCATCATGGATCTTATCCCATAGGAAGAAAAACACAGTCTGGGACTCCATGGATTCTCCAGGGACTGGCTAGTGGGAAGACGAATCAGAGTTTTAATCTGTGGACCTGAGTTTGTTTAAAACAGTTTCACTCACTGAGATGGTTCCAATGTAGGATCTACATATGCAGATAGACATAGTGTCCATTGACCCCTGCATTGTAAGGCAGGTACATGACTGTTTGTATGTCGTATGCTTGCTCTAAGGCAGACACAATCTCCTGTGGGAATGAAAGCCCAGCCCCCTAGATCAGTTAAGTGGAACTGTGGCCGCAGTTACTAAATGATCCCTCCTCTTTGGATCCAGATATGTCTCCTTGTACTGTGCTATTTTGCTGTATTTTAAGTATCCATTTTCAGCTAGAGAAAGCTCCAAGTGAGTTAATTACAGTGGGTGTAAAAAAAGGAATTCAAATTAGTAATATCATTATCTCTCTCTGCTTCTAGTGTGTACGAAGCAGGTAACGGATGAAGTACCTTCCACTCGAGACTGCAGCCTTACGAACACAGCAGTGCAAAGCAAACTGGTGTCTTCCTTCCAGCAGCACACCAAAAAGGCTCTGAAACAGGTAAGAGACTGCCTTGTGCACTCAGCCCTCCAGTTCCACCTACGCAAGGTTACGGGGGTGGTGCGCCCGGACCAAACAAGGTAACCAGGATCCTGAAATCAAACAGTAACAAATCAAACTCTGGATTTGGCTGTTTCTGTAATATTTAGTATAATAATTTTACTATATATTGAATATTAGGTGTTGATTGGACTAAGAACTCTGATGTAAAACAGAATAGGAAATATGCCTGGAGTCATGTAAGAACGTGTGTGTGTGTGTGTGTGTGTGTGTGTGTGTGTGTGTGTGTGTGTGTTACATAGTAAATCCAGTTGGGCTTATAATTGTGTTATATAATTTGGAAATTATATTTCTGTTTATGATCATCCTGTTTATCTAGCATTTGCCGCAGTAATGAGTATTGTTCGATACTGAATGGAACTTCATCTGTGTATCACAGAAGTTAACTGACCTTGTTGGCCTTGACCTGTGTGGCCTCATGCTTTGATGGTGGGGCGGTAGAGGTAATAGCTGTAGTATTGGGTTCTGGGCACTGGCACAACCTGGTTTAAATCACTGTTGTTCTGAGAATCTAGGCAAACCACTTTCCTCTCTGATGCTCTACATCCCATCAAAACTGGGGGCAGGAAGAGTACTTTTTACGTAGGATTGATCTGAGGGATAATCAAGATGATATGTAGGAAGCTGTGATAGAGCATGGTTGCCCCGTGATCCCCACTTGGTGAGTGTCAACTGCTGTCACCATACCACCAGGTCCTGAAACACAGGAGAAAGAAAGCTCCTATGTTTAGATGGGCTGTGGAGTCATGGTTACACTAGATGTGTCAGCTTCATCCTGCAACTCTGCCCGCCCTGTGTTTAATGGAAGTCAGGAACAGGGTTCCAACTCCTGCAACGTATTTGTAACTAGGAAAGGAGAAATGATGTTTTCCACAGCAGCTTGAGCAAAGTTCCCAACAGCCAAGTTGCTCCCTGATACTCTTGTAGCTTCCCCCTCCTTTTCCTTATCTTCCTACCCTCCCACTGTGGTGGTTTTGTTAGTTGAGATCACATCTCCCTGTTAATACCAGGCTGGTCTTCAACTTTCAGCAGTCCTACTACTTCTGCTGGTGGGCTTGCCATAGCAGCTAACATTCACTTGTAGATTTGGGATGCTTCTACCCACCGTCCTGCCTCAAAGGAGGAAGTTCAGGAAGGAAATTGAGCATTTTAATATTGAGTTATGTTACTTTTCTATTCTGTATTAATTACTGAAATGATGGTTCTCCCATCCATATTTAAGGTACTGACAGTGTTTTTCCTGCAGAGGGCTAAGCTTCTTTGGTAACTTGCCATTCATATCATGAATTTTATGAAACGTTTTTTAGATGCTGCAGAGCAAAGCTGCGATTGGCATTGATAACCCTTTTTAATTTGTGAAATAAAGGATAGAGTAGGTAGGCAAGCCCAAGCAGATGCCCACTCAAGCAGCAAATAGGAAATAGGATGTAGGCAATAAAATACTAAACAGCACAAAACAAAGAGTGCAGAATTGGACACTTGTGGCTGTGGCATTTAAGAAACATAAATTGGATCATAAATGAAACGTGTGCATCCAAAGTGTGAGGCCTAGAAGATGTGCAGACTGTGAATCGTGCTGGGCATGAATGGGAAGAGAACATTCAGATCTCTGTGATGGATGTTGGTGTCATTTTTCTCTCACTTTCATTATTTCAGCTTCGTATCACTTGAATTCTAAACAATTATTAATGTTGTACAACTTTGACTTAGCAGTGTTGTTGGTGATTCTTGATTTCTCCCTTTTTCTTTTCTTTCTTTTCTTTTGTAGTAGATCATGTGCTCATGAGAAGCACAAGTTGCTTACAGTTTAAAGTTTGTCTTTAGAAGCGTGTCCTGTGAGCTTCTCAGTTATGGGAAAGAGTTGTTTATTCCTTTCTTAGAACTTCTATCTTAGAATCAAGTAGCAAATTAGCAGCCAAGTAGATGTGGCTCAATATAGGTCGGATATGCTAATGTTCCATTAATCACTAATTCGTATTGTAAATGACATTCAAAAGAAAAGCTTCCTGGGCAGAATTTTACTGAGATCCCTGTAATTGCTGAATGCCAAAATGCTTAATGTAACCCCAGACAATATGCATCTGTCATTTGCTTTGGACAGTTGAAAGATTATAACCAGATAGAATTTTTATCTATATCTACCATATAAACATGTACATATATGTCTGCACATGTTTTCATGTATGTGAATATATGTCCCATGTATTTGTAAACAATCACAAATCATAATCATAGTATGTAAGACAGCTAAATCACTTTGGTGATTATTACATGAACTGATATTTACATTATTACCCTGTGAAGTATGCAAGCACGCATGTGCCTTTTTTTATTTTTTTATTGCTGTTTGAGAGAGGGTCTTATATAGCCCAAGCTAGCCTTGAACTTAGCATGTAGCTAAGGATGGCCTTGAAATCCCCATTCTCCTGCTCCCACATCCTATGTGTATCACCATCCCCAGCCATAAGCCTATTTTTCAAATAAACCCAGGTCCAGTGAATTAACCTAAGTTGTTCAAGACCATGAAGCTGGTAACTCTCAGAGACAACACTTGAATCTAAAATTGCAGTTTCAGATTCTATCCTCATCATCAATACCTCCTATCAGCATATGGTATGTTATTGAGCATATACGTTTTTGAAACTATTTATGGAAATATACACACTTAAGTTTTTGTATGACATTAGGAGCGTAACACAGGGGGGTCACTAGGAATACCACTTCCAAAAACAGACTGCTTGTGTTCAGTACCTACACGTAATGATGGCCCACTCTCAGTTACATTAGCCACTAAAAATTCATGAAAAATACATTCTCATTCTCGCCCTCCTATGGTTAAACATCTCTGAAGCTGCAGTTGGTTTTTTTTCCCAGCTTTATGAGAAACCCAGGTGCCAGGGGACTTTCTCCATCAGCACACATATGCACCAAAGAACAGGCTGAATCCTCAGAGGACCCCAGCTTCATTATAATGCCATTTACATTATGATTTAGGTCTTCTTGTAGGCTTTCAAAAGGATAATGGGATGAAATGCCCTAAAATAGAGAATCTGATCTACCATAACTGGGGAGAGAAGATCACCTTATCCTCATGAATGTCAACCCACTTCATAAATATTTATACAAATTTAAAAAAAAAAAAAAAGTCCCACACTACAGAACCCAATATGCTTCTAGTGTCCTTTGAGGTCAGCATGCTCCCATATCTCTCTGGGTTTATGAGTGCACTTTTACTTTGCTTTGCTTAATAAACTTGTTCTTAAAGTGTGTGTGTGTGCTCTGACTCAATTGAGCTGCAATAGAAAGAAGGAGGTGAAAACAAATTCCTAAGAACGCAGGAGCTTTCACATCACAAATAAGTAAAAACAATGACTAAAACAGGAAAACAAAACTCTTGCAAGCAAAGCCAGACACAGCATCACAGGTCTAAGCTGCTCACTTATTGACATAGAATGACACTATAACAAGCAAGTTCTTTGACCTCAAAGCTGCTGGCCACAATGTCCTTGTAGGCTGGAAATGTATAGAAACTTAGTACCTTGGCTATTGGATAGAATATTGTTATTGCTCCAAAATACCTGTATTCCTTTTACCTTCAAACCATCGTGGGGACTTTACTGTGTGATGGTGGTGGTGGTGGTGGTTTCCTGTCACCAGTCACAACGCTTGCTGCTGGTGCTGGACACAGACAGCTGTTCCCCATGTGTGCACTTCTGGTTATTTTAGTGTTAGCAGTCATTGACGCTGATATTTTCAGATTCTCAATAAGGGGCTAACTGCGTTCTGCACATTCTTAAGTTACATTGTTGGTGTTGTTTCTCTATTAAAATGCAGTGAACACTTTTTGTTTAAAGTGCAAAGTCAACACAACAGCTTCTTGTACTGAGCTTTAGTTTATTTATTCCCATTAGAGTAGACACGAGGATGACTTTCCTTCTTTCTTTATTTTCTTTTAGAGCATTATCTGGAAAGCTTTCTGTCTAAAATGAAATGTTTATCTAAAAGTTTTTTCCTGTCGTTTTATAAGAAAACATCACACTGTATATTTCTGTAGAGAAAGCATATTCAGCTGGCAGTTTCCTTTCCCTCTCACAGAAAGACACTGCTAACCAGAAGTGTGGAGTTATAGTTACTTTGTTCAGAGACATTTTTATTTAATTTAATTTGATATTTATGCATATGAATGTTTTGCCTACGTGCATGTGTGTGCACCAGTTGTATGCCTGGCACGCACCCCTGGAGTCCAGAAGAAGGCATCACATACCCGTAATGATGGCTGTGAGCCACCATGTGCACCCCGGGAATTGAACTGGGGACTCCGGAAAAAGTTGCATCTCTTCAGCCAGAGAACTCACCTCTTGAGCCAAAAGCATGAAGTAAAGAAAGTCGCCTCACACTGTGAGGCCTGCAGTGACACACTTTCTCGAGCAAGGCTGTACCACCTAAGCCTCCCCAAAAGTGTCACCAGATGTTGACCAAGTGTTCAAATGCCACTAGGGTCAGTTGGCATTCAAGCCACTGCACCTCCTGTCATTGGCATTGATAACCAACTGTAGAACTTTGTGCTTATGGCCAGCCAGAGGGGACAGTTATTCATTTCAGAGTGTTCTAGACCTCCCATCTGCTTATTTATTTAGATTCTAGGTTTGCTTCCTTCTGGCTTTAAAAGGATTGGATGTAGAGTTGTTCAATAAAGCAGTCTGTTGGCATTCCAAAATAGAGAGTAGCCTGACAAGTAGAGGTACCTCAGTGGTACTGTACCCCTAAAATGAATGTAGACTAAAGCAGTAAGACCAAGTAGCTAATGCTGAAGTTAGGACCTTAGTGTAGATGAACCCCTAGGACCACCACTGGCCTAGTGGAGAATAAAACAGTGTTTCCATGATGTCACAATGGAAAAGCATTTTCCTTCTTTCAGGGCACCCTTGTATGCACACACCGCCATAGGTATCAAAACAAGTTTTCCTGATCTCTTTTCCTTAACTTATCACATAGATGTATTTTTAAAGTTAAGGAAAATTCATTCTAAGGAAAATAAATTCTATAATATCTTTATGCTAAGACTCTTTGTATTTATTTTATATAATGTATATTCGTTATATATACATATATATATAAACCAAAATTCCAAGGGACATGTACTATGAAAAAGACACTCCTGATTTGAAAGAGAACCACCAAAAACCCAGAGGCTTCAGTGGAAGGAGTCTGGCTGTGTTCATCATCCCCTGGTATACAGATAAGTTCATGGTGGTACTTAGCAGATAGCACATTTTGCTGACCTCAGGTTGCCTGTGGTCTGGAGTTACCTTATTTTAACACATTATTTATAAACAGAAAAATGGACCTAAAAAATTAGATTTGAGTCAGACATGGTTAGCAGGAGGGTTGCAGGTCCAAGCCCAGACTGGGAAATGTGGTCACACTTTGTATCAAAATATAATTTACAGAAGGCTGAAATGTGGCTCAATGTTGGAGTGCTTGCATAGATTGTGCAAGGCCCTGGTTTTAATCTCTGTACTTACAGAAATCAGCTTACAAGGATTAGATTTGGTGAAGCAGCTTCTGGCCTCCCTGGGGGTGTAGGCCTTTGCTTACTTCAGTCTCTTCCTCTGCTCTCCTCTTCCCTCTCCATACCACCCATGCTCAGCCTCTTCCTCTGCCCCCTCCATACCACCCATGCTCAGCCTCTTCCTCTGCCCTCTCCATACCACCCATGCTCAGCCTCTTCCTCTGCTCTCCTCTTCCCTCTCCATACTTCCAGTGCTCTTCAGAGAACTGTGAAGAATTGACATGCGGGAAGTTGGAGTTGCTGGCTTGAGCATAACTGAAGACAGTTATATACTGCCTCTTTACCAAAGAACAGTCTGTTTTTCCATGAAGGAAAGGCACACTGTGCCACCAGGTGTCCAAGTTCCTAGTAGGCAGGAAGCATGTCGAAATACCCTTACTTAGAGACATCTGGGCTATCTGATGACTCTCACTGTAAACAGCATTGTATTGTCTTTTGTTAATGTTATGTTGTACCCAGTGTCCATCATCATATGTGTGTAGGGTGTACCCAGTGTCCATCATCATGTTGTGTGTGTAGGGTGCCCAGTGTCCATCATTATGTTGTGTGTGTAGGGTGTACCCAGTGTCCATCATCATGTTGTGTGTGTAGGGTACCCAGTGTCCATCATCATGTTGTGTGTGTAGGGTGCCCAGTGTCCATCATCATGTTGTGTGTGTAAGGTGTGCCCAGTGTCCATCATTATGTTGTGTGTGTAGGGTGCCCAGTGTCCATCATCATGTTGTGTGTGTAGGGTGTGCCCAGTGTCCATCATTATGTTGTGTGTGTAGGGTGCCCAGTGTCCATCATTATGTTGTGTGTGTAGGGTGTACCCAGTGTCCATCATCATATGTATGTAGGGTGTACCCAGTGTCCATCATTATGTGGTGTGTGTAGGGTGCCCAGTGTCCATCATTATGTGGTGTGTGTAGGGTGCCCAGTGTCCATCATTATGTTGTGTGTGTAGCGTGCCCAGTGTCCATCATTATGTTGTGTGTGTAGGGTGCCCAGTGTCCATCATCAAATACACTCTTCTTCCTCGGAAGAGCTGGACTCCTCTGGACAGCTGCTGATGGAGTCTAAAGAGATGCATTGTAGTTTGTGGCATCAGGACTCTGCTTTAGTCTGATGCCATAGGAAACAGACATGACCCCTTTTTTGTTGTCTGACCTCTGAGTGCTGCTTGGAATTAAATATAGTGTGTGTGTGTGTGTGTGTGTGTGTGTGTGTGTGTGTGTGTGTGTGTGTTTTCAGGGGCATGTGCCTGTATGTATGCATATTAAGGCCAAGAGAGGATGCTTGGTGTCTTCCTCTATCTTCCTCTGTTGTTATCTGTTTTTTCCCCCTTTACAATAGGTCTCTACCACACAACAATGGTGTGTAACTTTGTCTGGCTTTTACATGGGTGTTAAGGATTCAAACTCAGGTCTTTACACTTGCATGACAAATATTCCTAGTCTCTGAACTATCTCTACAGCCCCAATACTTGTTTTGCAAGGGCATAGCAAAGAACCATGTATGCTTCTCATATACTTAAAACAATTTTGTTTATGTAATATGTATGTAGTTTGTATTGCCTACAGTGCTCAGTGGGGCATTTCATTATTTTTTAAAATAGTGTTTTGGAAGGTATTATTCAAATTTACATGTTTATGAAATGTCATTTGGATGGACTCCATGTTAGTATTTCTTTATCCTACCTGATAATAATTCACAGCAGCCATGGTTTTTATTCTTGCATTCCATCTGCCATGGTTTCTATCCAGTTGTTAAATCTTTGGTTGTAGAGGCCTCTCAGCTATAGAAACTGAAGGTGAAAGTTTTTATGTATTCTTATTTTTACCGATCACGAATTGGAAAAGAAGCATGGTATCTTTGACTTTCTGTACAGGTCTAGGCCATTAGTTAGTTAATTTCTTTTATAGTTAATCAACACTTTCCATAATATAATCCCCTGACATCACGTGCTCACACGGAGAGGGTATTTTTAGAAGGCTAATATTTCGCCAGGAGGAATTGAAGTTGGCGATACCTGGACACATAGAGATTCATTGCTATATTTACTGGCTGCCTTTATTCTCCTGTGTAGATTTACACAGTGGGTGAAGAAGGCCTCGGTTGTAATTGGAAGCACTGATTTGCCTAATTCTCTTGTATTGTTAGGTTCATACCTACAGAGTGCTTTGAGTTCTTTTATAAAAGACGAGAAAGGTTTATGCAAGTATATTACACAATTTATGCCCAATTACATACACAGCTTGAAGAAAGAGTAAATTCTTAAATACTTTATGGCACATGTGGCCTCATTAAATATATTATTGACAGCAGGCTAAGATGAGATGGATGGATGGAGTCTTTGTTTCTCAGGTTCCTCAACAGTGCCTGGGACTTCACAAAAACTCTCTAAATATAAGAATCCCAGGGTGTTATCTCTAGTAAATATATCATTTATAATAAATTCTCCAACTCTTCCATCTGTCATGTGGCTTTAAATCTCATCTGACTTTGCCTCCAAATATTGTTTAATTTTTCATTTCTGTAACTATGTGATTGCTAAATCTTATGGTCAACGAGTGAAACATACAGCTCATACCCTGTATAAATAAGAGCACATTATTTTTGACAGTCAAGAAATACACAGCCAAGGCAGTATTTCAGAAGACTGTGACAACTGTTGGTCAGAGCACATTAATCATAACTGAGACATGGTAAAATTAGTAGAAATTGCACAGAAACCAGGAACAAAAAGATTTGAGACCAGTCTGTGGCCAGCCTTTTAACCTTTTGAGGAATTTCAGCATTCCTATGGCTTTAGCTTTTAATGGCTTTTCCTGTTTCGTGTGCTTAAAACCCTTTTTATTACAGGTAATTTTCTGCATAAAGCGATTCGCTAGATAAAACTGTATTTCAAAACTTTCAAATGCCTTTTATTATATTATCATCACTATGGCGGACTCATTTATGAAACACAAAGCATTCCCATTTTGAAGAGATTTATTCTTCTATCTATTTTTTCTTGGATTTGCCCAAACCCTGTCATGTTCGTGTTCTGAAGGTTAATGCCAAAGTCAAGCAGACAGAAGCCAAGGGCTGCAAGCTTTCCAAGATTAGGACTGATTCCCTTCACAGAAATAAATGATTCCTGCCATGTTCGGTGATTTTGTGCAGCGCTCCCCACGGCTGAGTGAATGCATCAATACAGTAGTTCTTACATGCCGTACATACTGATGACACCCGGTGTTAACTGATTGACTGAGCAGCGCACAGGAGACAGAGCACCTGCGAGAGAAGTGCAGACACATATATTTTTATCCTGGTTTTGAAACATTTATTTTACATTTATTTTACTTGGGAGCCCTAGTATCAAGTTCCACCGGCTTTCAAGCGACACTGCTAAGGTAGAATAAGCCGTTCCGTGGTGTTTTGTTATCAGAATTAGACCGAAAATGGCCTCAGGCTTAAACCCCTTTGCCAAAGCTCAATTTTATGCTTTTGAGGGAAAATGGACAAAGGTGATTACCAAGAATCCTGACAAGTCAGGGGCTCTGTGGGATTGGAGATAGTCATGAGCAAGTGGATCATGTAATTCAATAACCAGAAATCACTGTGGATACGTTTTTATGTTATATTTTATTATCGTGTTTTATAGGCTTTGAGGCAGCAGCAGAAAAGAAGAAATGGAGTCTCAATGATGGTGAACAAGACTGTTCCTCGTGTTGTTTTGACACCATTAAAGGTGTCTGATGAGCAGTCGGATTCGCCTTCAGGTAAAGAGCTAAAATATTGTATGCTTGACCAGTTCCTTCCCGGAGGAGACTTCCTAACAGAGAGGGATGGCTTGATTTTTTTTTTAAATTGAAAAGATACTTTCATGTGAGGTTCAGTTTTATACGTATGTCCATATATCTATAATGTGCATCTGTATTATAGATATGTTCCTATCTTGGACTCTCTCAGTAATTTAAAACTGTAGAGTATTTCCCAATTGTTGTGTTTTAAAGGCACTGGCCTCTTCATCGAGTGACTTAATTTGCTAATGTCAGTAGGTGTGAGAGATGGATCCTGATGCTGGTGGGTTTGCTGTCCTTGCATTAGTTTTCTCTTGAATGTTGAACTTGAGTTCTGGACCACACGCTGGCATGCAACACCACGGAAAGTAGTTTTTCTCTCGAGTGTGAATTTGATTTTCAGCGAAGCCTAGAATCCTTTGAGTGTCTGTGTTCTCGCGACATCCTTGTCACCTCGGTGAAGCCCTGACCTGCTCTTCTAATTTGCCTCCTGTCACTTTATCAGCTGTGAACTGTTGAATTCATTATGGACCTAGTGTTTGCATTTTCTGTACCTGCTTCAGTAAATGCTGGTGATTAAGGTCTGCTTCTTCCTTTTCTTCCATTTCCTTCTTCCTTCATCCTTCTCTCTGTCTGATATCGTCTCTAAATGGCATGGTAGTGTTGGAGCTTATTCATGTGTTTTTACAAAAATCCAACTCTTTCATTTAAAAGCTGTTTGATCAGTGAATGCATGTCAGACTCTGCTATTAGGCCATCTGCTCTTGCTTTTTGTCCAGGTTGATTGATTTATTGGCCTTTTCTCTTTATATCCAATAGGGGAATCAGATTGTGGCTAAGGTAGTATATTAACTCAGGAAAAGAAAAAGGAGATTATATCTGTGGTTCTTAAAACAATTTTAGATGTTTCTTGTCAAGGACAGGGAGAGAAAGATAATGGCATAATAACTATTTCCTTTTTTAGGATCCGAGTCTAAAAATGGGGAAGCAGACAGTTCAGATAAAGAAATGAAACATGGGCAAAAATCTCCCACTGGAAAACAAACAAGTCAGCACTTAAAACGCTTAAAAAAGTCTGGTTTAGGTGAGTACCAGTTCATATTTCAGAGATGTATGTCTTTAAAAAAAAAAAACGGATTTTTTTTTAGTGGTTAAACAAGAAAACTGAAAATACCCTTCGTTCATCTAAACAAAAAAAAAATTGCTAAATTGGGAAGCATTGTAGTTTCAGTTGAGTCTCAAGCTTGAAACAAAATATAATGTTATTGGATAAAGCAGAGGGTAAAGATAGCAAAATTAATGTGAAATATGTTTTCAAGTAATTACCTGTGTAACCAGGATTCTCTCTAGCATGCAGTATTGTATCGTGGCCTTCCTTTATTAGGATATTCTAGACTCTGGGAAAATGAGGCTCTTTGGAAGGATGTATTTAGTTGGAGAATGTGTTGTCATGGGGTCTGCTGCAGTAGGGTTGCCCTGCCTTGGTTTTTGTTTGAGATGCTTGAAATATTCAGTAGCATCTGTCCACAAAACAGAAACAGTATACAATTCCTGAGAGGTGTGGGGGACATTGTCCAATGATCTTGCTATTAACAGTGGATTTTGTTCTGGATGCTTGCTTTTGCTTTAGTAAGGATCTGCAAGGAGTGTACTGAAGTATGAGAATTAAGACAAACATGAGTGTTTCCTGAGCTGACACTTGTAACTAACCCCTACACACCTTGTTGAGGGACCTGGGCCCACTGACTTTACCTTTGAATAGACACAATGATGATATAACCTAGAGCATTAGAATATTTGAGAGCTGAGTGTAGTGCTTAAATATCTCAGTGTGTGATAAAGTGCCTTCCACAAAATGCTAAGGACCTGAGTTCAAATCCCCAGAGGCTACCTCATGGTCTTGCATGTCTGTAACCCTAGCACTAATGGGGAGTTGAGGTAGAGACAGGCATGTCACAAGCTTGCTGGTCACCAGTCTAGCCAATCATTGAGCAGTAGCACGTTCAGTGATAAAGTGAAGAACAATTGAAGAAGCCATTTCTTCTTCATGCACATGCACATACATGCATGCATACCCACATGATGTGTGAGGGTGTGTGTGTGTGTGTGTGTGTGTGTGTGCACGCGCGCGTGCACAATCCATGTAACCCCATGTTGCCACAACTCCCTCATACTCACAGGAATATTTGATAATGGTAGTCAGTAAAAACCATGAACTTACCAACCTGAACTTTTTTTTTTTTACTGTTCCTGCCAACTGCTTCTCAATGTAGTCCTCTTTTTATTTATTTATTTAATTTTTATTTTTGGTAAATTCACCCAGATTGTAACTAGTTGTTGACTGGTTTGATAGTTTTATTTATTGCCTACTGTATGCTAGAAAATTTACTAAATCCTGGGACACACTTTCACTAAAAAGCATTGGGGTAGGACTGGTGGATCCTTAGATAAAAGATTTGTGGGAAAGGAGTAGCAATTTTTAATTTAATTATTTAATATGGCATGGTTATCTATTTTCTAAGGCTTTTATAGTTATTTCCTACAACCCCAAATGTGTCTCTTTGTGTTGGGTAATCACCATACATACACACACACTGATAGGTTTTTCTGGTCTGAGTGTTTAAAGTAATTCCTAAAGTGGGAAATTCTGAATGGCACATACAGAATGACATCTGAGCCATGTGTACACACACGTGTGTATTAGTTCATTCTCTGGACAAACCAAGGCATGATTTAAAGATCAGTGACATTTAATTAACAAGAGTGTGCTATCCATGCAGGGTGGCACACCTCTGTGATCCTAGCACTTGGGAGTTGAAGGCTGGAGCTTTGCCAGGAATTCAAGTCTAAGTGAAAACCTAGCCAGCCATGGCTACATAGCAAAACTGTCTCCCAAAACAAAAATGAAGCTGGGTGGAGTGGTGAATGACTTTGATTCCCATACTCAGGAAGCAAAGGCAAGCAGATCTTTGTGAGTTCGAGGCCAGCCAGGGCTCCATAGTGCATAGTAAGATATTATCTCGAAATTAATTAGTTGATTACTAATCCACTACAATTTCAGCAAAATTAATGACATACAAGGACAGTATCTAGGATGATCTTCCTTGGCATGCCTGGCTTGGGTCATGCTGTGTTATCCGAAGCCCCAGGTCTTGGATCTTTTCCATTTGGGATCTTATGTGTTATGATTATCACCTTGAAGTCCATACTAAAGTAGAGAGAATCAGAATTGCTTTGGGGGTTTATTGTCTTATTGTTTTACTTTGAGGGTCAACTGGAAGACAGGGTGACAGGCAGCTTCTCTAGGTAATCATGCACACAATGGGCCATCTCACATGTTGTGAGTAGTTTCTTAGATGATTTTGCTGCATGCAAGGACAAAATAGTGGGAATAATGATGCTGTTTTCTAGGAGAGATGAAAAGAATCATAGTCCGTGGTTAAAGGATGACCAGATGTGTCAGCCTTTTAAAGCTAGGACAGGGAATTGTCCTCTACAAAGTTTACACTTAAGAACTGCATTCATAATATTTTAATTGACGTTATGATTTCATGTTGAGCTCCATTCAAAGCTATCCTGCACCTGTTGGTTGGACTCATCTGGGTAACGTTTGATATAATGTCACATTTAATTCTTTAGCTGTATACAATAAAATGATTTCCATTTGCAGTCTGAGCTCCAGAAGGTTAAGAAGGCTTCATCACAGCTAAGATCCAGGCTCAGGCATGCGCATCTGCAGTTCTACCATTCATCTTAGACAGAGCTACCCTGCATCCAATGGCTGCAGTTTTCACTGGGGAGCCACCTCATTCTATATCCGTTGAAGCGTCTGCCTAAGTGTTAAAGTACAGGCACTCTAGTTGCACATGGAAAAAGAGGTAGCACTTTTAAGATCTCTTGGCAAACACTGTATGAAACCAAAGAAGCAAGTGTTGGGATTTAAAATAAGTCTAAAGTAGAAACAGCCTGTGATCACTGGGAAGCAACTGTGACTGCTGAAGCTAGCAAGCCACTGAACAGAGGGGCTTAGTTTGTCAAATGCAGTCGGCAGTGCTCATTAACCTTCTAATAGACACCAACAGTAGAAATGAAAACTGAGGCGAAGTAGAGGAAAGAATCCCCAGGCTGACCATCTTCAGACAAATCATCTCGTCCAGCTTTTTAAATTATCTAAAAAAATTTTTATTATATTTAATTGTTGGGTGGTGGTGGGTGGGTGCATGCAAGCTATGCCATGCATGTGGAGGTCAGAGGACAACTTCTGGTAGTTGGTTCTCTTCTACCATGCAGTTCCTGGGGGTTGGACTCAGGTCTTCAGGACTGATGACAAACATCCTGTCCTGCTGAGTCATGTTCCCGGCCCAGATAGTGATTTTTAAAATGTTCTGTTAGAGTCAGGATATTTGGTATTCTCCTTGTCATGGTGCTGTTGGGTCTGCTAAAATAGAGATTGTCCTGTCCGTCCTTGTCATCCTCCCACACCTTTTGTGGCCCTTCCGTTTGGTGGCTGCTGAGAGAATATTGGACAAATGAGGGAGGGAGAGAATATGTCGACTGAATGTGCTAGTGAGTCAGTCAAGATAAATAAGGAGTAAGTTTTCAATGACTTCTGTCTCCCTGGATGACGCTGTGTCTTTAGAGAAGAGCATTCTAAATGAACTCATGTATAAATGCAGAATCAGAAGGAAGGAATGCCCCCCCCCGCACGCCCACCCACGCCAGCTGGGGGTACCACCTCATCCGTTTCTCCCACCTGACTCAGATACACTTTAGTGTCAGAACTGCTTTGAACTTACTTGGCCTTTTTTTCAGAATGGGTAGCTTTCCTTATGTGCTGAAACTATTTTAAATTGGAACATACACCATAAGTTTCTTCTAATTTCAATTAGCAAGGTTAAAAGCAGTCAAAAGGAGACTTCATGGTATAAGCCTAAATTTTCATTTTCATGGTAAGATTCCCCTAGCAGGATAAAAAGTCACTTCTAATTATCCCACATGCACTGACTCACCCTCCACCCACATATGTACAGCCTTCCTCAGGACTGACAGCATGGATTGGAGCGGTCCATCACTGTTGCTGACAGTGAACCTGGATCAGTGGTCACTGTCACATAGATAGCTGGCTTGACATTCTCTTGGGTGCCCCAAGATGGGATCACATTCATCTACCAGCGTCATATTCTGTGGAATGTTTCAGCTGGCTTAACTATCTTCTGCGTTGTTTCCTACCCCTTCCTCTCTCATGTTTTGTAATTTCACATATCTTCCCCCACCCCAGCTAAAATATAAGTGACTTAAATTCAGGGTCACTGACCTAAGCCAGTTGTTAATTGTACCTTCTACCCAGTCACACAGTAGGAGTTTAAAAGTGTTTGTTAAACAAGCCCAAGCCTTTAATGGATGTCTCTGAGGGAGTTTTAATAATGTCCTCATTGAACCCAACTTCTGGGATTCCTTCCAACATTAATTTTTTTTGTTTAATCTTTTTGTAATACAGAATTAAAATTCTGCTGGTTTTAAAGAATGTTCCGTATTTGAAAAATAAATTCATGCAGAAAAATAAAAATGAAAATTGGATAATAATTCTGTATGTCATTCAAAATATCCTCATTGTTTTCTAAAAGTTGTTTGGCATTGCTTAATATTATGTATTTTTCCAGAGATTATATATACCAGGACTCTGTTTTAACAAAAATACTAAGTTTTTTAAAAGTGGGGATAAATAAGAAACAGAAGAATTTTTCTTTTTTATTGAAAATAGAGTTCTTTCATACATTATATTCTGATTATGGTTTTCCTTCCCCCAGCTCCTCCAAGATTTTTCTCACCTCCTCTCCCATCCAGATCCACACCCTTTCTGTCTCTCCTTAGAATACAAACAGGCATTTAAAGAATAATGCTAAAATAAAATAAGGCAAAAACTAATTGCAATAAGACAAAACAAAAAGAGAACAACCAGAAGGAAAAGATCCAAAGAACAAGCTCAAGATACATACATAGATACAGAGATACACAAACACAAAGATGGATGCCATAGTGTATATGCAAGGGACCTGTCAGGTTGATTAAAAAAAAAAATGTCCTGTCAGACCTGAGGAGACCAAGAGCCTGCTGGTAAATTTGGTTTTTGTTGGCCATCTACTGCAAGGCCAACAGTGGCCTTAAGACTCTCTCTATTGGAGAGAACTGGATTTCCCATTTTTGAGTGATTATCAATTGGACATATCTTTAAAAAAGAGAGCGGTGGGGAACATGTGAAAATGGAAACCTCCCATTGATAAAACTGCCTTCAGATCTGTCTATAGCTCTCCAGAGTTACTAAAACTATGAAAACAACCTGAGCCGTGAAGATGGTTGAGCAGATAAAGATGCCTGTTGTCAAGCCTGTTTGGGGGTCTTTTTAGACATGGGGTATACTAGAATTGATTGTGAACTCTTACTTGTTTGGGCCTTTCCTCTTGTTTGCCTGGTGTGTGTGTGTATGTGTGTGTGTGTGTGTGTGTGTGTGTGTGTGTGTGTGTGTGTGTGTGTGTTTCTTCCCTCTTTCTTGGTGCATTTGACACCTTACTTGTGTATGTTGCCATCAGAAACTGAGTCTTTAAGCCAGCACACTCCTCCTGATCCACAAATGCATGTGCCCAAGTAGGATGTGACCACAGAACTCTCTGAGCACACTAAGCAAGGGACTAATTACCAGCACCTTGGCTGGACACTTGCTCCCGATTTTTATCACAAAATGGAGCCTCTAGTGTGTAGTGCTGAGCCTTTCTGTAGCTTCTCCTGTCTTCTCTGCCTGCCTCTTCTGCCACAGGCCTCCACGCAAAGTGTCTGGGAATTCGACACTAAGGGGACTTCATGCTTTTCCTTCTGTGGGCACTGTAGGGAGATGTGCAGTGCCAGCTTTAATGAGATAAGACAATCATATATAATTGGATTGTTCTTAAGCCAATTAAGAATACATGTGTGAGGATAATTAAAATGGAATTAAACGTTCTCTATAAGAGCAAATTTAGTTAAGCCGTTCTGTCTTTTTGTCAGAATTATAAAACATAGCTTTGCTTAGGTGGACATTTTGAGAATACATCTTTATTTGGTTTAGTCATAAATGACTGTGTGCCACTCAGGGGAGAGGGTGGTGGTGGTGGTTCTCCTCGTCTTCTTCCCTTCCCCCTCCCCTCCTCACTCCTCCTCTTCTTCCTCCTCCTCACTTTTCATTAAGAGAGCTTAGGATAACGATAAAGTTACCTACACTACCTTAAGTTAATTATTAAGCTGTTTATATTTTGCTTACTGTATATGAGAGAAAGCCTACTGGTAACTTTTTTATGTGTAACTTTATTTTCTATCTTAAAGTTAGCTTCAGAAATGTATAAACATAAAGTTTTAGGGCTTGGGGATTTGGTTGAGTAGAGAAAGTATTTCTTGTACCAGCCTGAGGACTTGAGTTTGATCTCTAACACTCATGTAGAAAGCTGGCCATGAAGGCATACACTTATAATCCCATTTCCAGAAGGATCTGTGGGGCTCACTGTCATGTAGCCTAGCCAGTTGCTGATACTCTAGCATCAGTGAAAGACTGTCCCCAAATAGGAGGTGGAGAGCAATTGAGAAAGACAGCTCATGTCAACACTAGTTTCCCACAAATGTGCATACATGTGAATGTGTACCCACATATATGCTTACTCCTCCTACACATGAGTATGTGCATACAATAAAATCAGTTTATCTTTATTCAGCAATATTGTCAAAAATTCACAATGCTGTATTGTTCATTTAAAAAAATCTGCTTTTAATTATATCTGCCCATTAAATCAGTTTCGTGTCTAGAACTGTGTCCATGTTTTTCATTACTATTTATGATTATACAGTTTCTCCTCAGGAATTTCTAATTTTATTAGCTTAATTTTAAAAAAATACAGCCTTTTAATATTGATAGCTATCATTATTCTTTTCTACCACATGGATCTCTGCTCCTTTGTTGAGTTTTTATTTAGTGCTTATTTTATTAAATTCATGATTTGAGCTCTTAACTCTTGAATGTTCAAACTTTCTCCCCTCCCACACTGAAATGGGCAATTTAGTTTTAAAATCAATTAGCACAGCATTTTATAAATGCTGGCATTGTTTTTCTCCAACTTCTGAGAAACATATACTAGATGTGGGCAGGCTTGAAGGGTTGCTGGCCTTGTGTTGTGAAGCTTAAAGTAGACCTTTTCCACTGGAGAAAGCACTGTGGGTTTATGCCAGTGCTGCAGTATTTATGGAGACTCACTGGTCAGTGGTGGTGGATTTCCTTGCTATTCCTTGAGTGACAGTGCAGTGCCTGCCTCTGATAGCTTAGTGCGGTTCACTGTCTTCAGTTTATTGCATGAGTATAGGTGTTGATTTATGAAAGCATTCTGTGTGTTTAGAGTTACTTTTTAATTTGATATGCTAGATTTATCCATGCCTGTTGAGACCTCTTCTGCCATTGTAGCGACAGTTTGTTTTCCTACTTCTCTTAGCTGCATGTTTTGAACCTGGCCTGTTTATTCGGAGGCTCAGGTCATTCCTTACACATGCAATGGATGGCCAGTTCCATTCTCAGCAATGTTTCCTATGTTTGTTCTCTTGGCTAAGTCAATGTGGTGTTGTTTCTTTTTGTTGTTTTCAATCTGTTATTAGTATTTTTTAGCTTATCTAGGTGAATTTTTATCTCTTAAAAGCAATAGATATCTGGACTTTTTACATTTTAAGCCTCATATAAAATTTTGGTTATGTTTGTTGTGGTTTTCTTGGACTTAATTTTAGTTTTTCTTTCCTATTCTTCCATGCCTGCCATTTGATGTTTTTCTTCTGTTTATTGTTTTGGAAATTTGTTCTTTTTATGTTCTTCTGAGGCTACCTGTAGAGTTTTAATAAAACTTACTTCCATTGTCCATGTTTTATACATATTCTCATTTCAAGTGCACCTTATTTCTATATACATAACTTATTTCCACTTTGCTTTAACTTCTCTTAGTCATTAGTGGTATTACTTAAAATTAGTATTTATATCAAAGCACTCATGATTATTTGACTTTTAGTTCCCCGTTGCTGATACAGTTGTGCATTCCCTTCTTTGATAGAAATTATTGGTCAATCACATCCAGTAATAGCTCTATCATCAAAATATTCTTAGGAATAGGATTTCTGTTTAGGATATTTAAATGTTCTTGAAAGTTGCCATTTTGAAAAACACAGCTACTAATGACGTTCTAAGTTGATCTTTTGTTTCTCTTGGTCTGGTGAAGACAGCACACTGTCTCTGTGATCTATTAGAAACTCTCTGTTCATCTCTTCGCTCTTCCTTATGATTAGTTCTTGTACAAAATGGCTGCAGAGAATTTTTAAATTTGATGTTTGGACATGTTTCAACTTAGATGGAAATGGGAGCGAGTACATATTTTTCATGAGATTTGGTGTTCTGCTTTAGCTGAGAGCCCTTATATTAAAAATATTTCCCTCAAAGATTTCAGGCATCACTTTCTGCCATCCTCAGCCTCTCATTCTAAAGCACTGTAGATAGGCATTCTGACCATGTGTAGCAGTCCCTGTAGTTCTTTGCTTTTAATTTGTTGTTTGGGAATTTCAATATGTGTATCATAGTTTGATCAAATCCATTCAAATCCCCCCTTCCAACTTGTCCCATATACCACCACCACCCCTTTTCCATCCCAAATTCATATGCTCTTTTATTGCCTACGTTCACATGGATGTAGGGCCATCCATGAGAACATGGGAAGCCTATCAATGGTTTAAATTGAATAAAACAGAACAAAACAAAATAAAACAAAAAAAACTCTCCTCAAAAGCAATCAATTGTTGATAACTTCTCAGCAAACTCCACAAGACAGAATTCACACCTGGTATTGTAATTTGGTTCAATCCCCCATGGCTGGGAGAATATACTACTATTGTTCTGATAAATGAACATAATCTTCTACTGCCTCCTGAATGCTTGTCTTTATACCCATAGATTATTTCTGTTCTCAACCCTTTTGAGAGAAGCTTCTTTTGGCAGTAGTGACTAACAGGGAGGCTCACAACTGACTGACACGCCTTGCATTTTTGTCTTTAGTCTTTCTTTTTTGTTTAATCATTTAAAACAAAGATCAACACATTGCTTGTTTTCTGTAAAGGACCAGAAAATAAGTAGTAGAGGTTTTACGGCGTACTGGATTTCTGTTACAGCTTTTCCACTGTGAAGCATGTTGCAAAAGCAGACCAGAGCAGTCCAGAAATTATCAGGAATGACTGTATCTTAGCAAAACTTTATTTAGCAGAACAGGCATGGGACTAGATGTAGCTTAGAGACCATAGTGTGCTGACCTCTGATTCAATGCATACTCTATAATCACAGGTAGTTCAAGTACCCAGCAATTCCTTCTTCTGTTGTACATACCAGCTGATAATACCTTATAATAGACTGTTGTTTCATTTGTCGTGATTTCCAGTTACAGAGTCTATACACAGATTCCACTGGACACCAGGATGCCTTGAATTGTGGAGTGGATCTTGCATCTGGAATTTTTATCAGCATTTGCTTCTCAAATTATCATTCTCAAAAACTCCATTCAAGGAAATTTTGTAAGATTATCTGTGCTTACCGTTTGAAACACAGTGGGAGCACACAACTGCTGTTGCTGTTGTCTGCTTATTAAAATGAGGAGTACTGAGCAGGGATGCAGCTCAGCTGGAGAGCATTTGCTGAGCATAGTCAAGGCTCCTGTGTTTAGTGCCCAGCACTGCAAAATAAACAAATTAAATTAATGAGGTGTTGCTATCATTCGAGTTGAGTTTTAGAGACCATAATAAATTTTTGTTCATTTATGCTGCTAAATGTTTCAAAAATTCTGATCAATTTCCAGTTTATAATTACCTGTACCACATACTCAGGATCCTTAAGTATGATGATAGCCTCAAGCTCAAGGCTAGCGTGAATTGGCAGTGAGCTCCAGGCATGCACGGATTGCACTGTAAGACCTTATTTCAGAAAAATAAAACCAAAGAAAAAGGAAGGCATTCATAATTACAAGGCTTTTAAAATTAGGACCTGATGCTAATTTAATTAAATAATTATTGGTTGAAATATAGCTAAGGTAGATATAAATGTTTTATTTTCTTTATTTCTTCTCTGGAAATCATTTTAGAAGCAATAGAAATAAACTAATTATTGGATAGATCTGTTCAGTGGTTACATATATACATGTATTCATGTGTGTTTCTTCACTTTAGTAAATCCACACTTCTTCCTTTATTCATCACAGGACACTTGAAATGGACCAAAGCTGAGGACATTGACATAGAGACCCCCGGATCGATTCTCGTCAACACTAACCTGAGGGCATTAATAAACAAGCACACCTTTGCTTCCTTCCCACAGCATTTTCAGCAGTATCTTCTGCTTCTGCTCCCAGAAGTGGACAGGCAGGTAAGTGGAGCTCTACACCTTCCATTCCAGTCCCCATCATACAGTGCAGTCTGTTGTCAAGGCGACTGGTGTCTGAGTGGACAGCTTTACAAAATGTAGTATATAATTTATTTATTCTGTTCAGTTACTGCTGCTGTTGGTTTAGTCCTTCCTTTAGTCTGCCAAAATGGAACTATTATTTTTAAAATTCTTAGTAATGAGCCTACTCAAAATTCAAATCACAGTACACTATAGTAGAATGAAAACTCAGCCTACCCACATTGGGAAAGGAAAAGAGAAAAATCAAACATTCTACTATCAAACAAATCTTTGAAGTAGCTGCTCCTTTGCCTAGAAGGAATATTGAAATTTGGTAATAAAAAAAAAGAAAGAAAAAACAGGGTTTCTGAGAAATTATGTTAATGCTTTTATTCTAACTCTTTCCAAATGGCATTTAAAATTTGTGTTTGCATTTTCCTTCTGAGTGCCCATCATCAAGAATATGGTGCCTATAAATAATCACCTTTAATCTTTTTGCTATAACTAGAGATGCCCTAAATATATTTTTAGAAAGCTTCTAAAGTAAAGAAATACAAATATAGACATGTAAAAGGAGGCATCAATCAACTTCTAAACTGTTCTGTAAGGGAAGAGAAGGAAAAAACTTCATGAATTTTTGTTAAATCTCACAAAAATTACTAAATTCTATCTTGAAAACATATTTTCTGTGATTCTTTTTTATTGGCATAATATATCCATTGTTCTGTAATTCTTATTTCAGTAAATTCTGATGCTGCATTTTTCAGTTCATATATTTAACTAATGTATGTATACTTATGAAATTATATTTTGAACACACAGGTCCATCTGTGAACTGAATTAGGCAACACTGATTCCATACTTCTATACCTTTCTGAATGATTTTGATAGCTTTCTATATGGCTTAGTTTTCTACTAACTTGCCCACCTCTTTTCATATAAATTTCATTTTGATAACTAATAGCTTGTTAAAATTTCTACATATCTCTTTAATATATTCATCTTTTTGAAAAGATTAATTTGACTTCAGATACATTTCATTGGGGCGGGGGTTGCCACTGTTGACAAAGAAAATCATCATCTTTTATTGTGTCTCCAGTATATTTTAGATGCTTAAAGATAATAGACAGTAACCGCTTAATCAATGCTCATGTCATGAATGATTAAATACACTGTGCTTGGGTGCATGTACTTTTTACAGATTGCTAAAACGTGAGGAGAAATGGACAAGCTTAGACTAATAGAAGCTCACAGTGCCTTTCTAAGCACAAATGCAAATGGAAGTATCAGAGACAAATGTAAGAATCTTTCTTTAACCTGCAGATATAAACAGAATTGGAACAAAATGGGTTTTTGAATTAAGAAATCAAGAGTTAACCAGTGGGAGTCTCTGTTATTAGAAGAACAGTAGACTTTGTAAACTTTATAAAGACACTAGAAATAGACTCTGGAAAATTCCTTTAGTATTGAGCTGAAGTAACAGCCTTGTCCTCAGCTACCTGCAGTCAAAGCCGAGGTCTTTTGAGTAGAGTACAATCTAATAATACCATTGCTTTTGAATACTTTCCCATGTAATTGTCTTTGTTAGGTGACATTTCTCCCCTCATTATTAGTGTATAGTGATTGTACAAAATGATGATTTCCCTTATTAAATTTCTATATATGTGTATAATAACATTTATCATATCCATGCCCTTGTCATCTGTTGGATCCTTGACCCCACCTAGTGCTGGTCAACTTCCTCTTCCCGAAGAGTCTCCCTTCCAACTGCTTTTTAAGAAAGTAATTTCTCAATACTGGAAAGGAATGCCAAACATTGGAAACATGATAGCAGGAATAATCAGTATACTATTTAAGTTCCCAAAGAGGAAGAAAGAAAGGCTTGAGGGGGATTGGCAATAAAATAAAAAATGAAGAAAATATAGTCATCATTATCCTTGTCTTTCACTATCGCTCCTGCTTTTCCTCCTCCTCACCCTACTCTTCTTTCTGGCTTTTTTTCTCTACCTTTTCTTCCCCCTCAAAAATATATGATTTCAGTTTTGATTTACAACCTTTGAAAGAACTTATAGGGATGAGCCACGGATAGTCATTTTATTTGTTTGTTTGATTGAAAATGGAATTCAGGAGTCAAGAAAAACCTTTGGAGATTCATTTATTAGCATACACAGTTGTTTTCTCCACTTTGACATGTATGTGATTTATATTGTTTACACTAAGGTGTAGCATATACCACATACTCAGTAAGTACTAGTGAAATGAAGAAATAACAAATTGCCCTAGATTTAGCCAAAGATGCACTAACCCAAGAGACCATGGTGTGAGCCTGATATTTTATTCAAGCCGCAGCAGTTTATATTACTCCATTTATTTCCTAGCTACTGTAAGAAAGAAATATAAATGAATTTGGCACAATACCCACTCGTGAATAACATTTGTCCCTTTGGGAGATTATTTATTCAAGAAATATTTACAGAGCATGCATTGAGTGTTGTCTACTTGATGAATGCAGGGAGTGTGTGAGTTAGCTGTGTGGGTAGGCATAAGGGAGCAGAAAACCTCACATTGCAATGCAGTGCCCTTTCTTTGTAATTAAGGAGTAAGATTAATGGATGTGTAGGTCTACACCAAATTTAGCAAGACGACTGGAGCACATCAGTGTCAAAATAGAAGCATGAAGTCCTCTACAGTCGTTGAAGATGAAAGCAGTCAACCCAAATGCAGTATTAGAGAAAACTGTAGTGGGGAAGAAGGGTGAAGTGGAGCCTGGAAGCACTGAAAAGTGCTTTTACCATAAAGAGCATCTTCCAGAAGGAGAGATTGGCCTTGGCAAACTGCCCACATGACTTTCCGGTAGATTCAGTCCTCTGTATGACTGACATTGGGAGGAATTCTAGAATACTGTGAAAAAAGGCACCTTGCCCTGCAAACTTTTAAGACCTGGTTTCAGGCCGGGCGGTGGTGGCACACGCCTTTAATCCCAGCACTCGGGAGGCAGAGGCAGGCGGGTCTCTGAGTTTGAGGCCAGCTTGGTCTCCAAAGTGAGTTCCAGGAAAGGCACCAAAGCTACACAGAGAAACCCTGTCTCGAAAAAATAAAAAAAAAAAAAAAGACCTGGTTTCAGGCTAACTAGATTCTTGGAACTTTGTGTGAAACCAGTAGAAACCATCAAAGATTTTTTTCAAGTAAGAAGTGATGCACACATATAATTAGTGCCTAGACATAGAGGAGGATGAGAGGGTTAATAAACATGCAATGCTTATTTTCTCTCAGGAGCCAGTAGCCCTGTGAGTAATGGATAGGACAGGTGAGACAAAGGGGGACTGGGATGCAGACAGTATAGTTGTTTAGATAAGAAATGGTGGTCTGACCTTGGGAATTAGCCTTGGAAATATAAAGAAAACACAGAATTCTATACTTATTTTCACCACAGTAGGTCCAAATAGCAGACTGTCTGTGGTGTGGGGTTCTTGAAGGAGCAGAAAACTACTAAGATTTTGTCTTTGGGATTTTGGAAGGACATAGCCCACTATTGGCCTTGTCAGCATTTGGACAAAAGAAATTTGGACCATATTTTCTCTTCTCTCCCCTTCTCTCTTCCTCTTTCTCCCTTCTCCTCTCATTACCCATTTCTCCCTCTATTACACTACAAAAAGTAGTTCCTGTTTCCTCTGAACAAAGTGGGCTTGATAATGTCGCCTGGAAGAATAATGTGTGGCTGACTTGATACAAGCTGCCTATGGTACCGATCCCTGAGCTTAGCTTAAAAGTTTCCAGATTGCTACAAATACCAGTTTCCTAGACTAGAATGAGTGAGGAAGGCAGGAGAATGCAATCTGATTGCATCAGTTTATTTGAGCCCATGGGAGGGTCTATAATTACATGAAATCCCTGGGAGTTTTACTGGGTGAAGACGCCTACCCAAAGTTTGAAATTCCTAACTCTCATGTTTTCCTTTCCTGAATATTCCAAGTTTCTGCCTCCTTACCAGCCTAAAACAACCCTGTAGGATCCCTAACCTTGGAGTTCATTACATGATTGCATCCTTAAATATAAAAAGCTATATATCCCCTTTTGTCTTGCCACTGTTAGCATCCATGAAGCCAACCTCTCCAACCTCCTGCTCTTCTGCCTTTTCCCAACTCTATTCATAGGACTGTTTGTCTCCAATCATAATTTATTTACTTCTAATTGTTTTATTACTTTGTTACATGTAGTTGACTGTAGCTAAAGTTTTCCTGTGCTCCGCCCGGTCGACAGCCTCTCAGACCCAAGTAAACACACAGAGGCTTATATTAATTATAACTGCTTAGCCATTAGCTCAAGGCCTATCACTGACTAGCTCTTACACTTAAATTCAGCCCATTTCTGTTAATCTATATGTCGCCATGTGTTGTGTGGCTTTACCTGTGTGCCATTATGTGCTGCTCCCTGGACGGCAGAGCTGGCGTCTCCTGACTCAGCATTTCTCTTACCAGAAATCTCCTTGTCTGCATATTCTGCCTGGCTACTGGCCAATCAGCGTTTTATTAAACCAGTGTACCAAAGCATTATCCCACAGCAGTTGACATTGAATTTACTCTTCACGTATTATATAGCAAGTAACAGAAAATCCATCTAAACTGACTTAAGCCTTAAGGGGATTTATTGGTTCCAGGTATGTAAGATAATAGGGCTTCATGTATTAGGGCATGGTTTTGGTTGTTTATCTTGGGATTCAGTTATTGTAAAGGAACCATTGCATTATTTAACTAAGTGAATTTTGTAAGAAAGTTGATGTTTTAAATATAAGTCCCTTTGTGACAGAATCACTATCTGAATTTTTAAAATATGTGTTTACCTCTTGTCACACCTTCATGGGAAAAAATGCATCTATCCCAGTATTATTTTTAAGATTTATTTATTTATTATGTATACAGTGTTCTGCCTGCATGTATCCCTGCAGGCTCAAAGAGGGAACCAGATCTCATTACAGATGGTTTTCAGTCACCCTGTGGTTGTTGGGAATTGAACTCAGGACCTTTGAAAGACCAGCCAGTGCTCTTAACCTCTGAGTCATCTCTCCAGCCCCTGTCCCAGTATTTAGAACAAAGCCCCAAGATTCACACTCACAGTTGCTGCTGAGGTCACTTGATCTCTTATCCAACCATGACTGAGGCTAATGGAATGGAAGACAAAGACAGGCTTGAGTCAATGAGGTCTTGCCCTTGGAACAGTGTTTTCACTGCTACTGCCATAAAGTTATATACTTGTGTTATGGTCAGAGACACTTTAAAGTTATGTTTCTAAGAAATTTTGTTAGAGAGTACAATGCAGGAATGAATAAATGTGTGCCAGGTAACTAGCCATATCCTCAGAAGAGACGGTAGATTGAGTTTGCATTTGTAACACATTGGATTAAGACACTTTCTCTGTATGAAAGGGGTGCTGTCTTCAGCTTGCAACTATAGATGATGAATTAGGTTTAAGTAGACAAAATTATTTATGTCAGCTCTGCAATTTGATGAGATAGGGAGGTGTCATAGTCACCACAGGGGAACCTGCATGTTGAAGGATGCACGTAAGAAAAAGTAAGGGAAGGCATAGGGCACAGAGAACCTTTTCGATATGGAGATTATTTTTAGGCAGAGGACAGAAAGATAAGAGGTGGAGACTAGGGACTGTTAGCATTTTTTTTCTTTTTTTGGTTTTTTCGAGACAGGGTTTCTCTGTGTAGCTTTGCGCCTTTCCTGGAGCTCACTTGGTAGCCCAGCCTGGCCTCGAACTCACAGAGATCCGCCTGCCTCTGCCTCCCGAGTGCTGGGAATTAAGGCGTGCGCCACCAACACCCGGCCAAGGACTGTTAGCATTTTGAAGTACAGGTAAAGGAGGCACAGCTCCCCACTCGTATCCCCAGTAGCCTGAAGAATTCCCCCTAGAGTTTTAAGGACTTTGACTCTAGACAAATTGAGATTTGTGACTTGAACTCTGCCATGATTTCAGAACTAGCTAGTGTTTGAAGAAGAGTTGGAAATTGTCTTAAGCATACCTTAATATAGGTTTAAGCAGGAGGCTTGGGAGGAAAGGCTGTGCTCAGAACAAAGCAGGACTTGAAAGAGATTCCCTGCTTATTGTTTTTATTAGTCATACAAAGGCATATACAGGATTGTGCGGGAGCTTGACTACTGTCTTATTACTGGTAATTCCTGAATGACTGATAAGATAAAAGAGATCCTGGAAGCTACTGTAAACAAAATTAAGTTTGAGATTCTCAGGCCACCTCTATGGAGGAATGGGACCCCACCTAAGATCATATACCTTCAAGACTTAAGGCTCGGTCATTGCCCCTTTAAAATAATATCCATATATGAAGGGAATATTAACTCTGTGTGCAACAGGTTTTAATTGTGCTAGAGTTCTTGTTTCAGGTGGTTAGAGGCTTCTATTGGATTCTCGGTTAAGAGGGTTCCTGTCCCTTTTCATATGCAGTTTACAGCCATACTACCCTGAATGAGTCCAACCTTGGTCTTTCTCATAACCCTGTACTTTCCCTGGCTTTCTATTCTACCTCAGGAGTAAGGAGGGTATCTTCACTTTGTCCTCTAGATCCATGCCTCCACTGCCAAAAGTCTGATTTGCTCCATAATTAAACCATAGAAGGAACACTGCAGTCTTCAGGGATTGTTACATTCCCTTCCTCCCTCTCCTCCTTACCTTCTTCTCTGTCTTCGCCTTTAGACCCCTCTGTGTCTTCCTCCTTTCTTCCTTCTCTTCCTTCCTTTCTTCCTTATCCTCCTTCTCCTTCTGCTCCTCATCATCCAGTTTATAAAATGACCATAAACCCTTAGAAGGTGCATTTCAGAGTGTTTCTAGGCTGGTGGATTACTCTTCTTCCCACCCAGTGTGTTAGGATATTAGAGTTAATGGAATGTATGTGATGGCAAGGCAGAAAGAGGACTGTTGGGCAGAGGAAGATAACTAGTGAGAGGCGAGGAAGATGAATGATAAGGCTAGTGGGAGCTGGACACACAGTATGTATGATAAAAATAAGGAAATGAGGACTTCCTTCCCATAGACCTAGTGTAAGCAGGTTAGATGTTATGGTGTCTTTGTGATTTGAGCTCCAGTCATATTTGGCCAGGAGTCCTAGTGGGATCTCTTTGATCAACAAAAGACCACGTACAGATCTGTAAGTGTATTAAATGTTGATGCTGCTCTCCACTGTCTGCAATGTGACACATTTGAAAACTGTAAGCCAATCTGGGCTGGTACTACAATCCGTGGGAAGGGGACAGTAAATCAATCTGTGTTCTTCCATGCTGCTGCCCAGTTTCCCTAATGAAAAACTTACTGCTTCCTTCTTTGAAATCAAATAGTATTTTGAAGAAGTTAATTTTAGCCATGTAAATATCCTCTTGCTCTTCAAACATCCCACTTACTAATTTATATTTGCACAACTTCGTGGCTTTCTGTTTTTAATAGGTTATTATGCTGAAATTATCCCACATCCGGGCAATAGGAGACCATTAAAGGGGGCTCCTGTACTCACAGACGTGTCCCTGTTATTATTTGAGCTCTTCCTTACTGTGAAGCACATCAAGGTCAAGGTGGTGTGATTTCATTTTGTACATTCTTGGTACCAGTCCAGGATGAACCCTGTCATCAAGAAACCAGGATTTCCTTTACTGCAGGATGGAATCTAGAAATCCAGATTTCATGACAGGGTGCTTTTCACAGTTGGGGTACTGCTTCTTCCAGATCTAGGACTAATTTGGACAATACATATAGGCACAAAATATATATGTGCCTACACACATATGGGAAAAGCTCTTTAACTCTGTATTGGCTTCAAGGACCATTCATGTAGAGAGTTGTGAATCTAGTGTGTAACCAGTACAAAATCCACATCTACATCTATCTCCAGATACAGCTTCCTGTCTTGTAAACCATGAATTCAAACTGACCTAATACCTTGTGGTCACTCTAGTGTTACTCTTTCAGGCTGTCCCCCTTCTCTGATAGCAAGAAACTGGCTTCTATTATACTTAATATATTTAAATGCTTGACATTATCCCCATATAAGCAGTCATTGTTCCATATAGGCCAGGTAACCTCCCCTGTGTGGATGAGTCCTCATCACATTCAAGCCCTGACTTGAAGACAAGGCCCACCTGCTCACCCACCTCATTTAGGCTCCGTCCTTGTCCATCAAGCTGTCCATCAAGACACTCCTCCATGCAGGTATTTCCAAATCAACCCCAAATTTGAAACTTTAGTCCAAGTGCTTCCTTTGCTGACCCCCTACCCCACCGCATTAGCCTGTAATTCTGTGCTATACCACACTGGCCCCTCACCTCACTACACACACACACACACACACACACACACACACACACACACACACTCACTCACTCACTCACTCACTCACACATTCATATGGACACATAGAGAAGAGGGATTATATCAATCTAAACTTCAGGCCTGAAAGATTCAGAAGGCAAAAGAGGAGACCCAATTAACTCAAGATCAAAGGCAAGACCCAAACCAATCTAACTTCCTCCAAGTACAATCATGGGAATCAGCATCTGAAGAGCAGATAATACAAATCCAAGTTCATGCTCTTTCCCCTCAGGATCTTCCTTGTCCCCAGTATACAAAGCAGAGAAGGCAATGGGGTCTAGCTGTATGTGTGAGGTGGAGCTATCAGGTGAGGACACTGAGGCTATGAAGGTGAGTTGGAAAAATGGCTTCAGAAAGACCTAAGGATCCCTAAACGGTTTAGATTAGGCCAGGATGTTTTTAGTGAGGCGTGGCATGAATAGGTTTACTTTTTATAAAGAGCTTTGGTGGAGAAGGGAAGCAAGGGGACCGAGCCCCACCCTTTGCTGTGGTGATCAATGCAGTCTTCCCTTTGTTACTCGGGCAGTAAGCCTGTAATCTCCCATGCCTGTGTTGCCACTGTTGGTCAGATCAGCTCACTTCTACCCATCAGAACCCAAAGTTACTGCTTTACAAAGGCCTTTCTTTTTAACTAAATTTGTTCTCTGACAATTTCACACATGGATATAACACAATCTGGTCACTCTCATCAACCCACATTTTCTTATCTTTCATATTTGTTACCCCTGTCTTCCCTACAGGTTCCTTCCTCATGTCCATGATTTTTTGTCTTGTTTGTGAACCAACCCACTAAGTTTTACTAGGGCCATTTGAGTGACCGTGCACATGGAACTGTCCTCAGTAGGTGCACATCTAGAGATTATGACTCCCCTTCCCAGGAATCCATCAACAGCCAAGAATTTAGCAGGTAGAGGTTTAGCCCTATAAGCTCTTTCTTCACCCAGGACTGCCTGTTAACAGGTCTTACCTTGAGCAGACCTGATATAGGCAACCACAGCCTCTGTGAAGTCATGATTGAAATGGTTGTGTTATGCCTAGAAGATAGTGTTTTGCAACTACATGCCTTTCTTGATTCATCTGCCTTTTTAGGTACCCTCTTTAGTTATTCTCTGTCATATATGTTTCTGTGTATTTTCTCCCACGTGTGCATTGTGTGACTTCATTTACATAAAGGTTCCAAGATAGTAGCTTTATTCTGTTCAATGTGTGTGGCACATAAGAAGAGAGTCAGTAAATAAGGATGGATGGATGGATGGATGGATGGATGGATGGATGGATGGATGGATGGATGGATGGATGGGTGAATGGGTGAATGGATGGATGGGTGGATGAACAGGTGGATGAATGGTAAATGAACAAAAGGAAGAATGGATGAATGAATGAGTGATAAATTAATAAATGAATGAAGTGGATGAATTAATGTAGGAATAAGAAGATGTATGAATGAGTGGATTAATGAATAAATGTATGAAGGGATGAAATGAACAACTGACTGAAACATTACAGGATAAAAAAGGCTGGATTCATGAGGTGTTGAATTAAGCTAGTTAATCTGCTGTAACACAATACAACAGACCAAGAGGCTCAAAGGATTCAAAAAAATCTTTTCTCATGGTTCTGGAGGCTAGAGGAGCTGGTATAGATGATTCTCTAAATGCCTCTTGCTGTCCTTGGTGCACAGATCACCACCAAGTTGAGGATGCACTACAGTATTCCTTTTGCTTATTGTAGGTGCAGTGATACTAGATAGAAAATCTCCTTGGTGACCTCATTAACACTGAGAGATCTGTCCCAAATAATCGTCACAGTGTGGCGCTGGAAAGATGACGCCTTGGTTGTGAGTGCTTACTGCTCCACTGGAGGACTTGAGTTCAGATTCCAACCCTCATGCTGGGTAGCACTTCCAACTCCAGGGGATACAGTGCAGTCATCTGCACACACAAGACAGGCACAGATGCACATATGCATAGATAAAAATCAAAATCTTGAGATAAAAAAATAGTCACATTGTGATTATATCCTCAGCATTTTTAGAAATAAAATTATGAACATTTAATAATTGGATTTGGAGAAGAAGATTTTAAGAATATCAGATGTGACTTCTTGTACATTTGGGAAAGTAGACTTCAATATGTTTTGACCTAAATAGTGAGGTTACTGATGAGTTTAAAATAGAAGAGATGTTTCTATTTATTGACTAAAATTTCAAAATTCAAAGAGGCTGGATTATAATAGCAAGGAAAATTAAATTTTTATGGATATTTTTTGTATATATGTGTGTATTAAACCTAGGCCCCAACAGGTGTTAGGGAAGCCATGTTCCATCATTCCACATGTGATATCTCCAGGCTTCCTTTATTTATTTATTTTTAGACAGTCTGGCTTGTATAGTTCAGGCTGGCTTTGATTTTGTGATCCTTCTGCTTCAGCCTCCTAGTAACTAAGATTATAGCTTGCAACCCAAGAGCAGTTAAAAAGAAGGCTATTAAGGAAAGGTTGTGTGTGTGTGTGTGTGTGTGTGTGTGTGTGTGTGTGTGTGTGTGTGTGTGTACATAGTACATGCACACATGTGTTGGTTGATTCCTGAGATCATTGGGAGCAGGAAAAGAGTGAGGACATAATTAAGTGTGAAAGTGCAGTGCAGAGTGATTCTGTCTGCTCAGAGAATGAAGATATGTTGGAAGACAGCACGATGGACCAGCATAAAGATTCAATATACCAAAGGAACTGACAACTGAGTAATGTTGATGATGAGGTTAAGTGGTGGTTGACAAACTGTTCTCCTTACCTGTTTTCACCCCAACAATGCCAAATAATTTTTTGTGCAGTTACCTTGGTAACAGATGTTCTGAAATATGGGTTTTTCAAGAGGGAGATAGTTTCCTAAATCTCAAATGATGGCTTTGCAGATGGAGAGGGGTAGTTTGGGAGGTGCTCATTGGCTGGCAGTGGGGCTCAGGCTAGTAAGATCGGGGTGGAGCTGCACCAACTGGAAGTGTGGGAAAGAGAAATTGTAGGTTTCAAGGGAGAAAAGCATATTAACTGTGAAGTATTGAAATAGAGAACAGGCAGTTTGAATATGATCAATTAAGCACAAATCAAAATTCTTCTCTTCAGTCACAGAACTTTGATTCTGACCTCAAGGGAGAAAACCCCAGAGGGTCAGGATTGTATTGGCCAGAGCAAACGAAACGAAGGCGTAGAAGTCACCCACCCTTCATCCAGCCACCCTTCATCCAGGCCCCATGTGAAAAAAAAAAGAATGCCTCCAAAACCTCAGTGCTTGGCTCTTTGGCCAGCTGTGCATCTCTCTCTCTCTCTCTCTCTCTCTCTCTCTCTCTCTCTCTCTCTCTCTCTCTCTCTCTCTCTCTCTCCCTCTCTCCCCACAGATGTGTAGGAGAATTTTTAGAGCCTCCCTGATGATGCATGGCAAATCTTCCTTTAAGAATTTGCACTTTATCAATGTGTCTACATAGAACAATTTTGTGACCTTTTAAAAATATATGGCAGCTGGTGGAATAAATGTCACCTAAAGTGGAGTCATATTTAGGCTTTTATTACACTTTCAAATTGAAGCTTGCTGATGAATAGGTTGTTGTCGGGTCTGTCACCTGAGTCATTTTTAAGTGATGATCTTCACCACCTCCATTTGGTGGCATCAGGACAAGCAGGGCTGTCTGCAAATTTTTATCAGACCATCCCCCAACAGCATCCCAACAGATGATACCTTTTTTTTTTTTTGACTCAGTGGTAATTGCAGTGTTTCAGTCCTCTCGGACTCTTTGAAGTTGTTGTTCTTGTCGTTCTGTGTCTGTAGCTGAGTGTCTATGGTCTGCTAAATGGTTAGCTTCTGAAGGATATATACAGTAGAGGCACTTTAAAATCCTATCTGCACTCACTGGCAGTAATGCACATAATTTTAACCGTGGAGAATGTCATTAAACTAAAATGGAACATTTACACAGTCCTTTTACAGAGAATTTTGGACCAGGAAAATGAATGTGTGTGTCAAGCATTTACTGCAGCCGGGAATGTGATTTATTGATTTCTGATGGCTATGTTGGCATCAGTGTATATATTTAAAGAAGCCTTTATAAATGCAAATGGGAAAGGGCTTTTGGTTCTTTTTCCTCCATGGAAATAGCTCATACATTTTCAATAAGCCAAGCTCCTCTTAGAGATCGCTCCACATACTGTATATATTGATTTAAAAATTATACTGTTATTTTATTCTACAAATAGCATATATAATGAAATGTCAATTTACCTAAAAGATTATAAAATTCAAATGTATTAAAGATATGAAAAGTACTAGTATCTTAAGCCTTTAGGTAGAAGTAAGCGTGTACTTGAAATGTAATTATTTTAATGGAATGGACACATTGGCTTTTCCCCTGCTTCTGAAAGCATATCTTAAGGTACTTAGGAAATCCATTATTCCGTCTTGCCTAAGTCACTTACTGGTGATACTAAATCATACATAGCCAATGATATCCTTGCAATCCGAGGCTTGCTATTCCCATTCTTGCCATTCAGACTGTAAGGGAAGCATGGGAGTATACATAGCTTATTTAATAATATGGAAATGACTTATGGAAACAGCTGATTTTTATCTACATTATTCACTTCTTAGCTCACTTGTGGTTAACATCCAATTTTATTAACCAGTGTCTACCTTCACCTTATGTCAGATAATGTATACATTAGACTGAGTTGCCAATAATGGACAATTCAGCAAATGGAACTTCTTTTATTCCCATGCTCAGTGTGGTTAACAGGGGAACACAACACATTCAGCCTAGAAAACATCATTCCTTATGATAAAACATGTTCTGCACCCTACATACGGATGTTATGTGGTAACTGCCCAGCATGAAAGGGTATTCTCGACTGTGCCTAATCCACTACCACTACCATATTTTATTACTGACACGTTATGTTGCCAAGTGATATTTGTATAGTTACCCTTTGCTGTCTAATTCATTTAATAAAATATTTATAACTTAACTTTCAGCTTTATTCAGGCAGGGAAAATGAGAGTCTTGCATAAGTAACAGACTTCCACTAGCTTTGCTACAGATGTGGAAAGGAACAGCACATAGATGGTGAGATTTAATTCATATCAAGGCAAGCATGGACTATGATGAACAGATGTTATGTAGAAACTCCTAAAGGTCGACAGAAGAAAAAAATATCAATTAAACTCCTAGGATCACCTTTCAATCCCTAGTGGTTATTTAGTCCTACTTAAAAACTAGTCTGAAAAAATACCCTAACTCCACTTATAAAATACATCAAAGAAGACATGAAGGAATAAACACTCAGACATAAGTAAGGAGTCCTGAGGAGTGGTGTTTGGATCTCCGCATCAATGTGCATATTTAATTATTTTTTTATTTCTAATATCTGAAAGCAGTATGGGAGTAACATGAGGTAGTTTGCTCTAATGAAGGGTGGTGTCTCAGGAGGTAAACTGTCAGTGGACTGTTGATTTGCCCTGCTCATAAAACTAGCTCTTAGTGATGGGGACCAGCATTAAACATCTAAATACAGCTTCTGCTTTCTGGAATGTTCCTGGGGATATAGTATCTACAATAGAAGCCAACTGCAGAAAATATTCCTGAGATGTGTTTGTTCTGGGGTTGCCTTGTGGTCTATAGAGGCTATAGGTCTATATCACTAAGTATATGGTTAAGATGCCTCTTGTTAAAGAAATAGTCTCCACTCTTCACAAGTGCTGGGCTCCTATTTGGTCAAGCATGAACTTGGTAAACATGTACTTTTTCCTGAGATGACCAGAATGACTCTTGCGAGGTCCAACAGATTTCCTGACAAAAGTCACATCCATATCTATGTCTAATCCAAAATCTACTGAAAATGTTCTCAGTGATACCTATTAACAAACTTGATGTCATCAAGAGAATTCATTTATTTTACAAATCATTTTTACCACAGTGGGCTGAGCAGTGTGCTAGACATGGGGATATTCTGTTTCATGAGCTGGTCATGACTTCACAGTCTAGCAGACTGTAGGATTAGTAGAGGTGCACTGAGCTCCCTGGGAATATAAATTAGAGTAAGAAGGGGAAGATTAAGAGAGATTGAAAGAGAACAGAAGTGAGAGTGATATATTTATCTGGAAGCAGCTTGATATTTTGGAAGCTTAAGATCCTAGGCAGATGCAAACGTACCAGCACTTAGTTCACAGTAAATTATTCTTTACTACAGGGACACATGCTTTCCAGTCTGACTGGTGGGAACAGACATCATTTAGGACCCTGTATGAGCAAAGGGCACTGCTAACTCCATTCATTTCAGGTGATTCTTACCCAGCCTTTCTCTGGTAATTTTACATATCACTTTATCTGGAAAGCTCAAGAACATACAGTAAAGAGCAATGAAAGATTATTTTGAATCTAAGAACACTAGCTTTCTCATACGTAAAAGACAGCCAATATATTGCAAGAAGGTAATGCCTTTAGCATTCAGCTGAAGAACTCATGAATTTTGCATCCAGTGCTATCTCCTCTTTCTGTGAATTTTAGTTATCTGACACCCACCTTCATGCTCATACTTTCTGAGATAGGTAAACCTGGGAGAAGTGTGCTGTATTTGGAGTGTGTGTCCATCCAAATCCATACATTTAAACTCGACCCCCATGATGACAGTATTAAGAGCAAAAGCTTTTGAGGAAGTGATTAAATCCTGAGGATCCTGCCATTGTCAGGAATTAGTGTTCTTGTAACGTAAGTTTCACAGGGCTTTTCCACCCTTGCACCTACCTTACCAAGTAAGGACAGAGCACCAAAGTATCACCCTGGGAGCAGAGATCAGCTTTCATTAGACACTTTTTTGCTGGTGCCTAGGGCTCCACTTCTAGATTCCATAACTATGAATACATTTATGTTCTTTATCTATTAGCTAGTCTACTGGAGTTTGTTGCAGGAACACAAATGGATGAAGACAGAAGGTTTTCAAATTTGAACACAGATCTGAGTTACATTTGAGAAGTCTATGTAGAATTTGCAAACAACACATTAGCTATAGTGGTTTGGATGTTGAACTACAGTTCTAGGTAGAATTTAAAATAATTCGTACCACCTATATATGTATGTTAATTAAAACCATGGATCAAGCCTGAGGTTGTAATCCAGTGGTAGAACATCTGCCTCGCCTGTGTTGGACTTAGAGTTCAGTCCCCAGAACTAAATATAAACATTTGGATATAAATAACATGGGTTGTAAAGAAAGACAATGAGATGACTGAGGTTTGAGCCTTCTGCATCTTAATGACTGCATAAAGGTAAATGGCTCTTCAGAGAAGAACAAACAGCAGCAGCCAGTTCAGTGATGGAGAGGAAAAAGCCAAGAGAAGTGATGTGTCTTCAGGGGGCCTTCCCTCATTCATAGGCAAACTGTGGACCGAGTGAGGCAAAAGCCAAGAACTAGCCACGTTTCTCACTTACAGCTGATCTGAACTAGCAAGAACAACTTAGAGCTATTATAAGGCCAACCAGAAAGAATCCTTAGAATAAAACTCATTAATTCCCCCCTTGTGAAGAAAAGCTTGGGGATGAAGAAATAGACCCTGGGTTTCTTATTAAGTACAATGAGGCTATTGTTCTTTTTATAACTACTTTTCTAAAGGGGTCTTTTCTTTCACAGTATGTTAGTTATATTTGAAGTATATAAAGTGTCCCTTTTTTAGACATTTTACTATGCTATTGATAATTCTTTATTACTTTTTATTTTACATGCCTAAGCTTTCCAGATAAATAAATAGCCACATCACTTACTAAGAATTATAACTTTTATGGATTTCTTTCTAATTTGTGTACTTTCTGAAAGCCACTAAATTTATTTGATAGAGAAATCACATGAGTGTTTGATGAGATAAAGGTACTCATCCACTCTTCGGGGTAGATCCCTCATGACAAATCAGCTTTTAAAAATACTAACTACCTCAGGTGCTACGGAGCTGGACCAAAAGAGAATTGCCTCTTCTTCCAGAGGCTTCAGCTTCTATTCCCAGTACCTACATGGTGACACACACCTGTACAGGTCCAGGCAATTCAGTGTCCTCTTCTGACTTTCAGGGAATTCTGCACACACAAGGTGCACATATATACATGCTGGCAAAACATCCAGATGCATAAAATATTAAATTAAATTAATAGATGTAGTAGCTACTTAAAATCTTCCTTCCTTACAAAAGGAGACTGTTTCTTTTGCCTTTAACTTCATTGTATCCTTATTTGCAAGACCCTTTAGGAGTTCGATTGCATTTGTGAGGAGAGGTATAACAGTTGATTTATGTGAGGTGGTCCATGGTCTCAGAGTTGTTTCATCAGCTGTTCACAAACGTTGTAGTGCTGCTATCAACCATTCTCTTTCCTTGGCAAGCAGTGGGGATAAAATTAATGGGTTGATAGGACTGTACTCAAGATTTTACAATCTTCTTTGATATCGTACCCAGCTCTTAGGGCCCATTAATTGCTTCCTGATTGCTTTATTGTTTTCATCAGTGTTGTGGTTCACACTCTATCCAAGTAAATTAGGATTCTTTTCCTGGATGATTCTGGGGTCCATTTTGAGGTGGCTCAGATCCCAGGTGGTCTATTCTCAATCGTTTCTTAAAAAAAAAAAAAAAAAGGCACTGGCCTGCAGTTTAGATTGCTACTCTCAGGGTGCCAGCAAGTCTCCTGCTGCTAGATGTTCCTCACTACAGCCTCCACTGTACAGACAGAGGGCAGGCTAGGCCTCCACTGTACAGAGTGCAGGCACAACCCCTACTGTATAGAGTACAGGCTAGGCTTCCACTGTACAGAGTGTAGGCACAACCCCTACTGTATAGAGTACAGGCTTGGCCTCCCTGTATGGAGTACAAGCTCAGCCTCCAACTTCCTGCATGCTAAGAACTAGCTTTTCAGAGGACTTTGGGAGCTATAATTAAGGAGGTCTCCTCTCTGTCTGGGTCACTGCTGTCAAGCTGGGTAAGGGGTGACACGGGCACTTTAGAGCAGGGCTTTCAGTGGGGGAGATAACCTTGAGTTTGCTCAGTGTGACTTCCTGTATTATTAGAGCCTCCACACAGTGAAGAAGTGGTCTTCAGGACCCCAGAACAAAGGAACTCCTTACCACTTGGCTGAACTAGCTCAGACTTTAGGTTCCCTGACCATAACCTGGAGTTAGGATGGGAAGGGCAATTGGAAGGCTTCTCTCATTCTCTTGCCCTCTCCTCATTGTAACTGAGAGCAGCCCTCTGAGCCACAGTCGTCTACAATGGAGCCTTGCCCATGGGAAGCTCCATGGCCGACAGTGTGGCTGAGGGCTTGTGGGCACAGGCCCTAGTGGCTACCAAGACACAGCAGGTTCTTCAAATGACTCTCCTTCTTCACTGACCGTATACCAACAACACACATCTGTAGCCTCTAAATGACTATTTCTTAAAATAGTTCTCCCCGCTCTGCTGGTTTACCTGAGGCACCTCAGCCTCCAGATCCTCACGCCACCAATCTGCAAGTCAAATTCCACCCCCTTTGGATTTGTAATGTTACATTTTATTTTTGGTATCAAATCTTGGTTTATTTTTTTCTAATAGTATGCCAAAGCCATTTGTTAAATAAACCACCCTTTTCCCAAAAGCAACTTAATAATGCATGCTTATTTTCTATATGGGCTGTTATGTAGTTGGTATTCAATATTAATGTTTTGGAAGAGACTCAGAATAGCATCCTATTTCTGAGTAAATCTACCCCAAAAACTGCTTTATATTCTTCACATCATATTAGTTTATAGTTTGCATTCAGATGTCAAAAAGGATCATTTCAGTATTACTAATAAATTTTTATATCACAGAAACCTCTAATATGGGTTATTAAAGGGCAGATGATCTAAAAACCAACCCAGGAGTATAACACTTTCCATGATAAGTACTTGTATGAATATTGTGCTATTTTCTCTGAGAAGAACATTTTTTTCAATTGTATATTTATTTATTGTGTCACCAATGGTGATGATTTTGAGGAGTAATAATTTTCTATTTTTTCTTTCTAACAACATGATATCCTCATTACATTTTCAGCAGGCACAACATAATTGCACTTTGCTCGTGTTAATTGTTGAGCCTATTAGTTTTGTAGTTTCTTTGCTCTCAGTGGGGGCAAAATTAATAAACAGATGCAGTGCCTGAACACATCTGGAAGGAGAGTCAGAAAATGGCAGAGTAGCTTATGAGAGGGAAGCTTGCTGCCATTGGTGATAAACCACATCGGAAAGGTTAGTGGTACTGAGGAGGTTTTTCTTATCTAGAGCAAGTTTGCGTCCAGCCTCGACAGATTCACCTCATTGTTTGTGTGCTCATGCCGAAGCATGTTTTAATTCTGTATGTTGTCATCAGCAGAGTTATTAAATAAAGGCAAGTGAAAGGAAGAGGGCATTGACAGAAGACCCGGGAGATGCTTCCAATACTGAGAATTCCCACTTTTTTAATCTCTTCTTGGGAATGTTTCCAGAATAGCACTTTCTGTACTCTGTGTTCTCATTTAAATTCTTCCTCTAATGCTCTATCCATTTAGAAATTCCATCAAAAGGGAAGCAAATTTAAAAAAGAAAAAAGAAAAGGGAAATCTATTAAACAGGATTAAATGAACTAAACTAATGTGGCACTGAGTTTACTTGTAAAGGTTCATAGCCTCTATTAGATTTATAAAAATTATTTTTATGTATAAGTAAATTTGATTCTTAAAAATACAGATTTTTTTTTATTTCTGGATATTTTAAGATACCTGTAAAGCTTTTCTGTCACAGAAAACAAGTTAAGTTTCTAACAATAATATTAGTTTTATTGTTTCAGGTGTCTGTTTTAGATATATTTCTTTTAAGAAAAAGGGTTTCTAGGATATCATATGCCAACTTTAGACAGACTTGTTTTCCAATCTAGAGAATATGGTAAATAGTTTTTATTTAATTGAAAATTGTTTCTTGTTGTGCATGGTGGTGTACATGTTTAATTCAGAACTCAGAAGGTAAGCAGGCAAATCTCTGAGTTTGAGGCCACCTTGGTATACATAGTGAGTTCCAGGATAGCCAAGGCTACATAGTGAGATCCTGTCTCAACACAAACAAATAACAACCACCGAAATAAGAAAAAAAATATATTCCATGTACCTAATATGTATGATAATTTTATTAAATTTAAGTCATTATCAATGGAGTTCTACAAGCTTTTACTTTATGTAAATGAGTTATTTTACACCAAAAACAATTTTAAACTCTAGATGTTTAACATGCACCAAAGAACAGATAAATACATAAAATATTAGAATAAAATTAAGATTCTTTTTTTTTTTTTTTTCTGGAGCTAAGGGCTGAACCCAGGGCCTTGCGCTTGCTGGGCAAATGCTCTACCACTGAGCTAAATCCCCAACCCAAGATTTAATCTTTTATCCATGTAAATATGAGTATGTCTGTTTGGGTATGTGCCACATGTGTGAGGGTGTCTGTAAAGGTCATCAAATACATCGAAATTAGAGGAACAGGTGATTGCAAACCACTTGACATGGGTACTGGGAACCAAACTGGGGCAAAGAAACAAGAACTCTTAACCACAGAGTCGTCTCTGCAGCTGCAGAAATATGTTATTATTTAAAATGTACATTCTGTAAAACTAGAACCCTCTTCTTCTCCTCCTCCTAAAATTACAGTCCAGTTCTACCACCAGAACATTCTGTCACTCTTGTCAAAACACAACTGATCAGATACACGTTTCCATTTGTAGACAGCATTTATACTTACACCAAAGCAGTCCAGTCCTTATTGGGGAGCTTATCACACAGAGGCAGCTCATCTGTCCTGTTCACTTTGCTTAACTGGTGATCCTTAGATTTTCGTAAAAAGTGTGAAGCAATCTTACAGTTTTCCACACAAGCACACTGCTGCTAGAGAAGCTATCTAACATAGACCAAGGTTGGAGAGAATGTAAAGTTAACCACAGTGCATCTGAGAAGCCCTGAATAGAACTGGAATTTACCTTTCCATTTATTGATAGTTTCCTTCATTTATCTCAATGATATTCCCCAGTTCTGTTGGGGTAGGTCTTGGGAATATCATAACATCTGTCCCTATGGATTTGTTGAGTCTTTTATTCTAAGTTGTTTCTGGGTTTTGTTACTGTAGGCATTAGCTTTTGTACATTTATTGTTTTCTAGGGAATTTTTTAATTCATCTACTCTAATAGTACACATGTTGGTGGGAAATCCTCTCAGGAGATCATTATAACTATGATAATTGGACTTTTAGTCATTATTTTAAGTGCCTGTACTATTCTTCTTTCTTTATTTCACTATATGCAATACAGTGTTAAGTAGAAGTACTGATACCTAAAATCCTGCACATCTTTAAAATTTGTATTGTTGTTCCTGTTTGTTTGTATATGTGTGTGTGTGTGTATCTCTGTGTGTGTGTGTCTGTGTGTGTATGATTACAGGCGCAGGTAAGACATTGTGTCCCTGTGGATATCAGAGGGCAGCTAGGGAGTTTTTTCTTCCACCATATGGGTCCTGGGGATTGAACTCATGCTGTCAAGTTGGGCTACAAGTGACCTTACCTGCTGAGCCTTCCATTGGCCCCTACCACACCTTTAAATCTCTAGAATAAGGAATCTTATTATCTTGACACATGTTTATTAAAGCAAGTCCCACTAATATATACTTTATATTGTGAAATTTTTTATTCTATTCCCAGCCCTTTTTTCCACATTTAATCATAAATGTTCCATACATCTATTTGGATAGTTTTTTCTCCTATTTTATATAAACATTAAGAAAGTATGGTTGCTCCTTAGATATTGAAGAAACCTCTAGTTCCTAGAATAAAGTGCAGTCTGCATCCATGTGCAATTTGATAATATTTGTTCATGGTTTTTATGTTTTTAATAGAAGAGAAATTATCCTGTAATTGCTTCTCATATCCTTAATGGGTTCTGGTGATGAAAATGTTGGCCTCTTTCCCTTCCCTATTACTTTATAGGTACTGAGCATTGAACCTAAGTCTCAAATAATGCTAGGCAGGTTTTCTACCACTGAGCTACATACCATATTCTTTGTATTCTTTATTTTGAAACAGAATTTCATTAAGTTATGTAGGTTGGCTTTGAACTCCCACGAACTTTCTGTCTTCCTGCTTCAGATCCCAGGTAACTGGGATTACAGGTCTCAGGCACCAAACTTAAAATGAGTTACAAAATATTATATTTTTATAGAATATTTATACCATAATACTTCAAAATCCTAGAAGAAAAATCACTTGAAAAGTCACCAGGGCCAAGAAATTTTCAGAAAACTTAGAGATTCAGTTCTGTCAATATTTGTGGAACTTTGATAACTTTTGTTAGATGTAGTCCATTTGAAAATAACTTTGAAGAATTAAAAATATCTCTATTGATAAATAGTTGAAATAAAATAAACCAAACATTTTGAAAATGTACAAGTTTGTCAATATTGACCTAGGATGCCACTCACAGAACCTTTACCACAGTCCAGATAATGAATGTACCTGTCATACCCTGACAGTCTCACAGTGTCTTGACGTCTATGATATTTATACCAAATTCCAGGCCATAAGCATTGGAGAGCCTATATCCCCATCTACTTATGTCTTCTTTACTACTTTTCTTTCTCATTTTATAGTTTTATAGATACTATAGGATTCTCAGCCTCAGCACTAACATTTTGTTCCAGGCATTCATTCCTTTGCTGTGGGATTGAGCTCACTCTTCTGTGTGTGGTAGGACACATACTAGCATAGTTGGTTGCTACCTACCAGATGTTGATAGCATCCACTTCCTACATCCTTAAGAGTCAAACATGTGCCTTAAACATTGCCACATGGGATCTGGGGGACAAATCCCCAAAGCTGAGAGATTGAGAACCACACACGGGTACTTATATCTTACATACTTTTCATTCACATTTATTCATTCGAAGCTGCTTTGTACTACTATATGTAATATCTTTCTAAAATTTCATTTCCCTTGGATGTTGACATTTCACAGATGAAATCACAATGTGCAGGGCAACTGCCTACTCATGCAGATGGATGTTATGAAAACACAAAACTGTGGTGATATTGTGTTCCCCAAAATATTGTGCACCCTAATAAACTTATCTGGGGTCAGAGAACAGAACAGCCATAATATCAAACATAGAGGTTAGGCAGTGGTAGCACATGCCTTTAATCCTAGCCTTCTGGAGTCAGAGATCCATCCGGATCTCTGAGTTTAAAGCCACACCGGAAACATCCAGGCGTGGTGACTCATGCCTTTAATCCCAGGAAGTGATGGCAGGGAGCAAAAAGGTATATAAGGCCCGAGGACCAGGAACTAGCCTGGATAAGCTGGTTAAGCTTTTAGACTTTTAGCAGCAGTTCAGCTGAGATTCATTCTGGATGAGGACTTCCAGAGGCTTCCAGTCCGAGGAAACAGGATCAGCTGAGGAATTGGCGAGGTGAGGAAGCTGTGGCTTGTTCTGCTTCTCTGATCTTCCAGCATTCACCCTAATACCTGGCCCTGGGTTTGATTTTATTAATAACTTTTAAGATTCGTGCTACACAAAACCATTGTGACGACGGCTGTAAGAGAAACAGAACTCTCATCTTGGTCAGAGTAGTGGGAAGCTTTGAAAATGGGTTGACAGGATCTGCTACAGTTGAGCCTGCATTCCGTAGTCTCATGACCACACAAATCATATCTGTCAAAAGCCTCAAGCCACATAGCAGCAGACATACCATTGCCATAGCCAAAACTTGAAGCTCCCCGAATCCCATGAGCACCAGACTAGATAAGCACCTTCCGCACAGTATTTCTGTGCTTACATTTACCACAATGGCAATGAGCAGGCTCATCATTGCAGCAATATAGAGGCATCTAACAAACACAAGGGGGGGGGGCATAAGTATTGCCCATGTACCACATAATTTTATTTTGCCAAAGGTTTAAAAGAAAACGTTTATGTGTGTCTAAATATATAAATGCAACCTGATCAGTCTGTTTAATGTTAGTTTTATTTATGTGATTTTAGGACTAACCATTTGGTATGCTCATCTCTGGGGAAGACTCTTCTCCCCCTCTCAGCATTCTTTAGTAGACTGTAGTTTGTTGTCTAGGGGTGGGGGTCCCTGATATTTCCCACTTCTATCTTAGCATGTCTATTGATGTTATACTTCTTCGAATCTTGTTTCAGCAACCGTATTGTTACAATTACTTCTTAAAAAGTTGCAAGCTTTATTTCATTTAGATTTTTTTTGTTTATTTTCTTTTATTTTTGCCTAACAGTACAATTGTATCAATATAGAATGACTGCAGATATCATGGTTTCCCTCAAATTGATTTCTAGATAAGATAAATTATATTTTATTTTGTTAACAGATGTTTATATTTGTTTTATTGATATGACTTCTCTACTCCTTTTGAGGACATCAGTTAGTTTTTATTTCTTATGTCCATGACAGACATTCACAGTAGCAATCTTTTTTATTCTATATGCAAATTTGATGAATATTTTTTCATTATATTTTTTTATTTGATTCTGTACCATATGCCTAAAACCTGCTTTTAAAATATTCAAAATCTTCTAAAATTTGATTGGCTTCCCAATTATGCATACTGTTTATTAATTGCATTATATTCATATTACAAGATGAATATCCTACCATGGATAATTCAAATTCCCAAATGATAAATTCTTTACTTGTCAGAATATGGTTATTATTTAATTAAATGGAAGCAGATTTCAGTTACTGTGATAATGAATTGTGGCCTGGTAACTGATTTTTAAACAGCTTAAATTTTAACAGCTATTCCTTTCCTTTATTGTTTGAACAAAATTAGATGTTGACTTGATTGCTTGCATGGTCAGATTATTGTATGTGTCCTGTGGGTGCAAGCACATGGTGTGATGAGATAGCTCTGGATCTCAATCAGGAAGCAATGTGGGTATCCAGGGCAGAATCAGGGCTGCGTTGCTTAGTAGAATCCCTGCCCCAGGAGGTCCTCTGAGGGCTCACACTACCACATTTGCAGTACAAAACTTCTGTCAGAAAGATTAAAATTCTACACATCTCAGCAGTTACTAAAAAGAATGACAGTGGATCTATAACACGACATCCCCACATCCTTGTATTTTAATTCTAGGTGAAACAAAGGCGCTCTCCCTACTTCCCAGATTTCTAGTTTATAAGCTTATCAATGATTCTTTAGATATCATTTTTGCTTATTAAAGTGAGATATTGAATTCAAATGGAAATGAAAAATATTTTGGCCAGAATGTATGACTCATTGGTAAGCCTATGGTTGCTGTTTTCTTCCTAGAATTTTCATATTCCTTTGACATATTTTTCATGGTATTTGGTCATAAAGAATGATTGTGTCTCTTTGTTTTACATATCATCCATTTATTGTAAAAAATGTTGGCTTTAGAAATCTACCTTTTAATTAATGACAGAAATAGAATATGAATAATGGTGTTTAATGATTTTTTTTCTCTATTTAAAAGCAAATAACATGGTAGTTTTAGAGTTTAAATGATTGTTGCCCCTGGTATTTGCTGTGACACACTTAAATAAGCTTTGACATTCATTAAGATTGCTTGCTTGCAGGCCTGAGAATGGAGATGAGATATGAACGAATTTAGGTCACTGGGGGAAAAGCCAATCATTTAATCATATTTCACACTGCACAGCGATCTCCCATTTCACCTGTGTGTTACAATCTTAGCTGACAAAATGAGCTTCCTTATGACTGCTCCAAGACAAAGGCCTCTCTGATGTCTCTTTAACTAGTTTTCCTGAGACATCCTAACTAGCTAAGATTACCATAAAATGTTTATCTCGGAGTATTAAGAAATGATTCAGAGCTTCAAGAAACTTCTGAAATGGTAGCCAGTAGTACTTGTGCGTGCGTGTGTGTGTGTGTGTGTGTGTGTGTGTGTGTGTGTGTGTGTGTATACATACTTGTACATTTACATACATGTGTACATTTACTTGGTTTGTTTTATGGGTGCCTTTATTTAAGATGTAGGTTATGTTGCTATAACAAAGAGTACCCCCAAAGGCTGTCTGAAACATGGTGGGAATTTTCCTCTCACTCTAGCCCACAAGTAGACAGTATGGCCACAGTGGTTGGGTCATTTACCTGTTGGAACATGAGCTTCTCCTGACTCTTCTCCCCTCCTGTACATCACTGGCTACACAGTTGTCCTCATTTTTAGTAGAAACACCACAGTTGAGGCTAGAAAGATGGGTAAGTGGGTAATGTGCTTACTTCAAAAACAGGGTGCCTGATTTTGGACCCCCTATTCCCATGTAAAAGCTGGGTGAGGTAACAAAGATGTGTAATTGCTGTGCTGAGGAGGCAGAGACCAAGGAAAGTCCTTGGAGTTCAAATAGTTATCTGAACTCGAAAGCCCTAGAATCGGTAAGAGATCCTGTCTCAAAAATTAAGGTGGAGAAGGAAGGAGGGGACATTCAGTGTTGGCCTCTGACCTCCACATGTGTGTACATAGGTAAGTGCACTTGGATATATATATGCACATGCATTCATATAACACACACACACACACACACACACACACACATACAGAGGCACACACAGGCACACATACACGTAATGCTGCAGTGGTGTTTACTGCAGTATCACGAACTTTTGTAAAAGTTTCTGAACATATGGAGAAGTACAATTTTTTTTAAATAACAGATTACATTCATTCCCCTAGCATTAAAATTCAGTGTATATCAAACCCATGCAAAAACTCTAGTTTCTATTCTGGTTTCTGACCACAGCAGGCATTTTACTTGCATACATATCCCCTGAGTCATTTGGAAGGCATATGGTGCGTGAGGCAATTCCCCGTGGTGTGTGACTGTGCTCAAAGCAGGTCTTCTCTCTCCCTTCTCTTTGCCCACCTTAATTGTGGAAACTGAGCCCACAAATACTTCCACGTGGTGTTTCTTGTTTTTCTGAAGTTTTTCTCCTCAGAACCATTGCCTTGTGTGTTCTCAGTAGGAGCTCACTCCAGGGCCTCCACTGCAGTACCCTTTGCATGTCTCAGTGCAACACCCAGCTCAGATTACCGTCCTTGTCAGCAGGTCACAGAATCACCCCTTTATGCACTTGGCACTCAGCCTGTGTACACCTCGTTTCTTCACCAATCCCATTAAATGGCTCTTCTTTGAGGCCAGTGACGCTCACTGTCCCTTTCTTCAGTTTGCTTACATTCTAGAACTTCGGATCTGGAAGAAACATTAGAGACCTTGTATTGTAATTGCTTCCATATGGTCAGAACAATATGCCTGAGGACATGTGGTTGGTGCTAGCTCCAGAACAGGCCAAGCATCTCTCTTATTACCCCAATAGTTCCCTTGAAGAGCAGACAAACTTTTTACTGTGTCCAAGTTCCTTCCCACTCAGCTACAGACCCCTGCCTTTCCTTCTGAGTCTCTAGTCTTCTCTGGAAGCATGACAGACATGTCCCTGCCCCTCTTCACTCTCCTCTCACTTCCTCTTTCCTGGTCTTTCTACCCATATGGCATATAATGGACTCAAAGGACCTACCCCTGTTTGTTTCTGCTGTCTTGTTAATGTTGCCTTGAGTCAAGTTTATTCTGAGAAGGTTGGGACCTTTTTGAGTCTCTGGTCCACGTTTTGAGAGCATGTTTAGATAAAAATTGTAAATATCAAACTTAGGAACAAGCTGAGTGAAAGGGGGGAGGGATTCTAGCTTATGGAGTCCCTTACAGTCCCTAGTACACCCTTTCAGTAAATGACTCACGGGGGTGTGAAGGTCGTATGATGTCACTGGTTATTCATTTCTTACTTCATATCTACAAAAGGTCACAGTGCTCATGCTCATCTGAGCACTGTGAGTAGCTTGTACATCTTCCATGTACGAATGTGTTTTTATTCACCCTGGGTCTACAAAGACTTCTTACACTCTTGATTATAGATGTAACCAACCGTCTTATTAAATAAGAAACACAGAAACAATGTAAAAGAGAAAGCCGAGAGGTCAGAGCTCAGAGCTAAAATCTCACCCTTCCTCCTGCTGTCCCAGCTTCTCGAAAAGAGACCTACTTTCTGTCGGTTCGTTTTTTTATAGTATGTTGTTCTGCCTTCTCATTGGTTGTAAACCCAAACACATGACTGCCTCGTCACTGTCTGAATGTACAGCCCCCTAGGTCTTAAAGGCATATGTCTCCAATGCTGACTATATCCCTGAACACACAGAGATCTTATGGGATTAAAGGCGTGTGCCACCACCGCCACATTCTTGCTATGGCTCTAATAGCTCTGACCCTGAACACACAGATATCTATGGGATTAAAGGCGTGTGCCACCACCGCCACACTCTTGCTATGGCTCTAATAGCTCTGACCCCCAGACAACTTTATTTATTAACATACAATCAAAATAATAATTCAGTACAATTAGATTACCACCACACTTGATTTTATTAATATTATAAAAATCAAATTCTTTGGATGGGGTCTCAGGTAACCCAGGTTGTTCGAAAACTTGCTATGGAGCCCAGGTTGACCTTTAGGTATTGTTTCTTTGAGTCTCATTCTGTAGCTCTGCCTGGGATGGAACTCACTGCCAGGTGTGCCACCCTAGCTTTGAACTCACAGACACCCACCTTCCTCTGCCTCCTGAGTTACAAAGACGCATAAGCTACTATGCCTGCCTAAGGATAGCCTCAAAATGAACCTCCTGCCTCCCTCCCTCCTTCAGCTCCTGGGAATACAGATATACACCACCATGCTGATTTAAGAGGAGTTTTCATAGAACTTGCTAGTTTATTCTTTCCCCTGCTTTTGAAGCTTTAAGTTTCCTAAAGATACTTCCTAGTCCTCTGACACGTGGACTTGCCCAATTCCACCATCACACAGGAGCATGCACATATTAAAGGAGCCTTGCCCATGTGTTCTGCTCTCCAATAAGACTTACCTTGTCTTGTTACCTAATGTAAATAACACTTAGAGATTATTCACATCTTATGCAGCCTTAAGTTATGCTTGAAATCAACGCAACTGGATGGAAGGGTGATTTTGCTAGAGGAGGTAGACCCAATGAGGACTTGTCATTATTGAAACACTCAATCTGACATTGAGATTACTCATTTTTTTGTGAAAAAGAATGTAATTTTCTATCGTTATCTTTAGTTTTAAGAACAGTAATTTTTTAGCTAAATATCTACAGACCACCTAGGATGTTATAACTTAATTGTCTTAGCTATGATTTATTTGTATTTAATATGTCTGAATATATGTTTAATAATAGAACTTTAACAAATTGGTAAAGAGAAGACTATCAGGTCATAAAGAGAAAGGGGCTAGATGCAGCCACTGTGCCAGGAATGCTTTGGACAGATCCTGTGTGTGATCTGACACTTCCTTCAGAGGCTCCAAAGAGCAAGTGAAAAAGACAAACAAAGTGTTATATGGGGGAGCTGGAGAGATGGCTCAGAGGTTAAGAGCACTGGCTGTTCTTCCAAAGGTCCTGAGTTCAATTCCCAGCAACCACATGGTGGCTCATAACCATCTGTAATGAGATCTGGTGCCCTCTTCTGGCCTGCAGGCATACATGCAGGTAGAACACTGTATACATAAATAAACAAATCTTTTAAAAAAAAAGTGTTATATGGACAGAGACCTTGTCTTGTCTTAAGATGATAAAATAAATGTACTGTCTCCTGTCAACATTGTATACTTCTATTTGATGATTTCTGTGTCAAACATTATATGGAAATGTTTCCAAGTATTTTCTGTATTAACTGTGAATGAATAGAACAAAATAAATTGCCTGTGATGGAAAAAAAAAAAAAAGATGATAAAATAAAAGTTTGCCTATCAGGATGCCAAACACTTGAATAAAACTTCAGGGATAATTCTGTAAATATTCAAGGACCATTTCCATAAGGACTACTTCTTAATTTCACCATTATCAATGAATGGTAAGATGCTCATTAAATTATAGTTTATAAAGATGCATGCATTTAGTGCTTAACTGATAAAGTCTGTTCTAGGTCTGTAATTCTCTGGGGCTCCAATCTGCTATTGTTTGGAAATTTTGAGGTGACATTTCCTACTGTGAGCATCTCACTCCTGAAGCTTATTCACAGGAGAACCTCTTCAGAGCACCCTCAAGTTTGGGTAATGCAGTGCTCATTTGCTAGAGAAAGCTCCAGTGTGTGTGTGTGTGTGTGTGTGTGTGTGTGTGTGTGTATTTGTGTTTGTATTATGTGCATACATATACATGTGTGTGTAAGCGCTTGTGGAAACCAGACATTGACTTCATGTGTCTTCCTCAATGGTTCTGCAGCTGATTTTTGAAGCAGGGTCTCTCACTGAACCATTTGCCTGGGCTGGCTGGCCAGAAAGCTCCATGTACCCCTCTTGTCTCTGTGTGTCCAGGGCTGAGGTTACACATAGGTTTTTTACATGGGTGCTAAGGCGTCTGCTTGGCCTCAAATTTGGAACACATCTCACGAATGTGCTCTTCCCTCAGGGACGTCTCTCATGTATGCTGTTCTAGAAGTAGTTTGGAGAATTGGGGAGGTAAAGGAACAATGGTCTGACATGCTATCATTGTGTTTATCATGACATATCAAATCAGGTGATGTTATCTATTACACCACGGGAGCAACCATTTAGATGCTTGTTCTTGGCATGATTGGCATTTCATCCTGTGAGTTGAAAGGTGTATTTTGAGACTTAGAGAATGTTTACCTCTGTAAGAGTCTTAAACTTGAACCCTTGGTTTGTTGTTAGTTTGCAATCCGACTTTCTTCATGGTTTTAACTTTTCTTTGTAAATAGAATTTTGTATGCACACTATTTTTAAAGTGGTAAGCGTGTAATAGATTATTTGGTGTACTGCTTTCTGGTTGTGTAACTTTGGCCTGGCTCAATTGCAATAAATAGAAATTTTCTGGGAGGGAGGGGACCCTGTGTGATTGGTAGGAGAGTTCGAGAAATGCATTGACTTCTGCTCCTCAGCTGAGTAATGCTAGGACATCACTCTTCCTCTTCTGACCTCTCTTCTGATATTTAGACCCTGTCTGTTTCTCCTGCACATGGAAGAGGTAACTGCCTGGTCATCTTATGTTATAGAATTCCTCTCTAGAGTAACTTTGTCCTGAGCACTGACCTCAGAACCCATCCATTGTGGCCTAGGTGGTAGTTCTCAAGGTTAAGGAACAGGAACTCAAAAGATGATAGTAGAGATCATGTGACCAGGAAGCAGTAAGTCAGTAAGAGTTTATGGAGGTGTTCAACCCACAGCCACTGCCGCAGCCAGATACAAAATAGTAAATTCACTTACAGTCTTAAAAAGAAGAACTTTTGTTACTCAATTGCATAGTTTCCAAATGTGAACTTTATACATGATAATATCATATATCAGTGTCAGAATCAGAAACATCTGTTAGGCACTCTGGCTGTACTCTCTAGATCTAAGCCTTATAGTTCCTTCAAATGGAGCTTGTTTAGATTGCCTCACATCTCCATTAAGATTCAGAGACATGTTTGAGAGCATTGATATTTAAGAAATGACAAACTAGCTTGGTGTGGTAGTACACACCTGTGATCTTGGCGTACTAGAGACTAACACTAGAGAGTTGCTGGGAGATTATAGCTTGTCTAGCGTCCAAGGTGAATTCAAAGCCAGCCTGAGATACCTGCAAACCATATTGTTATTGTTGTGTTTTAAGAAAGGAAAGACCCAAGTGTGGTTGCATATGCATTTAATTCCAGCACTTGGGAAGCACAGGAGTATCTTTGTGAGTTAGAGGCCAGCCAGGGCTACATGGGCAGATGTTGCCCTCAAAGAGAGAGAGGAAGACACACAGATCACACAGATAGACAGAAGAAAGAAAAAGAAGGCAGAAAGGAAAGAAGAAAGGAAAATATCATAGAGAATTTGTTAAATAGCACAATGAATACTATTCAGATCAATTTCTTAGTTACTTCTCTGCTGCTGTGACAGAGTACATGGCAGAAAAAAACATAAAGGAGGAGAGGTTTAGTTTGGCTCAGAGTTTAAGGTGGTCATGGAAGGGTGGCAGCTGGGGCACTGGAGTGGCCCCATCCGTAAGTTAAAACACATTCAAAGGAAAAAGAGAAAGGTCACAAAGCAAACACTTACCAAATGACTACTATTGATTTTACTCTTATTAAATTTAATGCTCATGTGTTATTTGTTGGACAGTATGCTAAAATCTTTTGTTTATTAATCTTACCACAAGCAAACTAAACTTTGCAGTTCCATGTGTTTGAATAATGAATAAAGACTAAAATCTGTTAAGAAACTGGATTTTTATAGAGTATGGTCAAGATGTGGAAGTGGCTTTGACAGAGAAGATTTCTGACTGTCAACCCATCCCATGGGACACACTGAGTGACTTAAGTATGGAAGATGGAGTGGTGGAATGTCTCAAATATTTCAAAAGGATGTCTTTAGAGTGTTAGGGGAACTTGGTTTTACATAACAATTAAATTGTTCTAGGCTTAATAGAAGGAAAGGTACCTTCCAATTTCAGGATTGCCTGTAGCTGGTTGACTTAACTTGAAGACATAGATGGTCCACAGTGGAATGTTGTACCCAGCAGCAGTTGTTACTAGTATTGGTGACCAAGGCAGACAGTGGAGCTCATTTCTTTCCCTTTCTCCTTCTCACTACACAGAGAGGACAGTAGTAAGAGGAGCTCCTGGGATCTGGATGGTTTTTATGGGATCATTTAATAAAAGTATCCAGTAGGCAGGATTACCTAAACACTGGGTTGTGTTTCATGATGTATCAGATACTGGCACATTTTAAATACACAAGAAGTGGGCTTATTGAATTTTTTTAAGCTCCTGCCCTCCTAGAGATTAAAACCTGCCATTTATAACACCTCTCTTTGCTACTTGAGCCAAAGGATTTGATCTCTTATATTGTCTCCCTGTATTTTTAAACACGAAGCATACATACCCCACAACAGCCAGACTTTCAACAGAGAGCACCTGTCCCCTGAGAAGGAAGAAGTAATAAGTGAGTTTTCCTCACGGGCCCTGCGCCGGCTTCTGGGTCCTAGCACCCTCCAGTTCTGCAGCTTCAGTGAGTGCGCACTTAGCATCTTCAGGACTCAGACATTAGGCTGCTTCTCCTGACTCAGGAGGGAACTGGCACCTCTGTGCAGGGTCTGTCGGGCAAGCTTCTTCCCTCCGAACTGGCTTTTGTCTGCTTTGTCCCCATTTCAGCCTTCTATTACAGGTGTTCACCCTGCTTCCCTCCTTGCCTGAGATCTCTCACTCGCTTTTCATGATCCCCTTTCCAGTTTCAGCACACACACACACACACACACACACACACACACACACACACACACACACTTTTAAATCTAGGTTCCTTATAGGATACCAGGTGTACAGTGTTTATTTTTCTGAGTCTGTGAAACATTCAGCTCTTAAAGGGCTGCTCCTTTCCCCAGATAGTTAATAGTGTGTGTTTTCCTTTTTTTGTTGTTTTTGTTTTTGTTTCATTTTGTTTTTCAAGACAGGATTTCTCTGTGTAGTTTTAGTGCCTGTCCTGGATCTCACTCTGTAGCCCAGACTGACCTCAGACTCACAGAGATCTGCCTGGCTCTGCCTCTCCAATTCTGGGATTAAAGGCATGAGCCACCACCACCCGGCCGGGTCTTCCTTTCTTAAATGGCTTCTTCTTTTCCTCCCTTCCGTCCTTCTCCTCCTCTACATGTTCCTCTCTTCCTCCTCTTTGGTACCTAGGGCCTTTCACATACTGTACTGTACTCCATCACTGAGCTATATGGTAAGGCCAATGTTTACTTTTTATTTTGAGATGAAGTCTTTTCAAGGTATCCAAGCTGGTTGTCAACTCAATCTGTATCACAAGTGATCTTAAATTTGGTCATCGTGCCTCCACATCCATAGTAGCTAGGAAGACAGGGATTGCCACCAGCCTGGGATGACCCTTATTTCATGTGACAATCACCACTCCCATTTTGTGTCAGTTAGGAGTAAATTACAGTTTTTTTGTGCACAAAAGGGGTCAGAAATTATACAAGCTTTTGACGAATTTGACCAGTGGTTCTCAATCTGTGGGTCATGACCCCTTTAGGGGTTGAACGACCCTTTCACGGGGCTTACCTAAGACAATTAGAAAATATAGAAAATCAAAATATGCATTGTGATTATAACAGTAGCAAAATTACAGTTATGAAGTAGCAGCGAAAATAGTTTTGTGGTTGTGGATCACCACAACATGAGGAACTGTGTTAAAGGGTCACAGTATTAGGAAGATTGATTACCACTATATTAGAGGCACTTCACGGTGGTACAGAGGGTTTGTCATACCCTCTAACCAAGTTTTATTTCTTTTATTTTATTCTATTTTATTTTTTGAGAAAAAGATCTCACTATGTAGCTGGCTGCCTCAAACTCGAATTTTTTTTTTTTTTTTTTTTTTTTTTTTTTTTTTTTGTCTCAGATTCCCACTAAATAGTTGTTATTATTCTTAACTGTTAGATCAGGATTGATAGAGTCCACATGGAAACAGAAGAAAGCAGACAGGCATCTCCAGAGGCAGATTGCCCTTTAATCAGAGCAATGAAGGGTACCAGTTTCTCCTCAGGAGTGCACAGGTGGCTCAGGGAACTGGGGTTTTACAGGGTAGAAGAGTTGGGATGGAAGAGTCCATCAGGTAGCTCCTCTGCAGTTACAAAGTGGTAGATATGGTAGAGAGATGCCTGCTGCATGCTAACACTCCACAGGTGTGCATGGGAGGATGCCTGCTGCATGCTAACAGTCCACAGGTGTGCATGGGAGGATGCCTGCTGCATGCTAACAGTCCACAAGTGTGCATGGGAGGATGCCTGCTGCATCCTAACACTCCACAGGTGTGCATGGGAGGATGCCTGCTGCATGCTAACAGTCCACAAGTGTGCATGGGAGGATGCCTGCTGCATCCTAACACTCCACAGGTGTGCATGGGAGGATGCCTGCTGCATGCTAACAGTCCACAAGTGTGCATGGGAGGATGCCTGCCGCATCCTAACACTCCACAGGTGTGCATGGGAGGATGCCTGCTGCATGCTAACAGTCCACAGGTGTGCATGGGAGGATGCCTGCTGCATCCTAACACTCCACAGGTGTGCATGGGAGGATGCCTGCTGCATGCTAACAGTCCACAGGTGTGCATGGGAGGATGCCTGCTGCATGCTAACAGTCCACAGGTGTGCACTGGAAGGATGCCTGCTGCATCCTAACAGTCAACAGGTGCGCATGGGAGGATGCCTGCTGCTTCCTAACAGTCCACAGGTGTGCATTGGAAGGATGCCTGCTGCATCCTAACAGTCCACAGGTGTTTATCAGCGAAGTCAGCTTTCCTGTCCAGAGCTTCTCAGTCCACCTGAGGCTTTCATGTTATTAGCCCTTCAGTAACCTCATGAGACTGTTGTCCAAACCAGGGCCATTTGAGTGCATTTTGTGTGTACTTATTTATCCCTCACTAAAACTCTGAAGTAAACTACTAGTTATTCCAAGTTGACTGATGATGGAATTGAACTGCAGAGAGATGAACTTTGTGGGCAAAAATTTTCCAACCAAAAAGAATTAAAGCAACAGTAGCAGCAAGGATGACCCTGCTGCTGTGCTTTCTCTCCACTGCCACACAGAGTCCTCATTTCCCCAGCTTCTCTGTGCTCTTCCCGGTGCCTAGCACATCAGCCTTGACCAAAAGGAATAGCTAGAATACCTTCATGTTAACGGAAAGCACTTTAGAATCATATGAAAGGAAGCCTTCTAGGGGCTAGATCCTGCCTTAATTCTTGGTCTGAATGTTTGTGTCCCTCTGCACGTTTATATTGTATAATATATATTATATTATACATAATAATATACTATTATAAAATATTATTTATGATATATAATATTACATATGTTGAAATCCCAACCCCATGATGATGGCATTAGTTGTGACTTTTGAGAGCATGATAAGATGACTGAAGTTAGCTTGATTGATGTTAGATAGCTGGCTGACATAATCTGTGAGCCAGGAAATGGGCCTTTCCAAGACCCCAAATCTATAGACACTGTGATATTAAAGTCTCTAGTCTCTAAAATTGAGAAATCAATTTTGGTTGTTTATAAGCTTCCTGTCTGTGAAATTTTGTTATAGCCATGAATACAAAATGAGACCGAGGTTGTCGCAAGCATTAAATTAATGACAGTTGTTATTATTATTGGTTCTAGGTTTTATTGAACAATAAAGAGAAGGTGCCGTTATTAAAATGAGTATGGGCAGAAGCAGGTGCAGTAGGGAGAAGATATTTAATAAGCCACAAAGAAGGAAAGAAAGCAGACCAATGCCAAAATCGGGAGTTTCTCCTAATGTCCTTTCCACTCTGAGGACTTCTGCATTGCCAACATTGAATCCTTCCCTTTTCTACTCTGCGGCCCAGGCTCTTGTGGAAACAGAAGCCGTCTGTCCATTTCATGGTTCCTGGCACGTAGTTGATGCTTATGAAGTGTTTGTTAAAGAAATGAGTGACTAATAGATAGTCACTTAAACACAGCTGTTCGGAGTATTACAAATAGAAACAGTGACTCACGGGTTCTCACCAGTTATAACATAACCTTATTTTATCTCTGTGAGAACTGAGCTTAAGTTTCACCAGCTAGAACATTCATGTTCTGTTTAATGGCTGAGTACACTGAAAGTCTGCTTTTTCCCCTTCCCCTCCCACAGAGGCAACACTGGAAATAATTAAAAGAGACATTGCCACCCTTTAATAAATGTTCACAAGCTGAGTGTGGTAGATAATCCTAGAATTCTGGAGATAGAGGTAGAAGGACCAGGAGATCAAATTCATCCTTGGTTACACATGGGATACAAGGCCAACTTGGACTACTACGTAAGAGACCCTATCTCAGAAAACCAACAAAGGAAGTTATATGCACACGTTTTTATATTTGCTAAGACTTGTTCACATTCTATTATCTGCCTTTAGGTCATTTTGAAAGCACCAATTCTCACAAATGCCTGTCAGATGGCCCCAAGGTGTGGCCAGAAGTTGTCTACAGATATGTCGTGAAGTAGATGCTCCTTGAATATCTAAGCAAACTATTCTAATTTTAGATTCATCTGCCAGAGGGTGTGTGTTTATCTTTGGATGTCTTTATTTTATTCATTTCCACCGATTCTGCCATAGGCTACCTTTCTTCTGAACAGGCTGCTGAAACACTATTGAAATTAGCCCACATTGTGTGGCAAGTTGAAGGCAGAGTATTTATTTAAAGGGGGTTCAGAGGGGAGGGGCTTGATCCTGCCTCCACTTGGTATACCAGACTTTGTTCACTCCCCAAAGGGGTGGATGGGGGGTGGGGTGAGGGGACATCGAAGGTGGGGAGAGCTGGAGAAGGGGATGGAGAGGGAACTGAGGTTGGTATGTAAAATGAAAAAAAAATTAATTAAAAACAAGTAAATAAAAGGGGCTCAGAATATCAAAAGTACAGGTCAGTGTCACCGGACAGTAATTATTGTTTCTGATCAAATTGCTGGGGACAGTAACTGAAAACTCATGCAAGCTTCCTAGTGGACACTCAGTAACTGAGCTCGTTTACAGCCCAGGGCTGAGCTTCTCCTTTGCCATTTGTTTGCTAGGGGCCTCTGTGTCTTTCAGACACTGTTTCCCCATTGCATGTGCTGAAATTCAAAACTGAAATTATGAGAAAAAAAATATTCCTGCTAGAAAATAAATTCCATTCTCCTGGTCACTGAGGCCTACAAAATTACTTTCCTGTGTGTCTTGTTCTAAGGAATGGCCGTCCCAACATCTGGTTGAACATCGTAACAGAATTGAATGTTTGGGCTGGAGGCCCTCATTTTAAGTTATTTACAACATGGATTTTGAGAGGGAAAAGAAGTTATGTGTGTATGTGTATAATATATACTTATAAATGCATGCACACATAAAATAAATATCCATATGAATTTATGCATATGTACATACAGTACAAATGCACACACACTTTGTTTTTTGTGAGGAGAGAGAACCATTTTCCACAAGTCTATTTCCTATTATGTTACCTGAGAACTGAGAATCCATTTTGCTTTTATGGAGCCCCTTTTCAGTACATATATTCAGATCTCAGTAATCAGATGCTCTATACTCCGGACCACTCCTCTGCCAGAATTTCTTCTAGTTCAAAATGACAGCTAGCCTCCTCCTGGGTGCAGCAGATCTAGCTCCTGACCTTCTCTGCTGAACTTTGTACCTCCTGAGTTCATCCTGGTGTTGAGTGCCTATCACAAAAGCAGCAGGCAGTGGGAAGAAAGGAAATCATCTCAGCAGAGAACAGGGGAGGCTTTTATTATGAAAATCAGCTTTGAAACTCTGTCATAACAATTATGACACAAAAGCCTTCCACTTTTCCATCTAAATGTTGATTTTTTTCATAATATTTTCTCTCCAAAGTTTCTCTTTTGTTCATTTTACTTTGATTCTGTGCATTTTTTAAATTGGGTGAAAGGATGAAAATGACATAACTTAAAAAAATTCTTGTATGTCTTTATGTCTGTATAATGAAAATCTCATTTTTTAAAAAAGTTGCTTGTGCACATAAAGATTAAAAAGAGAATAGAAAATAATGAAACTGCCTGCGATGAAATTTAAATAATGTTTGCATTTGTTTGTTGAGAATTTCATCCATATGTACAATGTTTTTCTATCACATCTACCTCCTATTCTCACCCTCCAGCTTCTCCATGGCCCTCTCTCCAACATACCTCTCTCCCAGCTTCATGTCCTCTTTTTGTATAACCTGCTGGCTCCAGTTACTGCTGTCTATATGTGCATGAGTGTGGGGCTACTCAGTAGATCATGGACAGCCTACCAGGGCTCATATCCCTGAAGAAAAATGACTCTCCATCCCTTACACCCATCAGCTGTCAATAGCTCTTTGGATAGGGGAGGGGATTCATGACCTTTCCCCTACCCATGCTAGAATACTGGCTGGATTGATCTTGTGCAGGTCCTATGCAGGGGAGCAAAACTACCACGAGTTTATAGTTTAACAGCCCTGCCATATCCAGGAAACACTATTTCTCATCTTCCTCCACTACTTCTGTTTCTTGTGGTCTTTCTGTCCTGTCTGCCACACTGTTCCCTGAGCCTTGGTAAGGTGGGCACATGAGAAAGATGTCCTATTTAGAGATGAGCACTCGTTGCCAGGCACTCTGAGCAGCCATGATCATGCAAGAGTTGCTGTCTGCAGTGCAGTGGGGTTTTAACTGGATGACCTTTAGGGACTAGAGTAAGGATTATGATACCATTTTCCCAGGTATTTTTTTTCCATTTCATATGATTACTTTGAATGTTTAAATCTGCCATTCTGGAAACATCTAGAAAGTTATTCTGGTTCCAGATCTTAAAATGTTTTCATTTATTTGCTAAACGGGGATTTAATAGGAAACACAAACACGTTCATTAGACTTAAATGGTTTGTCTATTCCTGACTGTTCTCACACATTGCTGTGTGTCATTTCCCTGACTGTATTCTCAGAAAGCAATTGCTCCACAAGATATTAATAATTGCTCTGTAAAAGGATTACAAGCTGATAAGTTTTGTAGATAGTACATAACCCATTCTTATGCATAAGAACCCATAAAAACTTCTAGCATACTAGAGAATGCTTATAGGAAAAAATAACTATATTTAATAGTAGGCACAAACTGTACTTATTGGAAGAAAAAAGTTTATCTTAGATGCATTTACCTAAGGTCATCTGTTATATCAGCTGTTTTGGAAAGCACAGTTTGGGGGATATTGGCTTATTCTATATTTGAAAATGATTATCAAACACCACTTGAGAAGCATTCTTTAGCACATTCTTACCCTATTTCTGTATCATATTTCTTTTAGTAATACTTTCTTTCCCCCTTAACAGTGTCCCTTTTTATCCCTCTTCATGTACTTCTGAAGAAATTCCCTCTTGCAAGTGAAACCTGAGCATATATAGTCAAGTCTCCTGAGCTGTCTACATCCCACTGAGTGATGGGGTATAAAAATGAAAACTCGCTTTTTAGAGAAAAGTGATCTCACTTTAATTCACACCAGAGTTCTTGACCAACTAGGATATAAGTGACTCTGTGACAACAGCTCAGAGCTCATTCCTTTCCTGCATGACACTGTGTTAGAATCAGTGTCCTGTTCAGTGGTCCACTGTCTAAGCTCCTTTCCTCTAAAGACCATATTGATTATCTTTAATGGAAACAGCAGCTTACACAGTGTTCTACATACTATGTTGACCTAAATAATTCTAAATGGTTTGATGGGTGTCCGCACATACATGATAGACATCATCTCCCCAACACTCCCTCACCTTATATTACCACATACATGATCTTTGGGTCATCTTTCCAACACTTCCTCCCTTTATACCTGTGTTAGCACATACATGATAGACATCATCTCCCCAACACTTCCTCCCCTTACACCTGGGTTAGCACATACATGATAGACATCAACCCCCCCCAACACTCCCTCTCCTTACACCTGGGTTAGCACATACATGATAGACATCATCTCCCCAACACTCCCTCCCCTTACACCTAGGTTAGCACATACATGATAGACATCATCTCCCCAACACTCCCTCCCCTTACACCTGGGTTAGCACATACATGATAGACATCATCTCCCCAACACTCCCTCCCCTTACACCTGGGTTAGCACATACATGATAGACATCATCTCCCCAACACTCCCTCTCCTTACACCTATGATATTTCTTGCTCTATTTTTCTACCTGCCCCTGGTTTTTTTTTTTTCATCCTCCAAATAGTGTCTCCTTCTCCTCCCCACTTTCTATCATAAGTGTTCTTCAGAGCTCCACCTGAAACCCTCTTATAATTTGGATAACATTCCTTGGAGAGTCTTATACACATGTTACATACATGTTTATGATTAAGCCTTTTTTTGCTAAACCTGATTGTTCTAATTGCTCTCCTAATACTGAGCTTTTTACCTTTGTTCATGTGGTGGTGGTGGTGGTGGTGGTGGTGGTGGTGGTGGTGGTGGTGGTGGGTGTTTCCTTTATCCTAGGAACAAAGTCACTCACTAAATCTGGGGTTAGGTTGGCAAGCCCTAGTGATCCTTTAGTCTGGGGAAGGTGGGGAGGTTAAAGGTGTGGACTACTATGTCATTTATTGCAACCGGTCCTAGCTCCTCTCATGTTTCTCATGGATTATAGCAATCTCAGCATCACAACATATTAATGATTCTGGGTTGTCCTTGTTGTATAAAGCTGTACTGTTCAATAGGGTGCCCAGTAGCCAGCCACACAGCTGTTCACGACTGGAGATGTGGCTGCTCTGTGTGGAGGTGCCATGAACAACTGAATAACAAATAATTTTCAAAGAGAATATAAAATATCTCACAAATGATATTTGAAAATAGTTACATGTTGAAATAACATTTTTAGTAGGTCAAATTAAATAAAATGCATTCTTAGAAATAACTTCATGTTTCTTTATTCTTTTGCAATGCAGAGATAAAAATTAAATTCACACATGAACATTGTTTTTATTGCTGTCAGATAGCTCTGCTTTATATTATTTCCACATAGAAGTCTGAACTGTCCCTTTGAAATACCAGATTTTATCGTGACTGGCTTGAGGCCTCAAAGATTTCTGACTCCACTGGGGCGGGGGGGGGGGGGGGGGGGGCTGAATGCTGTATGGAGTCCAGGGCTGGCCATTCTGACCATGGTAGTGGATTGCCTCACCCCCTGTCTTTCCCTCACTCACACCTGAGGATTCTGTTTTTATCCTTTGCCTTGCTCTTTCCCACTTCTTCCATGTGTGGTTGGAGTTAGTCCCTTATTAACAGCGAGTACAAGGGAGGCCACTCTGACACTGCCTAAACCATCCCTTTGCTACCTGTGCACACTAACTTGCCTCTTTTCCTCGGGCTTCCTCTTTACTTTGAACAACTCTCCACTGACTATAGGATGAAATCCAAGGTGCATGTGTCTCTAGCTGTGAGTCATTGTTTGCCAGTTTTGCACATCCAGCCCACCCCTCACTGTTCTTCTAATGAGTGTTCTGACTGTGTTGGGGAATCACCTGGGAGAGAAACAAAATAAGAAAAAGAAAAATAGTGTTAAAAACCATGTCTAGCTTGGTGGTCTGTTGTGTCAGCACTTAGGAGATGAAGGAAGAAGAAGGGGAGTTCAAATTCATCATTATCAACAGGGTGAGGCCATCCTGGGCTGTATGAGACCCTACCTACCATATCCACCCCCCCAAACACAAATAATTTAAAATGTTATTTTATTAATTATGAGTTTAAATATTGGATAATATTGCACAGTGTTTAAATAGCAGTGTTTGTTTAATGCTTTGAATTCTAATTGATATCCATCTATTCCTAAATGTTTTTGTCATTTTTTTAAAGACTCTCACCCTGGAGACCAGGATGGCCTAAAATTCACTAAGTACCCAGGCTGTCCTCAAACTCACAGTAACCCTCCTGCCTGAACCTACCAAGAATACGATTACAGACATGTATTAATGTATTAACCAGCTAAAATGTTTTGATAACCAATGTCAAAGGCAGATGATAAACTCATAAGAAAGAGTTTAAATCTTTACATCATGCCAGGATCTGTGCATGAAGATATTTTTCTTTACTCTTACTATTTCCCCTAGAGAAATCATATTGGTCAGTTTTTCCCTTGCTAATTTAAAAGGAAGAATAGCTGATCAATAGTTTAGCTAGACACTTCATCATGAGAGAACATTTTTCAGAATGAATGTTTCTATCATGGCTAATAAAAAATCAGAATTTATAGCTCATCAATAAATAACTAACCTTTCAGAAATGTTTATTGTTCTAGTTCATTAAAGCGTTATTTCTTTCAGACAGTATTTTTTAAAGGCCATAAAATTAATCGTGTATTTTAAAAGTTTTATTGGCACGTATTTCTTAAGTCTATTTTAGCCGCGGTATTTAATTGTGCTGTCTTACATAGGCCGGGAACCTTACTTTTCATGTGCATTCTATTTGAAAAGAAAATGATTTTCCTCCAGGGCCAGCTTCCATGTTCTCGAATGTGTTTATATCACACTTGCTTTTTCATGTGCTCAGATCTTGAGAATCTGTCAGAGCTAATCTGGATCTGCTGTTTCTTTGTGTCTTAAAATTAGTAACCAAGCCCCCAGCCTGGCAGAATATGTGAAACAGAAATTCTGGATGTGAGCTGCCAGAGAGAAATTTCAAATCTTCCACTAACCAAAATAAGGGTAGCGAGGAAACCATTGTGGGATTCTGCACATTGCATAGACTGTTGAAGCTGCATCAGCTCCGTGCATATCCCCAAATGCAGAATGAGTTAGACCTGTCTCACTGTGCCTTGTGTACATGGACTCCTCCGTGCACAGGTTCCTTTGCTTTGTGGGGAACTTGCCCTACACCTGCTAATCTTATTTTAAATCCACCTGTGAGACAAGGATCTACTTCCATATTCATGTCTCTCAATGGGGTAGCTTTTCTCTTTCACCACCAAGGCCCACATGCAGCCTCTGTCCATGTTGCAGGCTTAGAGACATATCACTAAACATACTTGTAACATCCCTGGATGTTGTACAAGCTTGGCTTCCAGGGCAGATATTAACCTACTCCTGCCAGAGTGATACTGGGGATTTTGGAGCTTCCTCTAACATGCTCACGGTGTGTTCATCTCCTTGATCCTGAAGACTTTCCCCCATCCTGAGTATCTCCAAGCCCTGCCTTCCTTTGATCATCTGTCCCCTAAATCTTCCAATGGCATTTTAGTGATATCTCCATATCTGCTGCCCATTTCCTCCAGCCACCTTTGCAGGCCTAGATCTACAATGCTTTTCTGAGACCAACATTTTGGAGGTTTTTGGTACCTAGAGTAGGGCCTCACAGGTTCCATGGATTGTGGCTCAGACTGGAAAAGGCCATGACATGTAGATGTAAACTGAAGGGGGAAACTTAGACCTGGAGACCATGAACCTGGAACCTCACATTTACTTGAGAAGCACTCAGTAGACCAATCCCAGGTAGAGGTTAAAGCCTGAATTTGTTGGCTTATGTCTTATTTACTTGCAATCATTCCTGTTTCCCATGGACCTGAGTTGTTCCCAGGTTGTTCCTTCAGGTTGTTTTCGTGACATCTGAACTTGAGCAGAAGTCCAAGACTTGGGTGGGACTAGGGCATCCAATCATTATCCTGACTGGTATGTATTTCACAGGCTTCTTGACAGATGGAGTTTCACCACTGCTGGTTTATTCTAGCACTTGTAGCACTTGCAGTGTGTCACATGAAGACCACTCTGTCACAAGTACTTGGAGGGGGGATAAAGGGATGGAAGGAAGAAGGAAAAAAAGGAAAGAAAGAACAAGGATGATAACTGGTGGGTTAGTTACAGTCTACACTGGTCTTAAGCTGGACTTAGTTTCAGTTTGACATTCCTTTTATCTCCTCTTAAAACCCATTTATGAGTGTCCTTAGACAAGTTCTTCTGCTGGTAGACCTGGTAGCAGGGCCCGGACATCACCGCTGAGGCATCTGAGCCTATGGCCATCTTGCCACTGATCACTGCATTGGTCCTACTTGGCATGCACCAAGATGTGCCAGTGAATGGTCAGTGTTCCCAGCATCATCCTACCAGTCCCTCTCTGGAAAAGCAGCCCTCTGCCTCTGGATGCTGCCATTTGTGTAGTAGATCTTCTTTGCCTTATGGTCCTACCACATGAGAGATGCAAGGTATCCAGGCAAAGCTTAGTTACCATAGTGTTCTTAACCCATCACTTTGTCTACTAGTAGACTGTTTTTAACCTAGAGATGGTAATGCCTCCATATTACATTTAGAAGTATCTGGAGACACTTTTAGATACTGCATCTTAGAGAGGGGTTGCTGCCAGAAGCTCTTGCATCAGGCATGCTATTAATTTTCCTGCAATGCACAGGGCATTCATGACCCCAAATAACAGTAGTACCTAAATGAGCAACATGTCCCAGTAGAAGCGATTCACCTTGGAGCGGGGCTTCAGATGTTACTGAATCTGGAGCTTAGAGAACAAGATGCGTGAAAAAGGCAAGTGGGTCCTGGAACTAGCTCATCTAGCTCATTCTATTCTTAGCTCTCAGATCCACATATCCTAGCCATTGAAGACTTACCACCAGTGGTGCCTAATAGTTCAGTGGTTAGACCAAATTCTGAAAGTGATATTCTAGAATTATCCATTCAAAAGATATAATGGCTGGGATGTTTTTCACAAAAGGTAAGAGCTTGCAATGCTGACCATAAAGCTATACCACAGCTACTATATTACTTACTTTACAAGTCCCTGTAACCAAATACCCTACAAGAAGCAACTGAAGGAACAAAGGCTTCATCTTGGACCATGACTTGAGGATACAGTTCATCATTGTGATAATGGCCGCATGAGGCAGATGATTATAAAGCCTCTGCCGCTAGGAATGAGGTGGAGATGAACGTTGGCTCACAGCTCATCTTCTTCTCTGCATTCCAGCTCCCAACATTCAGGAGTGGTGTCACACACTGTCAGAGTGGGTCTTCTTGTATTAATTAGCCCAGTCTAGAAACTCCTTCACAGGCTTGCCCAGAGGTCTGTGTCCAAGATGATCCTAGATTTTGTGGCAGTCAATATTAATCATCCCAACCACACAGGACTAGATGAATAGAAAGGCTATAGAAGAAACAATCATTTTCTCCATGTGGAATAGATTAAGAACTTAAGGAGAGGGACTTTTTCTTCATCGCTAGCACCCACAGAAGAACCAGGTATGTAAGCTTATACTGGTGATCTAAGAAGTATCTGTTAAATAATGGTAAAAATGGAGAGTAAACAATGAATGAATGAAGTCTTGTGTCTGGTGCATTGACTGCTTTAGTGGCTGCCAGTTTCTTCTTAGATGGTGATGCCCTCAAGTTAGTCAGCAGCCCTCTCATGTTCCCGATGTCCGCCTTTCCTCAGTTTGATTTTTCATGATCCAGTCTTGGACAGACAGTATGTGTTTTCAGAATCCATATTCCTCCTTATTCCTGAATGCTGACTTCTCAGACATATTCATGGAGTCCTTGCATTAAATCTTTAAGATGGTTATTTCTATGGATGAAGATAGAGTGCAGAAAAAAAACACTAAAAATGTGGATGTGTGACATGTAATTGTGGGCTGGCAGGATGGGCAGGATCCACAAGGTGGAAGGAGAGAAACAACTCAGTCAGGCATCCACTGACCTCCACATCCACACCACAGTGTACACACAGCACACACATGTATGCACACAATTTAACAGATCTTTTTTGTGTCAGCTGTATGAACTTACTTGCTTGCTCCTCGTATGGGTGCTGGAAGAGTGGAAGAAGACCCTGTCCTCAGGTTCTCCACAACACACCAGTTCCACTTTGTGCATAGATTTGCCCTTCACTCCTCATGCCCACCTATGCGTTCCCTCAGCCTTTGTATTTCAGACTTCTCCATTCCCAGTCACTTCATGCTTAGCTGCTTGGCACTGCCTCATCTTTTTATCCTCTGTAGTCAGTCCGCAGTTACAGTCAGGGACAGAACTAATTGTCTCTGTGCTGGAAGTCAGCAAGAGAGGGCATGCGATTGATGCCCCAGGAGTCATCTTTTTTTGAGTTCCTTTCCTTCCTTCTTTCCTCCTACATCAGACCTTTATACACACGCACATGCACATGCACATGCACACGCACACACACTCAGTACTACTCAGTTTTTGCTTCTCCTTTGCATGCTTTCACTTTGAATCGTTTCTGATGGACTATTGTTTTGTCCGCTTATTTCCTAGATGGGAAGTGATGGAATTTTACGCCTCAGTACTTCAGCTCTGAATAATGAATTCTTTGCATATGCAGCACAAGGGTGGAAACAGCGACTGGCAGAAGGTAAATTTCAGTTTCCTGTTATTATGTGACAGGCTAGAGCGTGTGTACTGTGTTAGAACACAGGTACTATGTTAGAAGGCACATGTATTGCTAGAGCATATGTACTGTGTGAGAATACACATATTCTGCAAGGGCATATGTACTGGGTTAGCATGTAGGTACTATGTTAGAATGCACATATTCTGCAAGGGTATATGTACTGGGTTAGCAGATAGGAACTATGTTAGAGTTCACATGTGATGGGTGATGTCATTTTGTATGATGTGAATATGTATTGCTCTGATTGGTTGATAAAACTATTTGGCCAATGGTGAGGCAGATTAGGGTTAGGCGGGACATTCTAGCTAGAGAGGAGGAAGGAGAAAGACAGAACAGAGGAGATGCTGCTAGCCGCCACCAGGAGAAGCAAGATGTAAACTACTGGTAAACCACAAGCCATGTGGCAAAGTATAGATTTATAGAAATGGGTTAATTTAAGATGTAAGAGCTAGCTAGTGAGAAGCCTGAGCCATTAGGCCATATAGCTTGAAAATAATATAAGTCTCTGTGTGTTTATTTGGGTCCAAGCAGCTGTGAGACCACAGGGCCGCAGGAGCTGGGCAGAACCAGGAAAACTTCCAACTACACATATTCTCTGCTAGGACATATGTACTGTGTTAGCATGTAGGTACTGTGTTATGGTACACATGCTCTGCTAGGACATATGTACTGTGTTAGCATGTAGGTACTGTGTTATGGTACATATGCTCTGCTAGGACATATGTACTGTGTTAGCATGTAGGTACTGTGTTATGGTACACATGCTCTGCTAGGACATATGTACTGTCTTAGCACGTAGGTACTGTGTTATGGTACACATGCTCTGCTAGGACATATGTACTGTGTTAGCATGTAGGTACTGTGTTATGGTACACATGCTCTGCTAGGACATATGTACTGTCTTAGCACGTAGGTACTGTGTTATGGTACATATGCTCTGCTAGGACATATGTACTGTGTTAGCATGTAGGTACTGTGTTATGGTACACATGCTCTGCTAGGACATATGTACTGTCTTAGCATGTAGGTACTGTGTTGGAGTGCATGTGTCGTGCTAGAGCGCCTGTGCTATGCTGGAATGCACATGCTCTACTAAAATACACATATTATGTTGAGTGCTCATGTACTATTATGCTAGAGCACATTTACTATATTAGAGTATACTCACTCTGCTTCAGTGCCTTACTGTGTCAGAGTACACATGCTCTGTTAGAGCACAGCACACCCACACTGCTAGAGCACTGTTAGAGCACATGTGCTATGTTAGAATGTATGTGCTCTGCTAGAGCACACGTACTATGCTAAAGTGCACATATGCTGTCAGAGCACACATATTAGCAATACACTCTGCTAGAGAACACACACACTGCTAGAGTTCACACACTATGCTAGAGTACACACACACTGTAGAGCACAATACTCTGTGGAAAACACTGTGTTAAATACACACACTAAGGAGAATTCACAAACTATAGAGTGCACACATACTCAGTAGAGTACAGACACTGTAGAATATCCACACTGTAGAGCACACACTCTATAGACTACATGCACTCTGTAGACTACAAACACTGCAGAGTCCACACTTTCTATAGAGCACACTCTGTACAGTAAACTGTGTAGAATATACACACTGTAGAGTACACACATTCTGTGGAGTACACACACTATAGTGTACACATACTGTGGAGTACACACTCTGTAGACTACAAACACTGTAGAGTATGCACACAGTAGTGTACGCACACTGTAGAATACACACAATAATAGAATACACACACTGTAGAATACACACACAGTAAAGTATACACACTCTGTAGACTACAAACACTGCAGAGAACGCACACAGTAGAGTACACACACTGTAGAATACACACAATAGAATACACCCACTGTAGAATACACACACAGTAGAGTACACACACTCTGTATACTACAAACACTGCAGAGTGCACACACAGTAGAGTACACACTGTAGACTACTAACACTGCAGCGTGCACATACTCTATAGAGCACACTCTGTACAGTACACTGTGTGGAGTACACATACAGTAGAGTACACACATTCTGTAGAGTACACATCATGTGTACACACACTGTAGACTACACCCACTCTGTAGACTACACACACTGTAGAGTGTACACACTGTAGAATACACACACAGTAGAGCACACACACTCTGTAGAGTACACACTCTGAAGAGTGTACCATAACATGCTGTACTGAGCTTGGTGTCTTCCTCTGACTTCCAAGTCTCCCCAACTCCTCCCTGAGATACATTTTTCACTTAGTGCAATTCCACCCTTTTCTAAAGGAGCTCACTAATTCTTTGATGATAGTAGGCTTTTTAATATGCAACATTTTTGAAGAATGTGTAGTATATCATAGACATTTCATATGCATGTTGATTAATATCATTGAAATGATGACATAGTGTAATCCACTGTATTTTCTACATCTCCTGGATTCTGGGGAAACTCTGACACTCCTTTTCCCTGAAGCTTCTGTCAGCATTTCCTTTCTTTAAACTCAACCCAGGGTTTTGGAAAGACTAAGAATATCAAATGCAGCACTGTATGCCCTTTGTTCCCCCTTGCTGGTGCTACTTGGATACCTGAACTCCTCCTAGCGAATTCTGATCCCTAGAGTTCACACCTTCCTCTCAGTCCTCACACGTCACTTCCTTTCCTCACACTGCATTTTATTCTAGTTTATTTGCGCCTTTTACTGTATTTCATATCAAACAGGAAACTTCAGACATTCATAGTATATTTTAAATTGTTCCCTGGGCCTGTATTTTCACACCCTTTCACAGCTTCCTTAAGCTTACTCCTTTTTCATAGTAAATGATGACATCTCTAAAATAACACTTTCTTTTGAACAGTACAGTTGCTCCAAGCAGCCTTGGTTACCTCCTAGGTTCATGCTACTGTATAAGCTTCCAGTTCTGATGGGTCCTCGCTCCTCACCCTTGGTCTTTTTCCAGTGTTTGTAGATCTCACTTGCTTATTGCTCACACTCTAAGTCCCAGCCCAAATACTCTGTACTAAACCTGGGACTTCCCCTTGCTTTTCTCTTCTTCCTTCTGCTCTCTCGGAACCGTCCTCTGACCCTCACACTTGGGTACTCTAAAACTGAAAGCATCTGCGACTCTACTTTTAATCAGATGCCTGTTGGCATCCTCACTGTTTCTGGCCCACTTGTAACATCTTCCCCTCCATGCTGTTCAGGCAGGAGTCCTACGATTTCTCCACCATCTTGTCACTTTCTTTCCAGACTATTTACCTGGTTCTGCTCTGCCACCATGGGATGCCATCGGGAGCTCCTGTCTCCTGAAGGAAATACTGATCTCTCTTTAGGGTGTGCGTTGGGTAATTGACTCCAGCCTTCCTTTCTTATTTAATTTCATCCGATGTTCTGCTCAGAATTGGCCACTCAAAAGGACATAAATATGCATATTCATGTCTCCATGCCTTGTGATCTAATCACTTACATAAGCCTGGTCATCCTTTAAAAGTGAACTCAAAAATCAACTCCTAAATGTAATTCTCTTTAATTGACTTAGGAAAAATTAAGTGCTGCCCTCTCTCTACTTTCAATGCATATATTATTCTTATGGCCTGTACAGGGCTTTTGACAATATTTCATAGTCCATTATGTGCCTTCTGCTTCCATCAGGATGATTTCCTCCAGGACAGTGGATATACAGTTTCATTTGCAGCCCATAGCATGTAATACCTTCACCAAATATTTTAGAGTTGGTCTAACGTGAAATGACCATTTGAGCGATGTTCATAAAAGGGGAATAGTAGAAATGTGATCATTGCACATCTTACCTTTAACATTCAGTGAAGTTTACTCAAATGAATGACATGTGGTCTTTTTTGAATTGGCAGAGGACATGGCCATTTTAATTCAATTTATTGCCAATTTCTTTCTAGGAGAATTTACCCCAGAAATGCAATTACGAATAAGGCAAGAAATTGAGAAGGAAAAGAAAACAGAACCTTGGAAAGAAAAATTCTTTGAGAGGTTTTATGGAGAAAGGTAAGGACTAGAGCTTTCCTCTCATTTCTTTTAGAAGGAAATGAAAATGTAATTCTCTGCTTCACATGGCACCCTCATATGCTGTAAAAGTTAATAAACCTGTGATAAAAGGCAATGGTCCCCCAGTGTACGAAATCGCAGGTAAAATTATAGTGGCATATCAGCACTTCAATTTTAAAAATGGGTTTTCAAGGTTTATAACATGTTCATGAAAATTCATCTTAGACCAAAAATCACGTGTGGAATCCTAAAGAAGTCAATTGTGATTTTCTTAAGTGGGTTTTGATCAAATTCTCTTAGTTTTTATCCACATATATTCATTAATGAATATTGCAAAGACAAGGAATTTTAGAAACATTTAGTTCTCATACTTGTTTCTTATAAATATTGACTTCATGTGTCCATTGTAGTAAGTGTGTGTTGGAGAGAAGCTGAGGTATTATGTTCCACTTTATCTGTGTAGCCTGGGTTTATTGAATATTTTGAATATGCATTTGAGTTGGTTTACTTTTTTTTTAATACATTGTGTGTGTGTGTGTGTGTGTGTGTGTGTGTGTGTGTGATGTGTGCGCGCCTGCAGAAACATCATGCATGGCACCTTGTAGAAGTCAGAGAACAACTGGAGGGAGTCGGTTTTTCCTTTCCACCTTGTTGCTTCGGGGTCTCAGCCATTGCATTTCGAACTCCAGGCGCTAGCCTGCCCTGGAGCCTTCCGTTGAGTTTCGATCTCTGCCTCCCACCTCACTGGAGGAGTGCTGGGATTGCAGGCGCTCCCCATTCTGTCCAGCTTTTTGCATGGTTTCTGAAGATCCATCTTTGGCCATTATGCTTGTATGGCTAGGACGTTTAACTGCTGAGCCATCTCCCTGGCCGTGCTTCTTTTAAAAAGTAAACAATAGTAACCACATGGATATATGGTAGTCACTGAATTAACCTGAAAGCAGTTTCCCTCTGCATACTGTTGAGCAGAGAGACATGGTTTGCCAAGAATCTCAGTCTCAGATAATCAGATTTCTAGGAAAGGAGATCCAAATGCTATTGATTGTAGCTCCAGGTCTTTGTAGAAGAACTTGTTCTGACTAATGCTTGTATGAAAGACACAAAGATGGTTTCAGGTCATGTCTTCTGTACCATTTAGTTTCGTTTCACAAATTTCTTCTGTCAGTGAGTAAAATAATCCCAGGAATCTCACTTGAGCTTTTCTGCATAAGGAATTCCTGCTAAAGGTGCTTTGTATGTGCAAAGCCTGGTCCATAAAGTGCTTCCTGGGGGAGCATGTGGGGCTCAGTCAAGCTCCAGAACCAATGTGAAAGGTGTGTGTGCACATTTACAACCTCAGCACTTGGAAGGTGGGGTTGTTGGTCAGCTGACCTTACCTGTTTCTGTTTCATCAGCTCAAAGGTCAGTTCCAGAACCTGTATCAAAGGCCAAGTTGCATGCATATGCACGCACACCTACACACACACACACACACACACACACACACACACACACACACACACACACACACACACGTGCGTGCTCATGAACGGTGGGAGGCAAATAGATGGCTCAGCATTTAAGGGCACTTGCTGTATAATCATGAGGTTCCTAATACCCACATGACAAACTTGCCATCCTGAAAATACCTATAACTCCAGCTCCAAGAGGTCAGATGCCTTTTTATGGCTTCTATACATTCACCTGTATATACACATACACTCATGTAGATATATAAACACAAAGAATTAAATAAATATATAGATAAATAACTAAATATTATAAAGCCATGTCTGAGGAATAACACTGGAGCTTGACCCCTAGTCTCTGCATGTACACACACCAATGTTCACATGCACACACATGCAGCTGCACCCACATGAAACATAGCACACGTATACACACTCACATATACACAAAAGGCTTCTTATTCACTATGGGCTACCCTTGATGAATTGTCCTCATTAGTAGTATAATGAGGACTCTTTCTTTGATTGCTCTAGCAGGGTTCTTGCATTCACATACACACATGCAAAACTAAATAGAGATAATTAATATATTTTCTCAAAACTCAAAAATGGGGCAGGCTAATAATATGTCTTCATGTATTGTCATTAATGGTATTACTTAAGCCAGGTACATCAAAGGAATCCTCAATGGAAAATTTAAACATACACACAGATTTCAAGACCCACTTGAAATAAATATACTGATGTAGCATCTCTAGGAGTTGAACCCAGAAATTCACATTGTAAGAAACTAGGTCATCTAGAAGCCTGGCAGCATTAAGAACTATGAAGGACATGAAGCCCACCCATAGATGCATCTACACTGCTGTTATTATAAAAGGTTATATATCAGGGAAAGTGAAGATAAAGAATACTATAGTTTATATAATGAAGTTCAATAAGTAGCTCAAAATCTTAATTCTATAAATAATTCTCATAAAAATTCACAAGTATGCACATTTTCCCCAAGAGGTTTGGATACTTCCCAGATTCCCAAGAACATTTGATGAAGAGGCATAAGATGACAGCTACCATTCCATGAGTAACAACTTCCCACCATGTTTATCATGCTCTGAAATACAAGTTTATAGTCTGGAGCTTTTTCTTTCTTTAGACCAGTGGTTCTCAACCTGTGTGTCATGATGCTTTCATAGGGGTTCCATAGCAGATATCCTGCATATTAGATATTTACATTACTATTTATAACAGTAGTAAAGTTACAGTTATACCATAGCAATGAAACTAATTTTATGTTTGAGGTCACCACAACAGGAAGAACTGTATTAAAGGGCCATGGCCTTAGGAAGCTTAAGAACCACTGCTGTAGACCATCAGTAGGTTGGTTTTTCACTCCATGGCGTCACTTAGCTTGCTCTTTGCTCTTTACTATCTTAATTTCATATTGGAGAACTGACACATGACAATAACTTCCTCTTTCATTTCACTATTCCTACATTACCTAGATACCCCACTGTATGAGAGATTTGCTCTCATACACCAGACCCTTTCAGTTGACTGGCACCATTTGTCTTTTTATTGCTCTAAGTTTTTCTAAGAATATTGCTATCCAAACCTTTCATTGCCTGCACCCCAATTTGGCTTCATTTATAATGCATTTCTCTACCATCTGCTGCTGATGCTGCAACTTAAAATGAAGAAAACAGTGACTCACTGCAAACTTCACTATAATTACACTTAGCCTTGCTTGGATACCTAATGTTGGAGTAGATTATCTTGGAATTTTTCTCTGCTGTCCTGTATGAAATGTCTTCATAATAAGGCATGCACACACATTTGATTGACACAAGTATCATCTGGCAGAATAACTTGAATAACTCCAAGTTCTTTTATTATTCTTCATATTTAATTAGACAATTAGATGCCAAGATAAAAAATTGGGTAGCATTTCCTTTTTTTACTTTATATTCTATAACCCAAGTGCAGTTTTCCCTCCTTCCATGGGCAGGCCTCCCATGGAGATTAACCAAACATGGCATATCGAGTAGCATTTCTTAGATTGTTTTTAAGATATCTAATCTTTAGAAGTCATTTCAATTTTAAAATTTGATATATTTTATTAAATTTCCATTCATATTAATCATTTCCATTGCATACTTTAAAGTCTTTATAATTTTTATATTATGAAGACATCTTTTTATTTTCTGACTTCAAAAAATAGGATTTTATTTATTCTTTGATTCTCTGGCCATATTTTCTGATTCATTGTTATTTATAACATTCAAATTCCCTTTACTAATACTTGGTAAGATTTATAACTCTTTGCTTATAAAATAAATATTGCCTTTCTTAATTAGCTGAAGCTTCTTTTAGGTATAAGGGTAGCACTAAGGCTATGTCAGGAACTATTTCACATAAATTAATCATGTGACTTAGTGGTTTTCTGATCAAGTCAATACATTTACTTTTATTGAATACTGAACTTGTAAGAGAACCAATCTGAGCCTTTTGCTTTATGACTGTATAATGATGTCTCTAATTTCTGCTCAGATTGGGCATGTCCAGAGAAGAATCCATAAAGCTCACTTCTGGACCCAACCATGATGGAGCTGCAGGGTGTTCCTCACATGGGAACTCTGGCATTCCGGGTGCTTCTGCACAGACAGCATTAGAAGAACAGCAACCAAAAATCATGAAAAGTTCAGCTTCCTCAGAGCCTGACTTCTGCACTACCATTTGCCCTATGTTAGAGGTTCCAGTGAAGGATGTAATGACAGAATCAGAAACAGAAGACATCTTTATTGCGGAGGAATCTGTGATTCAGGAGGAAGTGGCAGAAGAGGTAGAGACGAGTATCTGTGAATGCCAAGATGAAAATCATAAGACCATTCCAGAGTTTTCTGAGGAGTCTGAAAGTCCAGCCACCTCTTGTGAAGAGCCTCAGTTAGCAGTCCCTGAAGATAGCTTGGAGTCCTGTGTTGTAATGAATGATATTTTAGAAACTTTACCTCATATTGAAGTGAAGATAGATGAAAAATTGGACTGTCCCCAGGAAGAAATGTCAGTTGTTATTGACCAACTAGAAATCTGTGACTCTCTTGTTCCTTGCACTTCATCTGTCACTCATATCCTTGATGCAGAACAGAAGGAACAAGGAACCACTATAGTGACCAGCACTATAACCCTGAGAGCAGAGCCATCTCTGGAAAGCCAATTTCCAAATGAGGGAATCGCTGTAGACATGGAGCTACAGAGTGACCCTGAAGAACAGCTCTCGGAAAATGCTTGTGTCTCTGAGACTTCCTTCTCCTCTGAGAGCCCAGGGGGAGCATGTGCCAGCCTTCCATCCCCAGGTGGGGAAACACAATCCACGTCCGAAGAGTCATGCACTCCAGCCTCTCTGGAAACAACATTCTGTTCTGAGGTGTCTAGCACTGAGAATACAGATAAGTACAGCCAGAGAAACCCTGCTGATGAAAGCCTTCATGTGTCTTTGATGTCAGAAGTCTCTCCACTAGCCACCTCACCCGAAATCTCAGAAGCATCTCTAATGTCTAACTTACCTCTGACATCCGAGGCATCACCAGTGTCCAACTTACCTCTGACATCAGAAGCATCTCCAATGTCTGATTTACCACTGACATCAGAAACCTCCTCAGTGTCTTCCATGCTTCTCACCTCTGAGACGCCTTTTGTATCCAATTTGCCTGTCCCTGCAGAGACTTCTCCAATTTCTAACTCTTCCATGAATGAAAGAATGATGCATCAACAGAGAAAGTCACCTTCAGCTTCTGAAGAAGCTCCCTCTCCACAGAAAGATGAATCTTCTGTCCCCACCAAGCCCCTGGGAGAGAACCTTATCTCCCACCCTCTGCCTTTGTCCAACATCCCGGAACCCATCAGCGTGAGTTCTTCCATCGTGCCTGAAGCACTCCCACCTGAAGAATTGCACAGCCAGACTCTGAGTCAGGAACCTTGTCACTCTCGTGTTGAAATGGAGAAGCTCTACCCGCCTTCTATCCCAGAACTTCCCTCTCCAGAAATGATGAAGGTTAAAAACCACAGTGTCCTGCAAAGAACAGAAAAGAAAGGGGTGTCCTCACCATTAGAAGTCCCTGTCTTTTCTGAGGAGACAGAGACTGAGGGGAATGAGATTCCACCAGCTAAACTCCAGGAAAAGCAGTATGTCCCACCAGTAGATAAGGCTCCATTTTTAGAAGGCTCAAGAAACAAAATACATAAGCAGACCAGTATACTGAATAGATTGGAGACCTCACATAATTCCAAAACAGCAGAGCCCTCCAAGTCACCTGATGGGATAAGAACTGAAAGTAGAGAATCAGAGATATCAAAGAGGAAAACTGTGGAGCATAGTTTTGGAATTTGTAAAGAGAAAAGACCCAGGATAGAAGAGGACCAGTCAGCCCGAAGCCTAGCATCCTGCAGTTCACCTGAGAAAGAGCAGCCTCCACGAGAGGAGCCTAGGGTGCCCCCTCTTAAGGTATGGTATTTTAAAATAGACTATTCTGGAAATATGGTCTCCTCTTTAGAAACTTAATTTTCAGAAATTAATTAGATATTTCTCTTTTTAGGCTTCATATAGCAAACTATAAACTAATCTATTCATACCAACTCTGTCATTAAATTATCTTTTAAAAAACTGCATAGAGGAGCCTTCAGAGATGGATTGGTGGCTAAGCACACTTGCAGCTCTTGCAGAGGACCCATGTTCGGTTCCAGCATCCATATCAGGTAGCTCAGCAGCACCTATAACTTCAGTTCCTGGGGATCCAATGCCTTCTGTACTCCACAGGACTTGCAAGCACAATGCGGCTCACATACATATACATGCACATACATTTTTTAAATCATAAACTATACATTGAGCCAATGCAAGAAGACCTGAACCACCCATATGCTTTGGCAGCAGGATTTAAGAGCACTGTGGAGAACATCAGGGCCGAGGGAATCCTACACAACATGGAGAGAGCAGGACTTTTGAGGATTTTAAGATACAGATGAGAAACTTGGGGGAGTGTAAAAGGTATGTTACAGTTCCACAGGTTTGGGGAAAGTGGTCAGAAGACTATTCAGGACTGAGAGATGAAGATCCAACACCCAACCACCACCGCCAAGGATAAGGAACATGTCTTTTGGGCCACTTTTGAATATTTCCTATGCAAATTAATAAAATTTCTTTATTAACTGAGAGAGAATGCAGTAGATACACCAAGAAATCCAAAATTTAGTTCCCAAGATATTAAAGAAGCCTCAGACGTCACCAAATTATAAAGCTTTTTGGACAGATAACCCTGTTTGAATGCTTTTATTTTATCCTGGATCAGTTTGTCTCTTAAGAAAATACATAGGTTAAACACGTTGTAGGTGGGTGAGGAAACTGAAAATTAAGGTTGATTCAAAATAAATCTCTAGTAGCATATTTTTCTATGCTTTTCCATATTTATTTGTGGCTTTTGCCTATGCCAGTTTATGTGTACACAGTGGATAATGTCCTCATCACAGGGAACTGTAGAATTAAGAACATCTTAAGCTTTTAACAAGTACCAGCCTCTCAGTTTGTTCTGCTACACCCCACCGTATAGGTGATTCAGGATCCTTACAAGCCTGAGTTTTAAGAGTGTGGTTGTAGTTATTTTACTTAAGAAAGCCATGTCTATTAAATAAGATTCTAAACATTAAAACGTCTACTGTAAACACCACTTAATACATCACTCTGCTATTAAATTTCTAAACCACAGAAAGAAAAACATAAATATACGTTTTCAAGGAACTATTTTTTTTAGATATACCCATGTTATTTTTCTAATCAAAAGCTGATTTTCTAAATGTTACATGCTTCATTTAAATATATATTAATGGATTAGGCAGGTATATGATAGATGATATATGTCTACAGAAAGACAAACTATTCACTTAGTATTTGAATGTGATCTCTTGATAAAGCATATCTAGGTAGAATTTTAACGTGTTTAATTATTTAGACTAAGGGAAACATAAAACTGAAAACTGTAATCCCTCTGGCAAATAGGTGATTCTTGGCCATGGATTGGAGAGCATGGTTTATATGCAGTTTGTACATAAGAAAAGGGATTGCTTAGAGAGAAGGGATGTTCTACTGGAGGTTCAGAAATGCATCCCAGGTGGGAAGATCCTGTACCTGTCAGGAAGTTATAATGCCAATATCCTTATAGGTTTGAGAGAAAGATAAAAGTTTTCTAGGAAAATCTTGTTCGAAATGGGAAAGGGAAAGACACAGAGCAGATTCCTTTGAGCAGCAGAGTTAGGAGTTCACAGACTTCCTGTCACTGTCTAATCCCTGGGCAGATAACATCCATTGGAAGTGAAGGCAACAACCAGAGCCTTTCCAGTCCCCAAACTGTAACTGAAATTTTTCTTAGTGATTAGGTCATCACAGCCTTACCCTGGGAGGGTGCATGCTGGCTCTTGTGTCTCCCAAATGAGTTCATGACTTTTTAGCCTATTAAATAGCAAAACTAGGTAAGCAATGTAGACTGGGCAACAGGTACAGTATACCTTTAGGTGGTCAATACTAAAAGAAATCCCAAATCATATCTTTTGAAACACAAAAGTAGTCGGTCAACCACTCCTGCTTTTATGAAAATGCCATGACAGTACAGATCTCAAGTACTGCATCCTCTGTCTACAGAAAGCCACTGACCAGAAATAACTGAACTCATTTATAAATGTCCATAGTATGCTTATTACACACATTAGGCAGCAAGCTAACTGGTCCGTCAAAACCATACCACCCTCCGATCCTGGAGCCAATGAGGCACACAGTGACCTTCCAGAGGATGGTCACCTTTACGAAAAGCCAGGGTGAGAGAGCTGTGATCTTCAGGCTTCTTGGCCAGAGCTATTTTCTTTGAACTAAATGAAGGGAGATTAAACTAGGAGAAAATAGCTTAGATGGTTTGTTTTTCTCTAGCAGGGAAGATAATTTTAAAGGTAAGTATCTCTAAGTCTTTTTGCTCTGTCTGTTTATCTATCTTATCTATCATCTGTATTATCTATGTATCTATAATTTATTATCTATTAATCTGTAATCTGTCTATCTCATTTATCTACCTATCATCTATCCATCTATCTCTGTCATCCATCTATCATCTATCATCTGTCTATCATCTATTGTCTATCTCTCTCTCTCTATCATCTGTCTATCATCTATCTCTCTATCATCTGTCTATTTTTGAGACAGGGTCTCTCCATGTTGCCCAGGGTGACTGAGAACTCACTATGTAGCATAGGCTAGCCTCAGACTCTCACAGTCCTCCTGATCATAAGTGTGCTTCACCATGTATGATCTAATCTTATGCTAAGAAGCATAATATTTGCTCTATTTATACATGACTTTAAGAAGATTCAAGTCCTGCTAAATGAAATCACTGGCTGATGTCTTCATAAATGAAAACTTCACTGTCACATTCATACTGCATTTGCTGTTTCTTTGTATCCTAAAGATTCATTCAGACATTGAGATATCTTTCAATAATCCACATTATGACTGAATGCAGCTCACCCCTACCCACTAACCACCATTTTTAAGGCTGAGGTTCTCCTGGAGGCCAGGCCTGCTTTAAGCTCAATACATAGCCTAGGATGAGATCTGATCTCACTGTATAGCCTGGAACTAGTTATGTAGACCAGGCTGACTCCAAGATCTCAGAGAATAACCTGCCTCTCTGTCCTGAGTGCTAGGGCTACAGTGATATAACCCAGGACTTTGTACATGCTAGGAAAGCACTCTACCAGCCAAGCTACATCCATGGTCCTCCTCCTCCCGTTGGGTTACCATACCTCGCAATCTTCCTCGTTGGTTGCATACTAATACTAGCCATCTTTTCCTTCTTTCAGATACAGCTTTCTAAAATTGGGCCACCTTTTATCATCAAGAGCCAGCCAGTCTCCAAAGCAGAGTCCCGAGCATCTACTAGCCCATCAGTCAGCAGTGGTAGGAACACAGGAGCCAGGACTCTTGCAGACATCAAGGCCCGTGCCCAACAAGCTCGTGCCCAGCGTGAGGCTGCTGCAGCTGCTGCAGTTGCAGCTGCAGCAAGCATTGTCTCAGGAGCCATGGGAAGCCCAGGAGAGGGTGGGAAGGCAAGAACCCTGGCCCACATCAAGGAGCAGACCAAAGCTAAGCTCTTTGCAAAGCATCAGGCCCGAGTCCACCTCTTCCAGCCCCCCAAGGAGACCCGGTTGCCCACTCTCAGCTCCAAGGAAGAACCTCTCAATATGGAAGCCTCTTCTACCCCTGAAACAAAAATGGAAGGTTCCACTGGTGTCATCATCATCAATCCAAACTGCAGATCTCCTAGCAACAAGCCCACACACCTCCGGGAGACCACCACTGTATTACAGCAGCCTCTGAACCCGCCTCACATTCCAGAAACTGCCACTGACTTGTCTGTGCATAGTTCTGATGACAACATGCCTGTGTCACATTTAACTGAGAAAATTGTCTCATCTACCTCTTCTGAAAATAGCAGTGTACCCATGCTTCTTAATAAAAATCCCATCAACCCCGTCCCTATGTCTGTCTGCAGCACTGCTGTGTCGGGAGCAATTAAAGAGCATCCCTTTGTGAGTCCTGTTGACAAATCTTCTGTCCTCATGTCTGTTGACAGTGCAAACAGTACGATTTCTGCTTGTAATATAAGCCTGTTGAAATCCATCCAGGGATCTGACACTCCATGCATAGCCCTTGTACCAAAATGTATCGACAGGACTCCTATCCCAGCTGCTCCAGAAGGTACTGGACGGTCAAACTCCACGGATGGTAAGACCCTGCTTGTACCCAGCAGCAAGGCTGCTAACTTAGTGTCCAGTCAGTACACATCTGTGCCAGCTCCCACTGTTGGAAGTACTTTGCCAAACCATCTCTGCACTAGCTCTGTCTTGATTCCCCCCGCGGGGATTAGTAACAGATTTGCTTCTGAGAAGATAGCCATGTCTGGGAGTGAAGACCAGGCCACGGTGTCCATCAGTGCCCCCGTGAGAACAGCTCTCAGCTGTGGCGACTCAGTGGCTGTCACTGATCCACTGCTTTCACGTCCACCCATCGCGATGTTTTCGGGAAACATGCTCACTATAAACTCTTACGATAGTCCTCCCAAACTCAGTGGAGAAAGCTTGGACAAAAATTCAGGGCCTCGAAACAGGACAGACAATTCCGGAAAACCTCAGCAGCCACCAGGGGGCTTTGGCCCAGCCACCCTAAACAGATCGATTCCATGTAAAGTCATTGTGGACCACAGCACGACACTGACCTCCAATTTGTCTCTGACTGTCTCCATTGGAAATGCAGAAGCAAGCTTGGATCCCCAGAGTAGGCCAGTGAGGACAGACATACCCACACAGCCTGTGGCATGTCCTCAGGTGTCAGTCATTAGTAGACCTGAGCAGGTCACGAGTGAAGGTGTTGACCATGGTTCTGTTTTCATTGCTACTTCTACAGCTAAACAGGACTGTAAGACACTTCAGGCCACTAGCACCAGCCATCGAGAATTGCCCCTTGCTCTTCCGGATAAACTAAATGAAGTGGCGGCGCCTAGTCATGGCTTTGCTGAGCCGGCACGGAACTCGAGTGCTTTCAAGAGTGAAACAGACACAACCTGTAGCAATCAGTATAACCCGGGAAACCGGATTTGCTGGAGTGAAGAGCCAGTGAGAAACACGGGACAGCCTGTGGTTAGTCACTCGGGTTCGAGTAAACAGAAAGAATATCCCGAGCAGAGTGGGCCGAAGGCTGTCAAAACAGAGCACGCCAACTATGCACACGTGTCAGATCTCCACCCTCGGAATCTCATCACGAACGTCAGTCTTCCTGTGAAGCCCGAACCCCATGAAGTAGACAAGGGTTTTAGAATGGACACGGAGGATTTCCCTGGCCCTGAGCGTCCTCCTCCAGCCCCAGAGGTGACAAACAGTGTTAGTGGTCAACAAACCCAGGCCACGAAGCCTTCCGCCACGAGCCCCGCGGAAGAGGCTATCTCCTTGGCTACCGACACCCTGAAAAGACTTCCGAGTGCAGGCAGCTCAAGCTGCCGCCTGTCTTCCGTGGAAGCGAACAACCCACTGGTGACACAGTTACTGCAGGGCAACCTGCCTCTGGAAAAGGTGTTACCGCAGCCGAGACTGGGAGCCAAACTGGAAATCAACAGGCTCCCTCTGCCCCTTCAAACTACCTCAGCGGGTAAGGCAGGGCTGGAGAGAAGCCTGGTGGAAATGCCGTCCAGCTCCCCAAATCCAGACGGTAAAGGCTATTTGGCAGGAACTCTAGCACCACTCCAAATGAGGAAGCGAGAAAACCATCCCAAAAAGAGAGCAGCCAGGACGGTGGGAGAGCACGCTCAAGTTAAATGTGAGCCAGGGAAGATGGCGATGGAGCCAGATGTCAAAGCGGTACCCTGCGTCATCAGTCCAGGCGTGAGTCAACTAGGACACAGCCAGCCATTTAAGCAAGAACGGCTTAGCAAGTCCTCCATGGCCAACAGGATCATGCCCAGCCCTGAGGTCAAACAACAGAAACGGCTGTTGCCTGCATGTAGCTTCCAGCCGAGCCTGTTCCATGTGAACAAAAACGATGGCTTCCACGCTGACACTAGTACCTCACACAGACAGCAGTTCTACCAAATGCCCATGGCTGCCAGGGGACCCCTTCCCACTGCTGCTCTGTTACAGACCTCTCCCAAGACCCCAGTGGGCTGCAGTGCATTCGCCTTCAATAGGCATCTTGAACAAAAGGCATTGGGAGATGTCAATCTTCCTTCAGCACCTCACCAGCTAAGACTAGCCAATATGTTGTCCCCCAACATGCCCATAAAGGAAGGCGAGGACGGGGGAGGCACCACACACACAATGCCAAGCAAAGCAGTGGTCCATCCTCCACTGCCACTTCCACCACCACCTCCTCCACCACCCCCTCCACCCTTGGCCTTGCCCCCACCACCCCCTCCACCCCCTCCACTACCTCCACCGCTCCCTACTGTCGAAGTCCCATCCGATCAAAAGCAACCACCAGTTACCATGGAAACCAGTAAGCGACTTAGTTGGCCCCAGTCCACTGGCATATGTAGCAATATCAAATCAGAACCTCTTTCTTTTGAGGAAGGTTTAAGCAGCAGCTGTGAACTGGGCATGAAACAGGTTTCGTATGACCAGAATGAAGTGAAAGAGCAGCTGAAGGCATTTGCATTGAAAAATGCAGATTTTTCTTCCTACTTGCTCTCTGAGCCTCAAAAGCCTTTCACCCAGTTAGCTGCTCAAAAAATCCCAGTGCCCCAGCAACAACCGCTCTGTGGAAGTTACCCGACCATACACTTTGGGAGCACAAGTTTCAAAAGGGCAGCATCTGCCATCGAAAAGTCCATTGGGATTTTGGGAAGTGGCTCCAGCCCTGCCTCCACCACAGGCCTGGCAGGTCCGAACACTCAGATGCCCGTTCAGAACTTTGCAGACAATAGCAACACTGACGAGTTAGAGCTGAAATGCTCTTGCCGGCTCAAAGCCATGATTGTGTGCAAAGGCTGTGGGGCCTTTTGCCACGACGACTGCATAGGTCCTTCCAAACTTTGTGTAGCTTGCCTGGTTGTCCGATAAGAGCTGAGTGAAAGATGCAGTGCCCCCCCCCCATTTTTAACATGAAAAAGCCTAACAGGATTAGCAAGGAGTCAAATAAGGCATTGACTTCTATACTGGCATATCTCATTGAGGAGCTTAGTCATCTGTTTCTTCTAGGTGATTGTTTTCTTACCTCTCTCATACAGGGGAAGATGCAGCACGCAGGAATGGCTTTTGCCTGTTCAGTCGCTATTCACAGCTTTGATGTGTTTCTGTCTGTGTATACAGATCACTGCCTCATTCTTTTTCTTTTTCTTTCTTTTTTTTTTTTTCTTTTTTCTTTCAATCCAGGCCTAGACAGGGCAACCTGAGTTGTCTAATCACCAGATATGCAGATGTTGAAAAACTATGACAAACATGACCTAAGTTGGCCAGGTGTCTTTCCATAGATTGGACATCACAGCAAGCATTTCTGCGGTGATGCTGTGGGACCTACCCATACCCAGTGGCTCGAGGCATAGTAGGAGCAGGAGCCGAAAGATATGATTCTTCCTATTTACCCCGATCACAGAAAGTGCATGAAGGATGTGTCAGTGGCATCCACTGTACCAGCTCTCTTTCCTCCTTTCTTACTCTTTCTCAGAAACAGACAAAAACAAACCTGAATTGGCTTTGGATTCTGTCCACAAATTGTGGTTGAATATGCATTGTGACTGAATTGACAGCGGAGCCCCGTGCTATAGGTGGTGTGATTCTAGCCCTTGGATATCCAATAATGTAAGGTCCATTGGCTGGTAATCATGGGACCAGAGTATTGTGGTGTTCCACGTGTGGGTTTAAGAGCAAATATGAAAATCCATGCCCTGATATTAGAAATAAGCAATAAAATGCTATATGTGCATGTATAGTGGGTTGATGATGTAAGGTAATAACCATTCTAATCACTCCAATCCAATAACCACATGGAAACTGTGGGTGTGGAAAGCAACTATTGCCCTTATTCACACCAGTGCACTCTGACCTTTGCAGAGATGGGCCACCTCCTTTTGCAAGTTGGTAGGAACTGATGATAGGAACTACAGAAGGCTGAATGAAGGGTAATATTTTTTCAGAACCATTTCTCCCCTCTTGATTCCCAGACTACACGGTTGTCTTTGACTCTGAAATAACCCTTATTTTCAAAACTTGCTCCCTCCTGCATGTGTTGCTATTTCTTTCCTCAGACCTAGGAGAGGGGATGGAAAAGGAATACTGCATCTCAGTTATCTTCAGTGTTTATCCCGTGAAAACTCTGGGGAGCTGAGCTACTTCCATCTGCTGACTACTCTCACACTGGAGACAGCTGTGCCTGACAAGGCTCTGTTCCCCAAACCAAGCTCCAAAGCACACAAGACTAAAGGAAGGAGAAGTACACCCATTTAACTTCAGACTCAGAGCACAAAATGCAAATGCCATTAGTTCATTGATTGTGCCTGTAGACTTAAAAATTAAAGAATTCAGAGGGAAAAATCTCTTGTGTCTAGGGTCAGAGTGAAAGATATTTTCATGTGGGATCATCTTGTCAACGTAAACATTTCTGACATTCCTTGAAAATGTATCTTCAAAAGTGAACTGGAATGAGTAGAAACCCTTCATACATTCCTGAAAAAACAAAACAAAGACCACTATGTTTAAAAAAAAAAAAACATAATAACTGGGGTGGGGTACTTTCCTCTAAATCTATTATTGTGATGTTGCCAAATTTCCTTAGGTGACAGAGACGTTGTTCTAACAAATTCCTGAAGGCGAAAGGTCCTTTATCTTAAAGACAAGCAAAGAAAGGGCTGCCTGTGGCAGTGGCCCTGTGCTTCAGTCCTGTCCCTGCCTTTTCATCTGAAATCTGTCTATTGACGATGGAAAAGTCAGTGAGGCACTTAGCTATAGCCCAAGGACCGCAACCTTAGGGCCAGGCTGTGAGCTGCCTGCCTGCCTGGGTGTAGCTGTGCTTATCGGTGATGCCCTTATGGTCTGCTTGGGTATGATATCATCTTAATTATGAAGCTTGTGCTCTTAGCCTCACAGCGGGGCACCCCAAAACACAGTGACACTTGCATGCCTACCCCTTCCTATTTAATCGCTGCTATTCCAGCGCCAGATACTGTCTACACCAGCAGATTCTGAACTACAGCGTCAGTACCTGACACCTGTTAAAGAAAACCAAGTCTCCGAAGCCTTTGCACTCTGTATGAGAGGGACAGTTGAGGCTGGAGGGACCCTGGGCTCATTGTCAGTTGCACCTTTGTTGAATACTGCCTGCCAATTGCTTCCTGGGAATAAAGAAAAGTGTCCTTCTGTATGTTTGGATATTTCACACAGTAAGTTTGGAAATTCAAATGTTGATAGTGCATGGATTCTGTCACCCAGGTCCAAAGAGCATAATTTTTCTAGAACCAGCTTCTTTTCTGCCCCGGTTCAAATTCTGGACATTCTCTTATTGTTTATTTTCCTGAGACATTATCTTTGGAGTGAGTATAGTAATGAAATTCAGGAGCAAAATGTGGGCTAGGTATTTTGTAGGTGTGCATTTCACGTTTATATAAAAGCCAGCCTATTCGAATTAGGCAAGCAGCTTCCCGGCTTCCTGATTCCACGTGTTTGCGTGCGTGTGTGCAGCTCAGCACTGCTATTTACTACGCGGCTGTGGTGGTGTAATGTGCAAACTGTACGTGTGCATTTTCCTGGTCACTGGACGCTGTTAGTCCCCTATCAGGAACTGAACTCGCACGTGTAACATGTATTTATTTTTAATCACAAAGGATGTATTTCTCAAAATAGCACTTTTGAAGCAGGGGAGGGAAGGAGACTACCATGCCCCTATTCCCCTCCATGTGATATGCATATGCCTGAGGTGTATAAAACATTTAGCTAGTTAATGGGCATGTTAATAAAAGCATTCTGATGCAAATTCATTTCCAAAATGAAAATATTTTTCCTTCCCCAAAGTGAGAATGCAAAATGCAGTGACCAGAGCACCATAGTTATGTAGACTATTTCCCTGTGAAGGCCTAGTGTTAAGAAACAAACTTGAAAACCTATGAGCCTGAGCCAGGTTGCTAGAACGACTTCATGGCAGTATGTGTTTCTGGGGTGAGCTGTAGGACCACAGCTGACTTCTGGACCTTGGATGTTCTTACTCAGTTCAAAATAAGCATAGAGAAATCAGCTGGTACCTGTGGTGCTTCGTGATGTAGTCAAAAATAGTACTTTCAAGAGTACACAATGCTGCAAGCCGGACTCCTTTACAAACACTCGCACAATTTAAAACACAAACAAACAAAAACAACTTGCTGTGGCCAGTCTCCCAGCTTCTCTGGGTGGGGTGTGATGGCGTCCAGGTGTTAGATGCTGAAGCCCAGCTTGACCACTGCCTGGCCCTAGCCTGGTGTGGGAGCCCAGCATCCTAACAGCTGCCTGGGATACCTACCCCATCGAACACACAGAGCTCAGACTCGAGGTCCACCTGTGTTCCCCGAGAACAATGTGAAGAGTCCTGGGACAGAACGTATCCACTGTCAGGGGCCTATGTAGCCAAAATGTCACTGTAAGAGTTGTGTTGCTTCCTCTGTCCTCATGGTTGTCACTGTAAAGCAAACAAAAGGCATTTTTACTATAATTTAAAGGAGCTGCTTTTTTTAATAGCATACACTATTTAGCTTTGAACTATATTTTATAGTCACAGAATAATCTAGACTGTAGAGAAACTTTGCTGTGTTTGTGCTGTTCACGAATGTTCCAGAAAAGTGCTTTACCCGGTTTCCCCTTCCCTGGCTCTGCTGTACCCTTTCCTTGCTTCGCAGAAATCCGATCTCATTCATGTTTTCAGTACCATTTTTTTTTTAATGTGTTTGTTGTGGACTGTTCTTTCTTTGGGTCAGTATTCTAAATGTTTACATCTGTTTGACATTAGCCCTGTAATGCCTCTTTTTTTTGTTCAAAGGCGGAATTTTCTCCTCCAGTAAAACAGCAAAATGTGAAGTCCACCCAAACACAGCAAGCATGGCACACACAGACTGGGGGCCCAGGCCCTGACTGTACACAGACATTTCCTATCAGCATACGCAAGAGCAAAACCCTCCTTCAGTCCTCTACCAAAGAATATATTATTCCCACAGGAAAAACTCAGAAAGGTGTGTAAAACCCTCAGGAGGAGGAGCAGTTCATCCAGGAGACTGCTACAATTGAATAATGGTATGCTTGCTTTGATACCTGACTAAATGTGACTGGCTGCAACAAGCATTTCAGAAGAAGGTTTTAGGCAGTGTTTTGTTTAGAATTCAGGGATCATGCATTCTTTAATGGTGCTGTTTGTTTTTTTATTTCTTTTCTACAAAGAATAAAAAGTGTTGCCTACAAAAGTAACTGCTCATGATAATGTAAGTTAAATGGAATGTCTGTCTCTCTATGTTTCTATGTTTTTCCTTTTCTCCAAGTAAGAATTTGGTTTCAGTATCAAAATATTCTGGAGAAAATAAAGAAATGAAAACATGAAACATTTGTCATTTGAATTTGTTAATGCCATGAGGTTTGAACGCTCTATTCATGAAAACATAGAGAAAAAGCATATACCATTGAATTATCTATTCATTTTTTGGTGTGAAGAACTGTCAACATGTGATTGTAAGTATTGGTAACAGTAAAAACAGAAAAAAATGTCTGCTGTGCATATAGTCTGCAGCAATTTTTGAGCCTTGTCAAAAACATCTTAATTTCTTATATCAAAAGTATTCTTGTAAAATAAGTTGTTACTGCCAGAATTTTTATCTTACAAAATGAGAGTAGTCTTTTTAAGAGAATTGTTCTGGCTAATATTATGTCCTAGCTGAACTATTGTAGCTGTAGTTATGTGTATACAGTGCTATGAACCATTAGAGCAGAACTGCTGCAGTTGTGTGTATCTAGGTTGAGGAAATATGCACATCTTTCTGGTAAGATGAATCAGAAACCATTAAACATAATTGGCTGTTAACTCAGCACATCTGTGCTTTATGCACGTGGAAAACATTGTCTTTGACCACCAGATGGCGAAAGAGGATGTTTAACTTTTGGAGCCTGGGTCCAAGTTGCGGTGTATTATTTTCAGTAACTGTTAACCAGTTAGCAACCTAGTTCATTTTCTTTACGATCACAGGCTTTTGTATGTGCTTGTGTCACTTTATTCCACAGACCTAGTCCAGTACAAAATCCACCATATCACCTTTAGCACACTGTGGGGCTGGAGAGAGAGCTCAACAGTTCAGTGTTCTTGCCCTTGAGGAGGACCACCACCTCTGCCTCTCAACACCAGCATTGGGTGACTCACGACAACTTGTGACTCAAGTTTCAGTAGATCCAACATGTTCTCCTGGTCCCTGAGGGTGCATACACACACACACACACACACACACACACACAAACACACACACACACACACATACACGCACACACAGGCGCATGCACCCTAATTTAAAAAATTCCTTAGGAAAAAATTGAACTATCATTTCTTAGGTTGGTATTTATGTAAAATGACTTGAATGTTTTATATGTTTTAGTTTATTCATTTTCATAAGGTGGATATGGATATACAGTTTTGTATAAAAATTCCTTTTAATTATTAATAGGGTCTGATTTGAGTAACAATCTTTCTGATGATATAAATTATTTATTTGTGTCCATCATGGCCTTTATGTGGGCCTCATAGTTCCTTAGTTCTAACCTGCCTATCTTGGTATAATCAAATGTAATTAAGACTTTTAGAAACATACTCTCAGGGCTAGAGAGATTTCTCAGTGTCTCAGAATATCCCTTGTTCTACAGAGGACCCAGGTTAATTACCAGCACACCCAACAGCTTAGAACCATGTATAACTTAGAACCAGGGGCTCTGACACCATCTCTGCTACCTCCAGGCACTGCACTGATATTGTACACAGGCATGCATGCATGCCAAACAGTCATACACCTAAAGTATAAATAAATCTAAAAGAATAAATTAGAAGTAACCTCACTAGGAAAGTGACTGATACAGTGATTTATGAGCTTTCTTCTGTGTGAGACAACTGGATAGAAATCCTAGTAGATATTTCTCAGTCCATAAAAGTAATTGGAGTATTTTTGCCCTAAATCAGTTAGATCTAAGATCTCAGCTGCCAAGCACACAGTTCTCCAGAGTGATAAGAAAAATGAAAAGTTGGAGTCATCAAATGTCATAGCTAATACAGAAATTTAAGGTGAGTAATGACTGCTAGACCCTCAAAACACTTTTCTCCGAGTCACTCATGGAGTTAAATGCCACTGGTGCTCACTGGTCAGTAGAGTGACCCACTAAAGTGGCTATTTTGCCACTTTTATTTCAAATGAAGTTTTGTAACTATGTTAAGTGATACCCATCATGGTGCCTGTTCATAAGAAAAACTGATGTTAAAAGTAACTATTAAATCCTGGAAGGAACTGGTCAATCCTAGGAGGTATGCAACAAATCAAGAGATGTCGTGGGATTGGCTGGGATTCGGTGTGGATGAAGCTGCTCCCTGCATCTGCACTCTCAGTGCGGAGGGCCTATTTGATGTGCATTGTGTGCCTTCATGGGAAAATTCATCTCTATGGTATTATTTTAAGCAGAAATGACGACTTACTATCTCACATCACAGATCTCTCCCTCACACACAAAGGCATACATATATGAGAGAAGCACATATGTGTGTGGTATGTATGTATGTGTATGCTTTTTTGCATGTGTGGGGTCATATGAGTATGCATGTGCATGTGCGTGCAGATGCCTAAGCATTTACATGGGTGCTGAGGAACTAGACTCAGGCCCTCATTTACAGAGTGAGCACTCTAACTGCTGAGCCAGCTCTTCAACCCTCATATAAGTTTGAGGGAAACCATTTCTGGGTGGTTCAAAGTAAGCTTCCCAAAGCATAATGGAATGTCTAAGAATTCCCCTTTGGGCTTTTTCTAAGTAGATCAGTGGACACTCCTCATAAGGATCAGAATATTGGCTACTTTCAAAGAATATCATAGAGACTTGAAAGTTACACACAGTTTGTTATATTTTTCATCTTTATCACAAGCTTCTAGTTTGAAAATAGACTTCACTCATGACCCAAATACACATCTCCAATTCCAAGTCAGTCTCACTTCAGGGAAGCAGGTATGCAGACTTCTCATCCTTCAATAATCAAGGAACACAGATTCAGAAGTGTGCAGGATCAAGGCTCTAATAATATTTTGCTTAATTTTTTGGTGTCTGGTATCCATTTCTTCTTCCTGACCTAAGAAAGTGGGGCCACCTCAATCATGAGGAAAGAGAAACTTCTGAGTGTTCTCACCACACAGAACTTGCAATGATTGTGTGTTTCCAACTAGGCATAAAATGTAAATATTATAATGTAAAAACCTGCCTATCACTCCAAATCTCAAAATAAATTGAAAGGGCTGGGGAGAGTTCCCCAAGATAGCTTCTAAGGGGAGCCACTAAGTTATTTCATACCGTTTCTTCTTTTACCCTGTAGACTCAACATTATTTTTGCTTGCTTTTAGTACTACACATTTTTATATAAAAATCTTTATCAAAGATTTCTCTGTGGAGAAAAAGTTACAGGAAATCAGTTGGTATCTTGAAAAGAAACAGTCAACGTTAAAAAAAAGAAAAAGAAAAAAAAAAGAAACTTTGAAAATTATCTTCAAAGTAGAGTGCTATATGCCGGATGGTTTCTTTTATTGCAGACTGGCCAAGCATCAGGAAGACAGGACGGAGGGTGTGGAGGGAAGGAGTTGGGTCAGTGAGTAAAGCTCTTGCCTTGCAAGTATGAAGATCTCAGATCCCCAGAAGGGCCAACACGGGAGTGCCCTGGTAATCCCAGTGCTGCAGAGGCAAAGAGAGATCTCTGGAAGCTGGAGGGCCAGCTAATCCAGCATACTTGGTGAAGTTCTGGGTCAGTGAGACACCCCCTTCCTCTCCTCTTTCAGCTTTCCTTTGTGCTCTTCTCTCTTTTCTTCACCTATCCCCATCACCTCCCCCTCCTTTTCCTTCTCATCCTCTCCCTTTTATTGATCTCTTGATGGAGGAAAGATGCTTTTGTGCAAACTTTTCTTTACAAAAGCTTCACTTCAGAAGTACCTGGACTGATCAAGACTGACTATACAGGCAGCTGTGTATAGCTGAAAGCTGGAGGTGTGGTCCTCCCTAGGGAAGAGCATAGCAATTCATTGTCCAGGGCCAAATGGTCCCTGCTGAAAATATACATACAGGAAGCATTTTGTGGATGCAACAGGTTATATGTAGGAGTCTGTGTGTGTGTGTGTGTGTGTGTGTGTGTGTGTGTGTGTGTGTGTACAAAAATATACATACGAACACAATAATGATTTAAGAAAAAGAGGCTATGAATTTGAAGGAGAGCATGGAGGGCTATATAGGAGAGCTTGGTGAGAGGAAAGGGAAGGGGAAAATATTGTAATTAAAATACAATCTCAAAAATAAAAAGAATCTTGTTCTCTTCCTATACTTTTCTTTGCATAAATTTTTTACACTTTTAACTACATATTCTGCCAGACACAGAAATTTCTGAGGATTATTCCTACAATGCAGGCTCTATTTTATTTTTTATTTTTTAGGGAAAATAGTTTTAATGTCCTTGGTATTATATTCATCATTTTACAAATAAAATTATAGAAACCTGGACTTTGGGCTGATATATGATCAAACTATCAGAATTTTTTGTGTTTTACATTAAAAATAGTAGCATATAAGGAATGGACATCAAAATTGCTAGCATGTAATGAGTACTGACTAGGTACCAAGTTAAGCTCTCTGTATGTATTGATGCATTAATGCAGCAGCCCTATGGGGAAAATGTTGCTATTAGTAGTATTATTCCTAAAATGGATGAACTAAAGATGCACAGAAATTAAATTGCTAAAGATACATAGCCATTAAACACTTGGTAGATCGTTTGACTTTGAAATCCATGCCTTTAATGAATTGTTAAATCAGTATTACCTATTAGTAGGAAATTTTGAGAACAGATATTTCATTTTAAATTTCAAGAGAATGGCATTGGGATATTCCTTGGAGTAACACTGTCGGCTCTGACCCCAGGATGCACAGAATATAGGACTATCTCACTGAAGAGACTCAAATTCAGAAGGCCTTGCAAATTCAGGGCCAGAGGAAGAACCCTTGACCTCCAAACCAGGGCCTTTGCTCCTTGTGTTGGTTAGGATTTTTTCTTCTTCTGTTTTTATTATTTAAAACAATTTTAACCATTTTAAAATTATTTTTCCTCAATATTTATTGATTCTCTGTGGATTTCAGGTCATGCAGCTCATCTCATTATGCCCTCTGCCCTGCAACGCCCCCCCCCCCAAAAAAAAAAAAAAAAAACAAAATTTAAAAGAAAAACCAAAAACGAACAAAAAAATAATAAAAATTAAAAAACAGAATCTCATGGTGGAAGCTGTAGTGTGGCCATTGAGTCACACAGTTTACCTTTTTGTCCATTCACCTTTACTTGTAAGTGTTCATTGCTGTGAGTCACTGGTGTGGCTCCAGGCCTCTGGCTTCAGCTGTACCACTGATAATGGGCTCTCCCTGGGGCTCCTCTTGGATATCCTGTTGTCCAGTGTTGTGGAGATCCTGCTGTTTTGGATCTGTAGGTTTGTCCCTTTCCCATGCTCCAAATATTCATAGATGGGGTGTAGGTCGGAGTGGACCAACTCATAGCCCTCATTTTGGGCCTGGGTGGTAGCTGAGTTGGTCCACCTGCCAGCTTGCCCTCATAGTCCCTCACAGGGTGAGCTCTCCAGCACTGCCTTGGCTAGATCACCCAGTGAGGCCTGTTGCAAGGAGCGGGGCCAGTTCTCCTGTTTTCAAGTCCCCAGATCTGGCCCATTCACTGTTTTACTGCTTTGCCCAGGTGAGGTACAACGCCCTCTCTCCTGACTACTGCAGTGGGTATGGGGAGAAGTGGGAGGTCAGCTCTCCTGCTCTGGAGAGCTGGAGAGCTGGGCTTCCCTGCACACTCCCTCTCCACAACAAGGTCAGGGTCATCTCTAGTGTGCTGTCCAGACAGGGTGCAGGGTCTGCTCTCCTGTGTGCTGCAGCTAGTGAGGGACAGGGCTAGCCCTCTTACTCTCATGGCCCTGGGGCCAGCTCTCTTGCCTGCTGCAGGCAGCAATGGGCAGAGGGAGGAATGCATTTTTCCCTCACCCATGTCACAACATGGCAGACTGGGGCATGGTTAGTTCTGCTACCTTCATGTCCCCAGGGCTGGCTCACCTGTGTCCCTGACAAAAGGGTCAGCTCTAGTAGGCTGCCGAGCTGGGGTGCAGAGCCCTCTCTCTTGTGTGTAGCAGCAGTGAGGGACAGAGCTAATTCTCCCAGTCTCATGACCCCGGGGCCAGCTCTGTCACCTGCTGCAGGTGACAATGGGTGAGCTGGGCGGGAGGGGGGGGATGTTTCTCCCACCCAGGCCACCACATGACAGATGGAGCGATGGTGTCAGCTCTCCTGCTCTCCAGCCCTCAGAATCAGCTCACTTGTGTCCCCGATAATAGGTTCAGCTCTAGTGTGTTGCCCTGGTGAGTTGCACAGCCATGATGAGAGGTGGAGCCATTTTTCTCAAGTGCATGGGGGTGGGCAGCTCTCCCCTGAGAGGCAGGGTCAGCTCTCCTGCTGCAGTGTGCAGTGAGGGGCAGAGCCATTTATCCCAGGGCCAGCAAAAGGCAGGGCTGGCTTAGCACGACTCTCAGATTTACACACAGGGGGTTCCTCAGACCCCCTGTGCTAATACCAGCCATGAACATCACTCCAGACCCCAGCCGCTGCAGAACTACTCACTCAGATATGGCTCTAGGCAGTGACCTGGGCCTGGATGTCTCCATGGCCCCAAATGACAGAACAGGCCACCCTGATCAGTATGGCCCCTGTAGCAGCATGGCCCTTGGACACTGAGGTAGTCTCAGAAGGCTGACCAGGCTCTGATCATCCCATCCGCATGGCACTCAGTGGTAACAGGAGCCATGGACATCAGCTCAGACCCTGGCTGCCTTGGGACGAAAGACCCAGACATGGCTCTCAGCAGTAGCCCTGCCTTAGATGACACCATGGCCCCGGGTGAAAGTACAGGCCAATCTGGATAGCATAGCTCTGGCAGCAGCATGACCCTCAGATGCCTACCTGGCCACAGGCTGCAGCCCAGACCCCAGGCATCCATGTGGTGTTTGGTGGCCTAATGGGCCACAGACATCAATACAGAACCCAGCTGTGGTAGGTCCATGGTCGCAGACATGGTCCTATGTAGCCAGAAGTTTCTCTGGTCCTGCCCGGCCCTGTGGTTGGGACGAATCTCTCCCACCCATGTCCCACAGCCTCTTGGTCCCAAGTAAACACACAGAGGCTTATATGATTTGCAAACTGTAGGATCTATAGGTCAGGCTTCTTGCTAGCTAGCTCTCACAACTTAGCTCAGCCCATTTCTATTAATCTATGCATTTCCATGTGGCTTCATGACCTACCAGTACTTTGACATCTCTTGCTTCTCCTGGCGCTGGCTCAGAGCATCTGCCCCACTCTCCTTTCTTCTCCTCTCTCTCCAGTTGGAATGTACCGCCTCACCTTATTCTGCCTCACCATTGGCCAAACAGCTTTATTTATCCACCAATCATAACAACACATATTCACAGCATACAGAAAGACATCCCACAGATCCCACAGCAGTCTTAGGTAGTGGTCCAGGCTCTGATATCGCCATGATCCCAGGTGGTAGCACAGACCACCCAGATTGGCATGCCTCCCCGTGACAGCATGGCCTTTGGACACCAACATGGTTCCAGGTTGTGGCCCAGACCCCTGTGTAGATGAATTTCTAAACGGTCTTATTAAATAAAAAATACAGAGCCAAATATAGGGTTGAACAAATGTAATGAATATCATGAGTGTAATTAGTATCTTGAAAGTAGTTCATGCCGCTGAATTGTGAACTTAAAAATGGTTACAATTGCAAATATTATATTCATTTAAAAAGTAAGGTGGAATGTAAACACCATATAGTATATGTGTATATGAAATTGAAGACAGCAATGTTCTAAAATTATATATATGAAAGCCTTAGAGATTAGGGAAATAGTGGTAGCCACCAACCTTACCTCTCCAGCTCTGCAGCTACCAAAAGTGAGCTACTTCCTATCTAACCTGTGCCTTATTGCCTTGCTATTCTGCCCTCTCATTAGCTCTTAGCCCAGCTACCTCACTTCCTTGTCATTGCCTGTCTATACAGACCTCCAGGTCTCTATGGTTGGTACTGGAATTAAAGGCATGTGTCACCAGGCTTGGCTCTGTTCCCTAGTATAACTGTGAATACACAGAGACCCTGCCTGCCAAGTGATCAGAACAAGGGTCTGTGCCCCCACTGCCTGACTTTTGTGTTTACTTAAAATGGCTTGCTATTTCCTCTGATCTCCAGGCAAACTTTTATTAACATGCAAATAAAGTACCACCACATTTCAGCACAACTAATATATCACCACACCCTTGTTATCAGCATGGCCTTCAGTGGTATTCAGAAGTCATGGACATCAACACAGACCCTGGCTATGGTAGGGCTATAGACCCTGACACGGCCCTTGGCAACAGCCCTGGCCTGGATGACACCATGGTCCCAGATGACCGTGCTGGCAAAACAAATCAGCATGGCTCCAGTAGTGGCTCAGCCCCGGACACCATCATGGTCACAGGTTGTAGCTTAGACCCTCTGGTATCCATGTGGCCTTTGATGGTCACATGGGCCACTGGACATCAACATAGACCTCAGCTGTGCCAGACATGATCCTCTGCAGTAGCCCAAGCCCAGATGCCACTGTGGCCCTGGGAAGAAGCACAGACTATCCAGATTGGCATGGCCCCCACAGCCATGTGGCCCTTGAATACCCATAGCCCCAGGCTGCTGCCCAGACTACAGGCTCTGCACTACCTTCATTTGTGACAGGAGCCACAGACTTCAACTTCACCCGAGACTCTTGGCTGCTTCAGCATCTCGAAGCAAGACTTGGCTCTTGGAAATAGGGCCTGTACCTCATCCTGGACTCAGGTGGTAAGAAGGTCATTTACATCAGCCTGTTCCTCACCACCTTCACCTCTTCAGATATGCCTCCCTCCCCAGCCCAAGAACAGTTCTGCCTCTGTCTCTCTTCTATTTCTCCACCCTATACTGGCTCACCATATGGTCCCCTGATGCCTGATGGGCTCCTGATTGAGTCTCAAGTGGCACTTGGTTTAGTCCTGCCCACCCCAGCCTCAAGGCATGGCACAGAGATGTTGTTTTTCCTCTCTTGTGTGCTTGGGTCTAGAAACCACAGGCTTGGGATGATGGTGATGGACTGCCCAGCACCAAAGGCTCCTGGATAGTTACGGCCCCTCTAGACCACAAGGTGCAGAGAGGAGCCATCTGTGTCTTCCTCTGCTCAGGCCTGGAAAGTGCCCAGTGGGTCATGGATAGTTAACAATTTTAAATTTTAAATATATGTTGCTCATATTCTTTCCCTCCTCCAAGTCCTTCCAGATCCTCTTCCCCTCCCTACCCACCCAACTTTAAGTTGTTTCTCAAAAACAAGAAAAGAAGTAAAAAAGGAAGAGAAGAAGGAAGGAAAAAAGAAAGAAAGAAAAAAACACAGCAACAAAACTCCCAAAACCAAGAAAACAAAATAAAACAACACCCACAGGTAAAGAAAACAACAACAACACAAAAACCTGTAACTAAATAAAAGCATACAAAATCTGTGGAGTCCATTATATGTTGGTCAACTACTCCTGAACCTGTCCTGGAGGGGTTGACATACCCAGGGCCACTCCACTGAAGAAAACAGATGTTCCCTCTCACAGCAGGTATAACTGATAGTTCAGTTGCTAACCTTTACCTTACTGGCTAGGTCTTCCTTCCTTCCTTCCTTCCTTCCTTCCTTCCTTCCTTCCTTCCTTCCTTCCTTCCTTCCTTCCTTTCTTCCTTCCCTCCTTCCCTCCTTCCTTCCTTCATTTTTAAAAATATAAGAAAATAAAATATAAGATAAAACAAAAGTATCACATCAAGGTTGGACATGACCAAACAACGAAAGAAAAAAAGCCCAAGAGAAGGCATAGGCATCAGAGACCCACTTGTTCATTCACTCAGGAGTCCCACAAAAAAACATCAAACTGGAAGCCATAATATATACCCAGGAGACCTGGAACAGACCCATGCAGGCCCTGTGCATACTGCTTCAGTCTCTGTGAGTTCACCTGAGCTCTGCTCATGTTGATTTAGAGGGCCTTGTTTTTCTTGGTGTCCTCCATGCCCTATGGCCCTTACATTCTTTTAGCTTCTTTTTCTCTAGGGTTCCCTGAGCTCTGAGGATAGGGGTTTGACAGAAACATCCCATTAAGTCTGAGTGTTCCAAAGTCTCTCACTCTCTGCATAATGTCTGACTGTGGGTCTCTGTATTTGTTCCCATCTGATGCAGGAGGAAGCTTCTCTGATGGTGGCTGAACAATGATCTGATCTATGAGTGTAGCAGAATGTCATTAGAAATCATTTGTCACAACATTTTCCTTTTCTGCTTTTAAACTAGGATTATTTGGTCTAACCTTAGGTCCCTTGGCTATCTAGTCTCATGTTCTTGGTCATTTAAGCATTGTTGGGTATGGGTCTCATCTCACAAAGGGCACCTTAAGTCAAATCAGATGTTGGTTGATTGCTCCTATGAGCTTTGTGCCACCATTGCCTTAGCATATCTTGCAGACAGGACATATTGTAGGTCAAAGTTTTTGTGGCTGGGTTGGTGTTTAGTTTTCTCTTTTATAGCTTTCAGAATGCCTTTCTGTACCTAAAACACTAGAGCATAGGGATGAAGGCTCTGTGTAGGCTCCAGATCAACTTCTCCATATCCAGTGAGTTGTGTATTATATCTTCAGCAACTGGGCTTTGCCATGAGTTTGTGGAGAGCAACCTATGGTCTTGGCAACAGCTTGGATGGTTTGAGGATTCCCATGGGGCACCTTTGGCTAACAATATAACCCAATCCTGGATGTAGAAGGTTTGTTTGGTGACAGGAGATGGCCACTGAGCCTCTGTCTCCCCTATTATTTGGTGATTTCATTTAGATCACCTTCATATAAGTGTTTATTTTAACAAGTTTCTACTCTATTAGGTATCCATACTACTCCTCAAATGTCCCTTAATTTTAGCTGTCTCTTTCAGTATTTCCTCCTACAGCCTCCTCTCCTCCTTCTCCCCATTTGATCCTCCCATTCCAGGCTCCCCTGTTCCCAGTCCATCCATAATTATCTGTTCCATTTCTCTTTTCTAATGAGATCTATCTATTTCCTCTAGTCCCTTATTCTATACCTACCCTCTTTGATTCTATTGATTATAGCTTAGATATCATTGGATTAACAGCTAATGCGTGCATACAAGTTAATACATAACATATTTGTCTTTCTAGGTCTGTGATATCTCAGTCAGAAAGATTTTTTTTCTAGTTCCATCCACTTACTTGCAAATTTCATGATTGTTATGCCCAGATCACTGTGACCCCCAAAAGACCAAATCCTATATGTAAAAGCAAAGAGCCTTTATTTTCAAGCTCTGAGCTTGGTCTCTCTGTCTGTCCAATGCAGAGGCAAGAACAGAAAGCCCTGAGCACAGGTGGGGTAGAGTTTTTATCATAGCAGAGGTTGGAGTAAGGAAATTTCCAGGGTTCAAGACCTTGATTGGTTGACATTTGTCTAGGGGTATCGGTTAAACAGAAAATAGGTGTGTGCTAGACTCAGGGACATTTGGCCATCTTATCTAACCTTATCTAATGGTTGGAATGTTTGGAATGTCAGGTACTTCCCCTTAGATGTAGGCCCTCTTTGGGTGGGGTCAGCTTATGGCTTTTCCTGACTCTGGATGTTGCCTGCTAGCAAGCCTGTCATAGCAGCTGTGTCTGGGCCTCTAAACTTGTCAGGGCAGCTGTGTGGTCAAGCTGTTTTGGGCCCCCCACAGTTTTTATTGCTATGAAGAGATGCTTTTCAGCTTTGTTGACTATAACACACTTCTTTCTCTTGGACTGGCTCCACTCCCCATGAGCAGCTTTCCTTGGCAGGTATCCCATAATTCTGACATCTTTAACATTTTGGGATCTTCAAGGCAATCCAGGCCTAACCTTCACAGCTTCATACAATGGCCTCTCTAGGCCTCCATACAGGGACACCTCTGGCACATGCCTAGACTCAGTGGCTTTCCTAAGCAGTAGAGGGAGATTATGTACCCCCTTTCTTCTATCCTTGACTCTAAAGCCAGAACCACTTGGCTGAAGCTGCCAAGTTTTGCTGTTTCCTGGGGCTGGAACATGGACCCCTCATTCAATTATATGTTCACAAGCGTTCTGTTTTTGATAGCTTCCTTACTGCCTAAGCTTAGCTGTCTGGAACTGGATCTGTAGATCAGGCTGGCCTTGAACTCAGAGATCCACTGGCTCATCTCCCAAGTACTGAGTGCTGGGAATTAAAGGAGTGTACCACCACTCCTGATCCTAAGCTGTTCCTTAATTCCTTTTCACAACTTTGAAGCTTAGCTGGATGGGGTCATGCTCTGAGGTCACCACTCCCTTTTTTCCACTTAGCATCAAGCTTTTCTTTAGTCTGTTTACACTTCCTGGTGCTCCTTTTCTCCTCTAAGTGTACATTTTGTATTTTTCCTTGCTCAGCTTGCTCCTTTTCATTATAGATCTGCATAAGACTGGCTACAAATAGCCATGTAGCACAGTCAATGCTAGGATGTTTGGAAATCTCTTCTGTCCAAGCTGTTAGTCTATAATTATTCAACTTAGCCTCAGGCAGATCTTTTGAACAAGGGCAGAAAGCAGCCATATTCTTTGCCAAAATATCACAAGAACAGTCTCTAGAACACATACTGAAATTCTCTTCTGAAACCTTTTAAGTCATTCCCCCACATTTCAAATCAACCTCAGCACCACTGTCTTCCATGTTCATACTTAGGATGGCCCTTAAGCCCCACTTAAAGTATTCAACTTCCACATTCCTCCAAACAAAAGCATGGTCTGGCCTATCACCACAATATTCCAGTCCCTGGTAGAGTTGTTTTTTTTTTTTTTTTCTCGAGACAAGGTTTCTCTGTGTAGCTTTGCGCCTTTCCTGGAACTCACTTGGTAGCCCAGGCTGGCCTCGAACTCACAGAGATCCGCCTGCCTCTGCCTCCCGAGTGCTGGGATTAAAGGCGTGTGCCACCACCGCCCGGCCCCAACTCCAGTTTTAGTTAGGGTTTCTATTGCTGTGAAGAGACAGCATGACCACAGCAACTCTTATAAGAGAAAACATTTAATTGAGTGATTTACAGTTCAGAGGTTTAGTCCTTTATCATCATGGCCTACCTACATGGCATCATGCAGGCAGACATGGTGCTGGAGAAGAAGCTGAGAATTCTGCATCTTTGATCTACAGGCAACAGGAAGTAAATTGAGATACAAGGCATGGCTTGAGCATATATGAGACCTCAAAGCTCACCCCCACAATGACACAATTCCTCCAACAAGGTCATACCCACTCCAACAAAGTCACACCTTCTAATAGTGCCACTCCCTATGAGCTTATGAGAGCCAATTATATTCAAACTACCCCTGGCTGGCTTACAATTCAGAGGTTTAGTCCATTATCATCATGGAAGGAAGCATGGTGGCATACAAGAAGACATGGTGCTGGAGAGGTAGCAAAAAGTTCTATATCTGAATCTCTAGGCAGCAGGAAGATACAGTAAGACACTAGGCCTGGCTTGAGCTTCTGAAATCTCAAAACCCATCCCTCAGTGACACACTTCCTCAGACAAAGCCATACCTATACCAACAAGGACATACTTTCTAATAGTGCTACTCCCTGTGGGCCTATGGGGGCCATTTTTAAACAACTACATTGAGTAATAATCCATTGTGTAAATATACCACATTTTGTTTACCCATTCTTCTGTTGAGGGACATCTAAGTTGTTTCCAGTTTCTGGCTATTATGAATAAGTTCACAATGAACATGGCTGAGCAAATGTCCTTGTGATAGGATTGAGCATATTTGGGTATACTCCCAAGAATGGTATATCTGGGTCTTGAGAAAGATCTGTTTCCTTCTTTCTGAGGAACTTCCACATTGGTTTCTTTAGTGGTTGTACAAGTTTACATTCCCACCAACAATGAAGGAGTATTCTACTTGCTCCATATCTTTGCCAACATGAGCTGTCACCTGTGTTAGTGATCTTAGCCATTCTAACAGGTGTGGGATGGAATCTCAAAGTAATTTGTATTTGTAATTCCCGTATGGCTAAGAATGTTGAACACATGTCTTTAAGTGTTCTTCAGACATTTGAGATTCCTCTATTGAGAATTCTCTATTTAGATATGCACCACATTTTATAAAATTAGATTATTTGTTTTTTGATATCTAGCTTCTTGAGTTCTTTACATATTTTGGATATTAGTCCTCTATTGGATGTAGAGCTGGTAAAAATATTTTCCCATTCTATAGGCTGCTGCTTTGTCCAACTGAGGTGCCCCTTGCCTTACAGAAGCATTTCGGTTGCATGAGGTCTCATTTATTAATTATTGATCTTCGTGCCTGTGCTATCAGTGTTCTGTTCAGAAAGTCTTCTGTGCCAATGAGTTCAAGGCTATTCTCCACCTTCACTTCTATCAGATTCAGTATATCTGGTTTTATGCTGAGGACTTTGATCCATTTGCATTTGTGTTTTGTGCAAGGTTTGCATTCTTCTACACACAGCCATCCAGTTTGAGCAGCACCATTTGTTGAAGATGCCGTCTTATTTCAAGTATGTGTTTCTGGCTTCTTTATCAAAAATCAGGTGTCTATAGGCATTTGGATATATTTCTGGGTCTTCAGTTCAATTTCATTGTTTCTGGTTTTGGCCAATACTAATCTGTTTTAACTATTATAGTTCTGCAGTACAGCTTGAAATCAGGGATGGTGATAACTCCAGAAGTTCTTTTATTGTTCAGGATTGTTTTAGCTATCCTGGATGTTTTGTGTTTCCATATGAAGTTGAGTATTGTCTGTTCAAGGTCTGTGAAGAATTGTGTTGGAATTTTGACGTGGATTACATTGAATCTGTAGATTGTTTTCGGTAGGGTGAACATTTTTACTATGTTAATCCTACCTATGCATGCACATGGGTGATCTTTTCATCTTCTGATTTCTTGAATCTCTTTCTTCAATAACTTGAAGTTTTTAATCACTCAATTTTTTACTTACTTGGTTAGAGTTACTACAAGATATTTTCTATTATTTCAGCATATTGTGAAAGGTGTTGTTTCCCTGATTTCCTTCTCAGTCTGTTTGTCCTTTGTATATATGAGAACTACTGATATTTGTTATTTAATCTTGTATCCAGCTACTTTGCTGAAGGTGTATATCAGCTGTAGGCATTCCCTGGTGGAACTTTTAGGGTGATTTGTGCATATTATCATATAATCTACAAATAAAGACACTTTGACTTCTTCCTTTCCAATTTGTATCCTTTTGATCTCCTTCAGTTATTTTATTGCTCTGGCTAAAACTTCAAGTATTATGTTGAAGAGATACAGAGAGAGCTGACTTTTCTAGTTCCTGATTTTAGTGGAAATGCTTTGAGTTTCTCTCCATTTAATTTGATGTTGGCTATGGACTTGCTGTAAAATGCCTTTATTATATTTAAGTGTGTCCTTTGTATCTCTAACCTCTTTTGGATTTTTATGATGGAGTGTTGGATTTTTGTCAAAAGCTTTTCCTGCATCTAATGAGATGATCCTATGGTGATATTTTATTTGTATTGAAATGTGATTTTATTTGTATGTTAATAAATAAAGTTGCCTGGGGGTCAGAGCTAATAGCAAGCCATAGCAGAAGCTGGGCAGTAGTGGTACACGCCTTTAATCCCAGCACTTGGGAGGCAGAGCTAGGCAGATCTCTGTGTGTTCAAGGATACAGCCAGCATGGAGACATATGCCTTTAATCTCAATACCAACCATAGAAGGCCAGGAGGTCTGTACAGACAGGCAGTGATGAGGAGGTTATGTGTTAGGTTTACAACCAATGAGAAGGCAGAACAGAAAGTCAATAAAAGGACAGACAGACAGGAAGTAGGTCTCTTGCTGAGAGGAAGGACAGCAGCAGCAGTGAAGGGTAAGAAAGGGTTTTTAGCTCTTAGGTATTGCTCTGACCTTTTGGGCTTTTAACTCTGCAAATGGCTCTGTGTTTCTTATTTAATAAGATGGTTACATCTACATGTTCACATTTCTTTTCTTTCATTTTCAAGAAATTTTCATTTCAAGAAATGTTTATTTGCTAGATTACATTTATTGATTTCCATATATTGAACCATCCCTGAATCTCTGAGATGAAACCTACTTGATTATGGTGGATGGTCTTTTTGATGTGTTCCAGGATCCAGTTTACAAACATTTTATTGAATTTTTCTACACCTATGTCTATATGAGAAATTGGTGTAATTTTCTTTCTTTGTTGGGTTTAGGTATCAGGGTAACTATGTCCTCATGAAATGAATTTGGAAATACTTCTTCTGTTTCTATTTTGTAGAATAATTTAAATAGTATTAATGGCAAGTCTTATTTGAAAATCTGGTTGAATTCTGCCATAAAACTTTATGGCCTTGGGCTTTTTGTTGTTGTTGGAAGACTTTTAATGATTGCTTCTATTTCTCAGGGTGGTGGTGGTGGTGATAGATCTATTCAAATTGCTTTTCTGATCCTGCTCCTGCTTTAACTTTGATAAGTGGTATCTACCAAGAAAATTCCCCATTTCTTTTAGTTTTTTCCAATTTTGTGGAGTATAGGTTTTTAAAGTATGTCCTTACAATTCTTTGGATTTCCTTGCTGTCTGTTATGTCCCCCTTTTCATTTCAGATTTTGTTAATTTGGGCATCCTCTCTCTGGTTTTTAGTTAGTTTAGATAAGGGTTGTCAGTCTTGTTGATGTTCACAAAGAACTAACTCTTTGTTTCATTGATTAGGTGTAGAGGAGGGGAATAGGAGAGACACATGTGTCTCCCTGGAAAGGAGAATTAGAATAGATTTTTATGGGTGGAGTAGGGGCAGGGCAGAATGCAAATAAGATAATCAGGTGGGAAGGGGGAGGGGATATAGAGTTGGGGGAGGGTATGTGGGGAGAGGCAGGTGTTATGGAATATTGTTTTAATTGGGTAAAGATATGTTACATTTGTTTATGCTGTGGAATATTACTTCAATTATGTAAAAGTGTGTTACATTGTTTCTGCTGCATTTGTTTAATGATATAAGGATCTGTGTTTAATTATGTAAAGATGTGCTGCATCTGTTTCCCCTTGCCTGCCTAAGGCACCTGATTGGTCTAATAAAAAGCTGAATGGCCAATAGGTAGGCAGGAGAGGGATAGGCAGGGCTGCTGGGAAGAGAGAATAAATAAGAGAGGAAGAAGAAAAGGAGGGGGAGAGGATGAGAAATGCCACAGGCCAGAAGCTGCAGCTGCCAGCCAGCAGCCATTCTTCTCTCACAAGAAGCAGTGAAAGTAAAATATACTGAAGGGAAGAAAAGTAAAAAGCCCCAAGGCAGAAGGGAGATAAAGAGAAGCAGGTTAATTTAAGTTAGAAGAGCTCTCAAGAAATGAGCCTAAGCAAGGCTGAGGATTCAAAACTAATAATAAGTCTCCACATAATGATTTGGGAACTGCTTGGTGGCCAAAAAGAAAAAGCCTGGTATAAGCATCTAGAATTGAGGGACATATGAGGGACGGTATGGAAACCTAGTGCTGTGGAATCTCCCTAAAGTATATGAAGGTGTCCTAATGAGGACTCCTAATAATGGGGTAACAAAGTCCCAACTGTCTAACTCTTGTCACCAAAGGAGTCTTCCAGTACCAGGACTGAGTTGCATTCAGTTGAGTTGTTGGCCAAGAGGGCTCCATGAAAATCCCCAAACAACCTTGGCTGTTATTAAGACAGTGGGTTGCTATTAGCAAACTGGCTGCAGGGTTTTATTGCTGAGGACAACACCCACCCAACTCATTGAACTTCTCATGGAGAAGTCAAACTGGAGCCTACATGGAGTGTTCACCTCTAGGTTCTGGTGTTTTTAGTGTGGGAAGGTACTCTGCAGGCTACCAAAAGAAAAAATGTAAACAGCAACCCAGCCACAAAAAAACTTTGACCTACACTATGTCCTGTCTGCAATATATGCTAGGACAATGTAGCACAAATCTTGTGGGAGTAGACAGCCAATGTCTGATTTGACTTAAGGCACACTCCCTCCATGAGAAGGAACCCATACCTGGTACTGTTTGAGTGACCAGGAAGCAGAGACTAGATAGCACAGAGACTGTAGGTAAAACCAAATATTACTAGTCTAAAAGAAAAAAAGTAACAATAAAATGACTCCTAATGATATTCTGCAATATGTATGCATAGGTGTCTTATTGAGTCATCATCAGAGAGACTTCTTCCTGCAGCAGATGGGAAGAAATACAGAGACCCACAGCCAGACATTATGCAGAGAGGGAGGGAGAGACAGAGACAGAGAGACAGACAGAGAGACAGAGAGACAGATAGAGAGACCTTGGGACACATAGTTCTAAATGGGATGTCTCCATCAAAGCCTTCTCTTTATAGCTCATGGACGCCTGCAGAAGAAGAGGAAGAAATAGTATAAGGGTATGAAAGACACAGAAGAACAAGGTCCTCTGAATCAACTAAGCAAGACTCATATGAACCCACAGACACTAAAGCAGTAAGCACAGGGCCTAATATGTCTGTACCAGGTCCTCTACATATACATTGCAGCTTTTAGCTTAGGATTTTTTTTTTTTTTTTTTGGTTTTTCGAGACAGGGTTTCTCTGTGTAGCTTTGTGCCTCTCCTGGAGCTCACTTGGTAGCCCAGGCTGGCCTCGAACTCACAGAGATCTGCCTGGCTCTGCCTCCCGAGTGCTGGGATTAAAGGCGTGCGCCACCACCGCCCGGCTAGTTTAGGATTTTTATAGGAATCCTGAGTATGAGAATGAGTGGGTCTCTGATTCTGTGCCTGCTCTTGGAGCTCTTATCCTGCTGTTGGGTTTCTCTTTCCAGCTTTGATGTGATGGTATTTGTTTTATTTTATTTTGTCATGTTTGGTAGTTATATCCTTGAAGCCTGTTCTTTTCTAATGAAAGGCAGGAAAGGGGTGAATCTGGAGGGGAGAGGAGTTTGGGAGGGACTGGATAGAATGGAGGGAGGGGAAACTATTATCAAGATATATTACATGAGAAAAAAAATTGTTTTCAATGTATAAAAAAATCAGAGAGAGAGAGAGAGAGAGAGGAGAGAGAGAGAGAGAGAGAGAGAGAGAGAGAGAGAGAGAGAGAGAGAGAGAGAGAACTATGTGTAATTCTAATATGTCTGCCTTTGTATGTTACTTGGTCTTTTTCCCTTGCAGATTTTAATATTCCTTCTTTGTTCTGTACATTTAGTGTTTTGATTATTATGTGGCAATGAGACTTTCTTTTTTAATCCAATCTATTTGATGTTCTGTATGCTTCATGTACTTTTGATAGGCAATTCTGTCTTTAGGTTAGAAATCTTTTCTATGATTTTAATGAAAATATTTTTGTGCCTCTGACCTAGATTTCTTCTCCTCCCTCTATTTCTATTATTCTTAAACTTGGTCTTTTCATTGTGTTCTAGGTTTCTGGTTATTTTGTGCCAGGAGATTTTTAGATTTGTCATTTTCTTTGACAGATGCATTTATTTTTTTTTCTATCGTATCTTCAACTCCTAAGATTCTCTCTTCTATCTCTTCTGTTCTGTTAGTGAAGCTTGCCACTGTGGTTCCTGTTTGAGTTCATAAGGTTTTCACCTCCAGATTTCCCTCAGTGTGGGTTTTCTTTACTGATACTATTTCTACTTTCAGGTCCTGAATGGTTTTATTCTTTCCCTTCCATTGTTTATTTATGTTTTCATAGATTTCCTTAAGGGATTCATTCTTTTCCTCTTTAAGTACATCTATCATATTCGTAAATGCTGTTTTAAGTCTTTTCTTGTGCTTCAACTACGTTGGAATATTCAGGGATTCCTGTGGTAGGATTGCTGAGCTTTACTGGACACATATTGTTCTGGCTGTTTTGGTTATATTTTTATGCTGGTATCTGGAAGCACCAGGGATTGGGAAGATTTTAATTCTGGTTGCTGAAATATGGTCTTGGGTTTGTTGTGGGGGACAGATGTTCCTGGATTTGCATTTCCTTTCTGGTTCTTAGGAAGGTGTGGTGTCTATGTGTTGCCTTGTAGGAAATCTTCTGTGGTCCTGATAGGGTTGGGCACTTAAGGCTCCAGGTAAAATGTGTTTTTAGACATTGGGACCTGACACTTAGGGATGGGCATGGCCTGGGGGTGGTTGAGGGGCTTCACATAAAGGAGGAAAGCAGGTGTTTCACCAGAATTTCCTTAGTCACCTAGGAATGGGGGGCCCAGGGAGTGAGAAGAGTCCACAGCAAAAGGTCTATTCTAGAGCTGGGGTTTGAACTTGGAGGAATGGAGGGAGAAATGAAGATCTGCTTTTAGCCTGCTTGCTTCCTTGGTACTAGTGGCCTGCAGATTTCCAGGGAGTGCCTACTGCTGTTAAAGGATGGAGTGAAGCAATGGGAGGGGGAGTTTGGAGGAGAAGAAACAGTGATGTGCATTTCTGGAGATGAGAGCAGGATGGGAGAAAGAGAGGCTGTACCAGGTGTTCTGCTGCAGACTGAGGGATCGGATTTGGAGAAGCAGAAGGAGAAGTTAAGATCTGCAGTCAGCCTTCCTGTTTTCCTGGCTGGAGTGGCCAGTGTGTTTGCAGGTAGTCACTGTATTTTATTTTTAAAAACCAAATTATACAATGGTGACTGGCATTCTTTATATCACGTGTAAGGAAGTACACATTTATCACATTTGTCCCTACAAATGTTATGTAGAACAGTACTTTAATACATATGTAATAAGGACTCAGGGGCTTGCAGAACATTCCACAATGCCTTGGAACTCAAAGGCTTTTCAGAGACCCAAACCCAGTTTCTTACTTGCTCCAAGACTCCATCGGTGTTATACCGGTTCTGGCAGGCTCTATGGATTCTAAGAAAAATCTAAAAATCTGTAATCATGAAATGATGCAGGCTAGTATGATGACAATAAAATAACTTTAATTTTATGTGCAGAAATATAAATAAAATGTGTCCAGTGAGCTTTAGGAAAAGAAGAAAGTAAATATGTGAGACCTTTTCAGGTTACCCTTGAAGGTCATGAGCTCCACACCTGACAGATTGAATGGCCAGTCCCATGGATGGTGATGATAGATTCTCTGTCAGCTTCCGAATACACCCCAGATCATTGATCATATAGCAATCTCTCTTTAAGGGTTAAGACCTTTTCATAAACCAGAGTTCCTCAAACCCTTTTTTCATAAATATACAAATTATTTAGACATTAGTAATATTAAAAATGGATTTTTCTATAAAATCAGAGTTGTAGTTCAGTGTTAGAGTGCCTATATAGTGTGTAGGAGACCCTGGGTTCAATCTCTAGCATCACATAAATAATAATAATAATAATAATGGAGGAGAAGAACTGATGATCTTTAAACATTAAGTATACTAAAATGATGTTCTTGCCGGGCGGTGGTGGCACACGCCTTTAATCCCAGCACTCGGGAGGCAGAGCCAGGCGGATCTCTGTGAGTTCGAGGCCAGCCTGGGCTACCAAGTGAGCTCCAGGAGAGGCACAAAGCTACCCAGAGAAACCCTGTCTCGAAAAATCAAAATAAAATAAAATAAAATAAAATAAAATGATGTTCTTGCTAGATCTCTAAGTTCAAGGCCATCCTGATCTACAGAGTGCATTCCAAGACAGTCAAGGCTACACAGAGAAACCTTGTCTTGTTAGAAAAAAAAAAGAAAAAGAAACTCTGATATTATCCGAGAAGTTCAGCTCTGAGGTTGTTTGTCATGGTGCCTCCAGGCAAATAGATCCCAGGAGCTCTGATTGATCTATGGACCAATCCCCCAATGAGTTCAGAGCATGACTACATTATTGTAACTTGGTACAAGGTAGGAGGTGTGGGCTACTTTGTGGAAATGAATCACTGAGGGTGTGTTCTTGACACTGTGCCCTGCCTTGGCCCCTTCCTGTGTTCCCTGTTTCTCTGCTTCCCATCCATCAAGGAATTGAGAAGCCTCAACCAGCTACTACTGCCATGATGTCCTCCTAAGAATTGGAGTCCAAACAGCCATAATCTAGACCCACTGACACTGAGATGAGGTAAATCTTCTCTTAAGTCTTTGTCTGCCATGTTTGGTCAATGGAGATAACAGCAACTACTGTAATGAGTCTGCTTTGAAATTACAATTTAATTTCTGGGTTCAAAGCAAAACTAGCAATGTCGTATAAGCAAGAACAATCTCTTCAGTGTCTAATTAGACTTTTCTCATTTAAAGTGGAAAAATGGAAAGAGAGAAGGCCCTTGTGTATAGAGAATGGTTTTGTCATCTCTTTCAACCCATCTGGAGCAAACAGCACAGATGGTCGAGCTTGCTTCAGGACTGTGGTTTCACGCCATGCATGATGCAGCACCCAAGAAGGTAAACCAGCATCTGCTTATTACATTTTGTGTTCACTATTGTACTAGCAGGCAGCAATATGCATTTTCTCTCTTTTGTTTCTAGACTCCAAGCAAAAAAATTAATGTGATTTTCTAAATAAAGATGGTCTTTTTCCTATAATTTTCCATTCAAATTAACAAGATGATGCTAAAAAAACCTAAAAACAAGCAAACAAAAAACCATTAGCTGCTTAATTAAATGTGACACTTCTTGACTTAGAAATCTCTATGGCCAAGACATAGTAAATATTTTTTGAAATGCATACAAAACTAATATGTCAGAAAGGAAAAACAGGTCTGGGTAAGTGATTGTTCTTAGCAAGATTCTGTGTTAAAATATTGTCAGAAGGGTTGATGCTGTTTACCTCATGTCTGTGAGGATTAATGTTCAAAATATATTTCAACACAAAGATTAACTGTTTTCCTGATTTACAGTTGGATTGTATAAATATTGCCAAGAATGCACAATAATTTTAATAATGAAAACTCTGATTTCCCAACTTGTAGTTCAACAAGTAGATTTATCCAAATCTGATGAGGTTTGTGTGGAAAGCAAATGTCTCCCTCGATTGTGCATAATAGAGACCTCTGTTTTGTCTTTGATAATGCCCTGAGTCATCTTTTACTGTTTTAGAGATCTACCATTTATTTACAGTGACCTATAAATGTCAATGAACAGAAAGAACTCAGGAACAGGCCTGGAATCTCACCTAATTTGACATCTCAAGCAGCTTCCATCAGGTGTAACACAGTCAACATTGCTGTACACAGTAAATATTGATGCTATGTTTTCTTCAGTAGCAGTCTCTATCAAAAATGCCATGGATACAGCAATGAACAGTAAAAACCCCGAGTTTCTGCTTTACTAGAGAAGGAGAGCAAAGCAATGAGTGTTTTATTAAATACATAACACAGACAATAATTTTGAAAATGTTAAGTGCTAAAGAGGAAAAGGAAATACAATAAGAGCCCAGGGAAATTTTTTTTTTTTAGTAAGAAAAATTTTTCATTCATTTTATACACCAATTAAAGGTTCCACTCTTCCCTCCTCCCACCCCCCCAGCCTACCTCCCAACTCACTCACCATCCCCCACACACACAAGAAGGCAAGGCCTCCCATTGGGAGGCACATGAGTTTTGGATTTTTTTTTTATGCTGAGTGCCATTTATTGAAGGAGGGAGGAGGTCTTCAATATAGGCTTACAGTAAAATGGGAGAACCCCGGAGGGCAGAAGTTCGCTACAGATGTTTTACAATCTTGCATTTAAGCTGTTAATGCCCATTATGCAGGATGCACAAACAAGGAACTTCCCTTAAGCATTCAGGAGGGTGGAACCCAGCAGGGAATTAGCATAGGGAGGATATCAAGGTCAGCAAGCAAGGCAACAGTTACCCAAAACGGGGGGGGGGGGGGGGGGGGAACGACGGGGGGGGGGGGGGGACGACGGGGGGGGGGGGGGGACGGGGACAACACAGGTCCCTACAGGTCTCCCTTTTATTAAAAAATGAGCTTCTGACTTAGGTTGCGTGGGATGTCAGCAGGTCACCTTACCAGTCATGGAGACACCTGCCCAGGCCACACAGGAGCTCTGTCTTAGGTTGGTGAGCACCCTCCAGGTATTACCCATCTGAATACTCATTATCATACAGGATCAATCATCTGTGAGCTGCAGAGTTAACTGCTGCCAAAGATCTCAAAGTGGCACTGGAGCCCAGGGAATTTTATACAGAGGTATGGAAGTTGTGAATGTACAGAAGGTTCTCAAGGCAGAACTCACTGAGACTTTTCTCACTGAGACTTTTTTAGGACAGAATTGTTTCTGTTCCTACCCCACAATGTATCTGAGATGTGTACCAATAGGAAAAAATAGGCATTTGCTAAGAGTTAAGGGTTAGATTAATGCAGAACTGTAAATCTGATAGGAAGAGGAAGAGATACACACCTGTTTCTCTACATGAGCAGAAAGGACCAGTGTAGCTAGAATTTTTCTGCCTTGCCCACAGTCAGTACAAATCTCTGTCACCCACCAGTCCAACAGCCACTCAGACCCAACCAAGTAAGCACAGAGACTTATATTGCTTACAAACTGTATGGCCATGGCAGACTTCTTGCTAACTGTTCTTATATCTTAAATTAATCTATTTCCATAAATCTATACCTTGCCAAGTGGCTCATGGCTTACTGGCATCTTCACATGCTGCTTGTCATGGTGGTGGCTGGCAGTGACTCCCTCCACCTTCCTGTTTTCTCTGTTCTCCTCTCTGTTAGTCCCACCTATACTTCCTGCCTGGCTACTGGCCAGTGTTTTATTTATTTACCAATCAGAGCAATTTGACATACATACCATCCCACAGCAGGACCCGTCATATCAAGATGCATTGAGAAGATCTTTATCTACAAGGCAGGAAGAGATCCTTCATCAGAAACCCTTGAACCCAGCACTTGAATGGCCACCCTCCAGAACTATGAAAATGTAATTTTCATTTTGCTGTACCCACCTGGTCTGAGATACTTTGTTGTGATACAGCTAGAATTATATATTCATTACTTTATGCTTCTGTGATCAAACAGCATGACTAAGGGAACTTAAGGGAGACAGAATTTATTTTGACTTGTGATTCTAAAAGGATAAGGGTCCATGATGGCAGGGAGGCATGGCAGCAAGCAGCAGGCATAGTGACAGGAAAAAGGAGCTGAGCAATTATATTTTAACCTACAAGTATGAAGCAGAGAGTGAAATGGTACCCAGGCTTTTTGGTAGCATGAGAGTTAACCACAAAATCACATCACACAGCAAGTTCTCACTTGAGACTAGAGACATTAAGCCAAGACACCAAAATGGCTACCTCTCAGCAAGAGTAAGAGACAATAGTGAGTTGAGACATGGTGGTGGTTTATATAAGATGAGTTGGAGCATGCATACATAGAGGTGGAAAGGTATAGCAGTTATAGAGAGTCCTGCCTCTAGGACCTAGACCCTGGGTACAACTTGTGCACTGCACAACAAATGCCTGAGAACCCCCCCACATCACTGCCCTTGCTCTGATTGGACCGAGAGATGAGTTACTCTTCCACCATCCAAAGAGCCCTACCTCTAGGACCTAGGCCATGAGGAACAACCCATGTCCCAGAACCCCCACTCATTGCCACCACAGTTACCAGCCAGCAGGGAAGACTCCTGCAGGTAGGCTTCCCCACCAAGAGCCCCCATCAGACCTACAATCTACAAGACCCACTCCTTATCCCAAGCCCACCCATCCCCTTGTAACCTCAGCTGCTCCCTGAGACATGGAATCTGCCAGCTCAAATTGGACCAAGAGCAGCTCCGTAAGACACAGAATCCCCCAGCTCCAATTAGACTAAGAGTGACAATTGGATCAAGAGTGACCCCCCTGAAACACAGACACAGCAAGTACAGATTGGACCAATAGAAGCTCACTCAGACACTGGCACCTCTTGCACCTATTAGAGGAAGAGATGGGTAGACACCAGTGCAAAAATACATACAATAACATAAAGAGCAATATGGCATCACTAGAACCCAGTGGTTCTACAACAGCAAGACCTGAACATCACAACATAGAAGAAGTATAAGAAAGCAACTTTAAAAGTAACTTTATGAAGATGATAGAGGCATTTAAGAGGAAATGAAAAATTCCATTTAAAAAAATTGAGGAAAAAACAAACAAAAATTAGAAGAAATCAATAAGTCACTTAAAGAAAGACAAGAAAAAGCAATTAAACTCTTCAAAATATTCCATACAAAAGAAACGTAAGAACTTTACCAAACTCTTTTTATGAGGCTACAGTTACCAAGATACCCAAACCACACAAAGATGAAACAAGGAAAGAGGATTACAGACCAATCTCCTTCATGAACATTAATGCAAAAATATTCAATAAAATATAAGCAAAGCAAATCCAAGAACACATCAAAAAATTATCCACCATGACCAACTAGGCTTCATCCAAGGGATGCAATGATGGTTCAACACATGAAAATCTGTCAATGTAACACACCATATAAACAAACAGAAAAGAAAAAAAAACACATGGTCATCTCATTAGATGCTGAAAAAGCCTTTGGCAAAATCTAGCATCTCTTCAAGATGAAGGTCTTGGAAAGATCAGGAATACCTAAACATAATAAAGGCAATTACAGCAGGTGGACAGCAACATCAAATTAAATGGAGAGAAAATCAAGGGGATTCCACTAAAATCAGAAATGAAACAAAGCTGTCCACTCTCCCCCATATCTATTCAATCTAGTACTCAAAGTCCTAGCTAGAGAACTAAGACAACATAAGGAGATCAAGGGGATATAAATTGCAAAGGGAGAAGTCAAACTTTTGCTATTTGCAGATAATATGATAGTATATATAAGTGACCCCAAAAATTCTATGAGGGATTTCTTATTACTGATAATCATCTTTAGTAATGTGGTAAGATACAAGATTAACTTAAAAAAAAATCAGTAGCTCTCCTATATACAAATGATAAATGGACTGAGAAAGAATTCAGAGAAACATCACCCTTTATAATAGCCACAAATAACATAAAATACCTTGGGGTAACTCTAACTAAGCAAGTGAAAGACCTGTATGACAAGAACTTTAAGTCTCTGAAGAAAGAAATTGAAGAAGATATCAAAAAATAGAATGATCTCCCATGCTCACAGATATGTAGGATTAACAGTAAAAACAACAATTTTACCAAAAAGCAATCTACAGACTCAATGCAATCCTCATCAAAATCCCAACATAATTCTTCACAGACTTGGAAAGAACAATACTCAACTTCATATGGAAAAATAAAACAACAACAACAAAAAAAAAACAGGACACATAAACAATCCTGTACAATGAAGCAACCTCTGGAGGCATCACCATCACTGACCTCAAGCTCTACTATAGAGATATAGTAATTAAAAACAGCTTGGTATTGGCATAAAAACTGACATGTGGATCAATGGAATTGAAATGAAGACCCTGCCATTAATCCACACACCTATAAACACCTGATTTTTGACAAAGAAGTCAAAACTGTACAATGGAAAAAAATAAAGCATCTTCAACAAATGGTTCTGGCATAACTGGATGTCAATACATAGAAGATTGCAAATAGATTCATATGTATCACCATGCACAAACTCAAGTCCAAGTGAATCAAAGACTTCAACATAAATCCAGTTACACTGAACCTGATAGAAGAGAAAGTAGGACATAGTCTTTAATGCATTGGCACAGGAGAACACTTCCTAAATGTAACACCAGTAGCACAGACACTGGGAGCAACAATTAATAAATGGGACCTTCTGAAACTGAGAAGCTTCTGTAAGGTGAAGGACACCGTAAATAAGACAAAACAGCGTCCTACAGAATGGAAAAAGATCTTCACCAACCCCACATCTGACAGAGGACTGATCTCCAAAATATATAAAGAACTCAAGAAACCAGACATCAAAATATCAAACAGTCCAATTAAAAAATAGGTTGCAGAGCTAAACAGAGAATTCTAAACAGAAGAATTTAAAGTGGCTGAAAGACATTTAAGGAATTGCTCAACATCCTTAGTCATCAGGGATATGTAAATCAAAACAACTCTGAGATACCATTTTATACCTGACAGAATGGCTAAGATAAAAAACACTGATAGCAGCTTGTGTTGGAGAGGGTGTGGAGCAAGGGAAACACTCCTCCAGTGCTGGTCAGAGTGCAAACTTATACAGTCACTTTGGAAATCAGTATGGTGGTTTCTCAGGAAATTGGAAATTAATCTTCCTCCAGACCCAGCTATACCACTCTTGGGCATATTGCCAAGGAATGCTCAATCATACCACAAGGACACATGCTCAACTATGGCCATAGCAATATTATTTGTAATAGCCAGAACCTGGAAAAAACCTAGATGTCACTCAACTGAAGAATGGCTAAAGAAATTGTGGTATACATACACAATGGAGTACTACTCAACAGTAAAAAACAATGACATTGTGAAATTTGCAGGCAAATGGAAGGAACTAGAAAATACCATCCTGAGTGAGGTAACCCAGACTCAGAAAGACAAACATGGTATGTACTCACTCATAAGTGGAAGCTAGATGCAAAGCAAAGGATAACCAGACTATAACCCACAGCTCCAGAGAAGCCAGCTAACAAGGAGGACCCTAAGAGGGACATATATGGATCACTCTGGGAAGGAGAAATATATGAGGTCTCCATGAGTAAACTGGGGAGGAGGGGCAATGGAGGGTAGGAGATGCAGGAAGAGAACATAAGGGAACAGGATGATTGAGTTGGAACAGGGATGGAGTAGATGATCAATGAAAGAGATAACATTATAGAGTGAGACATCATGAGGATAGGGAGAAAACAGGTGCTAGGGAAGTTCCCAGGAGTCCACAAGGGTGACTCCAGCTTAGACTACTAGTAATAATGGAGAGGGTGCCTGAACTGGCCTACCCTAATAATCAGATCAGTGAATACCATAACTGTCATCATAGAGCCTTCATCCAGTGACTGATGGAAGCAGATCCAGAGATACACAGCCAAGCACCAGGTCAAGCTTCAGGAGTCCAATGGAAGAGAGGGAAGAGGGATTCTATGAGCAAGGGACATCAAGACCATGATTGGGTAACCTACAGAGACAACCAAACCAAACTAGTGGGAACTCATGAAATTTAGATCAACAGCTGTGGAGTGTAGATGTAACCAACCATCTTATTAAGTAAGAAACGCAGAACCAATGCAAAGAAGAAAACCAAGAGATCAGAGCTAAGAGCCTTATAGCTAATAGCAAGTTTATTTATTAACATACAAATCACATTTCAGTACAAATAAAATATCATTATATTTCCCCTTTCCTATTTTAATAAAAAGGAAAAATGTTATAACTAACATACAAAAAAACTATATACAAAAGTACAATAACTATATACAATATATTCAAGTAATAAATACCTAAACAATGTCTAGTCCATTTGTATTTGTCAAATTCAGAGAAAATAATTCCATTATCTATCCTATTTTGGTAAGTCCAAAATGTATCTAATTCACTTTCTATCCTAATTAATCTTCAACTATAATTAACTAATCTTCAACTCTCTCAGAGATCCAAGAAGGAAAATAATATTACCTAATAAAAAATAAAAACAGGAAGTACATGCAAGCAGCTTCCTAATTTGCACCTTTTGGGGTCTAATTTTTTATAGCTCTATTTTATATCCTAAATAATTAATAGAATCTCCTCTTTGTATCTTTTCAGGAGTAATTTGTAATCCCAGCAAGGCAAATTTTTCTTTACTTCTTCAAACATTCTTTCTAAAGTATCTGCATTTGAGTCAGCTAGTAAAATATCATCCATATAATGATAAATTATAGATTTAGGAAATTTTTTACGTATCATTTCCAATGGCTGTTGTACAAAATATTGGCACAGGGTTGGTCTATTCAACATTCCCTGTGGGAGGACCCTCCATTGACATCTTTTAACTGGTTGAGAATTATTATAAGTAGGCACTGTGAAAGCAAATCTTTCTCTGTCTTTTTCTTGTAAGGGTATTGAAAAGATACAGTCTTTTAAATCAATAACTATGAGAGGCCATCCTTTTGGTAACAGAGTAGGCAAAGGAATTCCAGATTGTAGAGAGCCCATTGGCTGAATTACTTTGTTAATTGCTCTAAGGTCTATTACCATTCTCCATTTACCAGATTTCTTTTTAATAACAAATACAGGAGAATTCCAAGGGCTGGTTGATTCTTCAATATGCTGAGCATTTAACTGTTCTTCTACCATCTCTTCTAAACCCTGGAGTTTCTCTGTTATTAAAGGCCATTGCTGGACCCATACAGGCTTGTCTGTTAACCATTTTAAAGGTAGAGCTGTTGGTGTCTTTGGGAGATCATCAGTTGTTGTGCCCTGATTCTTGTATAATATGGATGACTGGTGACCACTCAGAATAATGCCTTCTAATATTTCTATCAGAAACATGTGCTAGTTTATGATTTTTTTCTTGATTGGAGGGATGTTAATCTGAGTATTCCATTGTTGCAACAAGTCTCGACCCCACAGGTTCATAGTTATGTTAGCCACATATGGTTTTAATTTTCCTCTCTGTCCTTCTAGACCTATACATTCAATCCATCTTGCACTCTGTTTCACTCGAGATAATGTCCCAATTCCTAACAGCTGAACATTTACCTCCTGAAGAGGCCAAGTTGGATGCCAAAATTCTGATGCAATTATGGTAACATCCGCACCTGTGTCTCCTAGACCAGACAACAAAACACCATTTATTTTTATTGTTAATTTTGGTCTTTGTTCATTAATAGAAGTTTGTCAAAATTTTTTCTTTATGTTTTTTCCTGAATTTTCTATTCTCTCTGTTTCCTCATCGACCAGCATGATTTATTCCAATAGGCATTTGGTTACTTAGTTGCTCTGAGCAGGGGTTTCCTCTACAACTGCAGGAAAGATTTGAACTGGATTTGCTATGGGGGCCTGCCTGAGGCCCCTCTGGGAGTTTCCCAAAGCCTGAGGCAAAGGATTACCTTGCCTGTCCCTTGTTTATCTACATTCATTGGTCCAGTGTTTTCCCTTACCACACCTTCTGCATAATCCAGAAGGAAGGGGTATTCTGTTGCCAGTGTTCCGTGAAGAAACATTGTTTCTAGGAATGACCTGTTTACAGTCCCTTTTCAAATGTCCTTGCTTTCCACATCCAAAACATGTAACCTTTTCTCAAACCTTTTGAAATTGCTTCTCCTACCCACATATCATCATGGTCATGAGCCTCAACATTAACCGTGTCTCTAATCCAATCTTTCCAGGGTGCAGATCTTGCCTTTTATGGCCTGATTATTCTCTTGCATGCTGCATTTGCATTCTCAAAAGCCAAAGATTCGATTATTATCTGAGTGGCTCCTGAATTCGGGACCATTCTCTTTACTGCTGAAGTCAATCTTTGTAAGAAATCTGTGAAAGATTCTTTTGGGCCCTGTATAACCTTTGTAAATGACTCAGTTTTTTTTTCCTGGTTCCTCAACTCTGTCCCATGCATTCAAGGCTGCCGTTCAACATAAAATTAGGGTTTGGACATCATATAAACATTGTGTTTATACTGAAGTATATTGGCCTTCTCCAATAAGCTGATCCTGGCAGACTTGTGTTCCTTTATCCCTCCATTGTTTTTCTTTATTTTTAGCCTCCTACTTGAACCACATTTGCCACTGGAGCTTTTGTCAGGGTTCCAGAACCGCCTGTGCCAGCTCCAGCCAGTCCTGTGGTAGAATCCTATTACAAGTTGACCAGGTGTTTAACATTTGCTTTACATATAGGGAATGCATGCCATAAGATGCTATTACCTCCTTAAATCTTTGTAAATCTAACACTTCAATTGGAATCCAAGTATTTTGTCCATTCTCGTCACCAAGATCATAAGGTTACAGAAAGAAAGCCTGTTTTCACACAATCACCCTTAATTTATCCAGTAGCTGTAACCTTATGATCCAATTTTGAAACAACTTGACTGCTAATTTCTTCTGTCTGAATTTGAATTTCTCTGTAATTCATTTTTACAGGTTTAACAGGTTTTTCTAAAGCTATTATCCTGGCACTTAAATTGACTATCTTTTTAAATAGTAAAATGAGGATACGAAAAGTAATGAACTGCATAATTCGATCAATATTAATCTTCTCATACAGTTGTTCCATTGTCAGACTGCCTAAAATTTCAAACAAAGCCCAATTTTCTTCCAATGTACACAGAAAACCCATTTTTTTTAATGTTGGAAAAAAATCTCTTTTAAATAGTTTTCTTGAAAATATTTAATATCTTAATTGACTTACCAAATCTGTGTAGAACAGTAGAAATCCGAGGGAATTTCAAAACAGTCACCTAGTGTCCAAGGTGTGAATCCAGAGAGAGAGAGAGAGAGAGAGAGAGAGAGAGAGAGAGAGAGAGAGAGAGCAAGAAAGCACAGCCACAAGTTCTGGCTAAAAGCTTAAATCCAGCAACGTGTTCCCACTTGAGCCGAGTCAAGCTTGGGCTCTGGCTTCCTTAAGCTCTGACCATGCACTGGCTTTATAGGCAGTGGCCCTGTTCGGCAGGGCAGGCCTAAGTTGTTTATAGCACCAGCTTTAAATGAGTAGCAACAGCTGTATGTAACCGTTTGGGGCTACGGTCAGTCTGGCCTGAGACCAAGCCGACATGGGCCCAAGCTAGAGAGGCAGGCTGCCCAGGCCAGAAACTGGACCTGCCGCCAAGCCAAGCCAAGTGGTTTTTATTTATTATTTATTATTTATTATTATTATTATTATTATTATTATTATTATTATTATTTGGTTTTTCGAGACAGGGTTTCTCTGTGTAGCTTTGTGCCTTTCCTGGAACTCACTTGGTAGTCCAGGCTGGCCTCGAACTCACAGAAATCCACCTCGCTCTGCCTCCCGAGTGCTGGGATGCCAAGTGGTTTTTAATGGATTCTTGTCATGTTGGGTGCCAAATGTAGATGTAACCAACCATCTTATTAAATAAGAAACACAGAACCAATGCAAAGAAAAAAGCCAAGAGATCAGAGCTAAGAGCCTTACCCATCTGTTGCAGCTAGCCACTTCAGCCAAGAGACCTACTTCCTGTGTTTTTGTCTTTATATAGACTTTCTGTTCTGCCTTCTCATTGGTTCTAAACCCAACCACATGACTGCCTCATCACTGCCTGTCTGTACAGACCTCTAGGTTTTCTGTAGTTGGTATTGAGATTAAAGGTGTGTGTCTCCAATGCTAGCTGTATCCTTGAACACATAGAGATCTACCTAGCTCTGCCTACCAAGTACTGGGATTAAAGGCATGCACCACCACCACCACCACCACCACCACCACCACCACCACCACCACCACCACCACCACCACCACCCAGCTTTTGCTATGGTACTAATAGCTCTGACCCCAGGACAACTTTATTTATTAACATACAAATCACATTTTAGTACAAATAAAATATCACTATAGTGGAGCTTGCATGCGACTGGACTAGGTCATCTACATAAGTGTGACAGTTGTTCATCTTGATCTGCTTGAGATCAGTATCCATCCCTGGCACATGAGCTGGCTCTTTGGAGCCCAATACCTATGGTAGGACACCTTGCACAACCTTCATGTAGGAGAAGGAAACTGGACCTCTACTGATTGGACCAAGCTCTGCTGACTCCCCATGAGAGGCTTACTTTGTTGGAGGAGGGAATGTGGGGGGTAGGCCAAAAGGGCAGGAGGAGGGAAGAGAGGGGTATCTGGGTTTGGTATCTAAAATGAATAAACATTTCCTTAATAAAAAAAGAAAAGCTTAAAAAAATACAGCATTTGTGGTTGAGTCATTGAGTGGGGGAGGGTTGGAATAAGGGAATTTCCTGAAGCCTAGTTCTGGAGTTAAGCAAAGGTCAGGGCCTAGAAACTTTCGATTTGCTCAACATTTCTCCCTTTTTTGTTCATTAATTAGAAGAGGAAGGTCAAATTGAAGGCTGATGGGGACAGGACAGATGATGGCATACTCCTTGAGCTACTTCCTGTTGTTTAGGGATATTAAATATAATCGGAGTAAGGTTGGTTCCCACCATCCAGGGTCCAAGCAATCTAGGAATCACGGGCCTTTGGTTTGGTGGAAAGTGGGTGGTAGGGAGTTGTCCAGGCAAGGGGTTATAAGTAAGGAGAGGGGTTAGGAAGGGAAGCATCCTTTGCTGTAGGGGTCTGTTGAAGCTCCATTAGTTTTAACAGCAGTGCTCCTGGAAGAATAAGCAGAGTCCTTCCTCTAGTCCCCTTCAGGTTTGTAGGACCATAGCAGTGAGACAGTCTATCTGACTCTGAGACTCTGAAGAGTAAGGATGCTCTACCAGTTGGGAATCTTGGATGAGCTGATACACAAAACCAGCATAAGATTTGGTAGGCAAAGTTCAGGGACTGAAACAGTAGCTGTAACAACTGGAGGGCTAGAAGACAGGAGTTGGTCTGAGGGGCAGGGTATAACACAGAGGAATCCAGGGAGGTTAACCCCTGGGAGGCTTAGGAGAAGGGAGGAAGAATGAGAAAAAGAAGAGAAAATAGGAGAAATGAGTGACTATTCACTCATCTCAAATATCTTCGGAGATAAGAGGTAGATGGATGACCTTCCTCTTGGGATTGATGAGTATAATGGGTGCTCATTTTCAGGAGGTACTGTAAAGGGTTTAAGATGAGATAGATGAACCAAGTGGAGGAACTGATTCAGCTTTGTGGCAGTGGGGGTGGTTAGTATCACTCTGAAGCAGCCCTTCCATTTGTGGGAAGTTCTGAAAGTTGTTGGTCAATGGGAGAGAGGAGGACTAAATCACTGATGTTAACTAGAGAGGAACAGGAGTCAGTGTGTGGCTTGGGTAGGTGCTTGTCTGTAAAGTTCCATGGCAGGAAGCAAATATGACAGAGTAAAGGACTGAGTAAGTGGGCAGGGAGAGACTTTGGTTGGGAGGTTGTGGTGAAAGACAGGGCCAGTATCGGGCATCATACATGACCTAAGAAGGACAGACAGAGGCCATTTGGGCAGGGCTCTTTTTTTCTTTTTGTATCATCTTTATTAGTATTCAAAATATATTATACTTCTCAATTTTTATCACATACATTTCTTTTTTATCTTTCTTTAACTTTAAAAATATTTTATTTTTTCCATTCATCCCATGTTATCAGTCACAGATTCCCCTGTCCTCCCTCCTCCTACCCTCCAGCAACCCCCCTGGCCACCGCCTATTCCTACCTCCTCCAAGGAAAGGTCTTCCATGGGGAGTCAACAGAGCCTGGCACATTCAGTTGAGGGAGGTCCAAGCCGCTCCTCCCTGTATGCCAAGGCTGCGCAAAGTGTCTCACCATAGGCACTAGGTTCCAAAAAGCCTGGTCAAGCACTAGGGACAAGTCCCAGTCCCACTGCCTGGGGACCCCCTAAACAGTTCAAGCTAAACAACTGTCTCACTTATTCAGAGGACCTAGTCCATTACCATGGGGGCTCCTCAGCTATTGGTCCACAGTTTATGTGTTTCCACTATTTTGGCTAGTTGTCTCTGTACTTTTTCCAGTCATGGTCTTGGTATCTCTTGCTCATAGAATCCCTCCTCTCTCTCACCGATTAGACTCCTGGAGCTCCACCTGGGAGCCGGTCATGAATCTCTGCATCTGGTTCCATCAGTCACTGGATGAGGGTTCTGTGATGACAGTTAGGGTATTTAGCCATCCAATCACCAGAGTAGGTCAGCTTAGGCACCCTCTCAACCATTGCCAGTAGATTATGGTGGATTCATCATTGTGGATTCCTGGGGACCTATCTAGCACTCTGCTTCTTACTATTCCTATGGTGTCTTCATTTATCATGGTATCTCTTTCCTTGTTCTCCCACTCTGTTCTTGATCCAGCTAGAACCTCCCATTCCCCTAAGCTCTCTTTTCCCTGACTCTTGCCCTCCATTACCCTCCTTACCCCTAGTTTGCTCATGTAGATCTTATCCATTTCTCCATCACTGGGTGGTCCCTGTGTCTTTCCTAGGGTCCTCCTTATTACCTAGCCTCCCTGGAGCTTTGGGTTACAGTCTGGTTATCCTTTGATTTACATATAGTATTCACTTATGAGTGAGTACATACCATGTTTGTCTTTCTGAGTCTGGGTTACCTCACTCAGGATATTTTCTAGTTCCTTCCATTTGCCTTCGAACCTCATGATGTCATTGTTTTTCTCTGCTGAGTCATACTCCATTGTGTATATGTACCACAATTTCTTTATCAGTTCTTCAGTTGAGGGACATCTTGGCTGTTTCCAGGTTCTGGCTATTACAAATAATGCTGCTATGAACATAGTTGAGCATGTGTCCTTATGGTATGATTGAGCATTCCTTGGGTATATTGGGCAGGACTCTTAACCTGAGAATGGTTAATGGACAGTTTCACCTGGTCTAGGTGAAGCTCTTGTGAGAGTTTAATAAGGTGTTTTTGAGAGCAATTAGTTAATTCAACCTTTCCTGAGTACTGGGGATGGTATGGGTTATGGAAATACCAAGGTATATTAAGGGCTTTGGATAGGATTTGGGAGATATGGGATGTAAATTCAGGCCCATTATCTAATAGGAGGAAGGTAGGGACTCTGAAACCAGAGATGATCTCTAGGAGGAAAGGGTCAGAGATGACAGTTTGTGCCAATTTTTTTGTTGATAAGAAATGCTTCCACCCACCCTGAGAAGGTGTCCACATAGACCAGGTAGTACCTGAGCCTTTGACAGTCAGCATATAAGTAAAATCAAGTTTCCCATTGGTTCCTCAGAGAGACCCCTTGGCCTGGTAAGTAGAAGAGGGGGGATATGGTAACTGGAGTTAGGGTTAGACTGTAGATTACCCAGGGTTCATTCAGGTCAGACACTATGTCCGGTGTGGGATAACTGAGGGGAAAAAAAATCTATGTACACTATGCTCTTATGTCTGTTAACTTTATTCCTCTAAGACAAAATTCTATCTTTATAGCTGCAGCTCCATCAGGCATTCAGGGCAGGAATATATCTATACACACCAAGCTCTTTGTCTATCTACTATATTTCTCTGGGATGAAATCCTGTCTATGTAGCTTCAGTTCTGCCCTGACATTCAGTTCCTCTTTGTCCTCTTCTACTGCTGTATAGTCCTGTTAACTACTAATCTCTTATGCTTCCAGCCTCATCTTCATCCTCTGTTTCTTTGCCCTCCATCTTTACTTGCTCTCTAGTCCTGGCTCTGAGGAACTCTACAAGAGTTCTACCTTAAGTTTATGAAACCTCTGCTTTCTTCCCTTCTCCCTGGTCATGCTGTTCTGTTTGGCTCTACAGAAACTTCCTGTTTCTTCTAACATGCCCCCTCCCAACCATGTGAATCTCTGCCTCCTCAGGAATGTTGCTCCACCCTACCTTCCATCTTGATACATAAAACCTCCTTTGCTCTGAGTCAATTGCTCTGGAGAGCCACTAGGCCTCAAGGCAAGGGCATGGCCTGAGCTTCATTAGCACAAGAAACAAAGCTATGCCTCTCCAGCCAGCTTGTCTCCTAGGCTGGAGGGGGCTAGTTACTTAGAAGTTCAGCAAGTCTGAGGAGCTGAACTGTTTCTCAAATGGTCTGGGAATATTTGGACATGCAAGAATTTCATAGCAGAGGATAGCTGAAATATTAAATGCTGGATAACACCAAATATTCATAATAAATGGCTTGCCTTTTGACAGACCGTTGGCTAGTCAAAGTATAGCTTTAATACACAGGTGAATATAATATATTCTTGTGACTCACTACATTAGACATTTGACAGATTTTGCAGGAAACACTGATGGCCTTAAGAAAGACAATTCCTCAGGAGTGGGCTGAAGATGGATCTTAACAAAGCAAGACAAAGCTTGACTCTTAGAATGAAAGATCTGGTGTAGATAGGACAGAATTTGTCAAGTGTTGGGGGATGATAGCAAAGATGTGGGTTGTAAAGCAAGGATGTCTTGTGGAGGGTGAGATGGATCCAGACCTCCAAGGGCTGCAGCTCTAGCCATCTTGTCAACTCATTTATTTCCCTTAGGAATGACGGAACTGTCAGTTTGGTGGGATCAGCAGTGGACAATTCCTATGGCTGTGGGGAGATGAGGGGTCTTCAGCATGGCCTTGATTTGGTCTGAGTTGGTTATTGATTCTCCTGGTGTTACTGAAATGAATGATAAATGGCTCTGGTGGCAGTGCTGGTTGCTGTATGGAAAGGTCACTAGGCATGGCCATGACTACCTAGTAGTAGAGCTTTATTAGGAGGAGGAGGTGTGGAGGGAGAAGAACCAGGTCTGGGGGAGACAGAACAGAACAGAGAGGGTGGAGTCTAAGTCAGGCTCTTTAAGGTGCAGGTGGGTTTACAGAGCCACACCATACATGCGCAGGTTGCCTGACCATGCCCTGCATACAAGATCACCAACACACACTGATGATGTAAGACGCAAGACCCCTTGTCTAGCTTCTGAACTGCACATGTTTGGTCATGCAGCTGGAGCGTGGCAGAATCCTAACAGTTACTACTAGTTCACATTCTGTCCAAAGGACTGCATGTGACCGAAGGATATGAAAGGCATACTTGGAGTCTCTTTAAAGGTTTAGGGATTGCTACTGTGTTGGTTGAAAGATATAGGTCAAGGGTATTAGTTCAGCCTGTTGATTTGTGGTCCAGGCTGGAATGGCCTGTGTGTCAATTACCTTGGTGTCCAAGACAATGGTGTATTCTGCTTTTTGGACTCCCTTGTGTCAGAAGGAACTGCCATCTGTGTACTAAGTGTAGATGGCCTGAGGTAATATGCCTTTGTGTATGTGTGAGGAGTGAAGGATATCTACTTTATCTAGAAGGTCTCTTCCCAGGATGGGAATGGGTACAAGTTGCTACCATTAGGAGGGAAAGAGCGTTTACTCGGAGAGAAAGGCATATGAACTCTCACTAGGTCATCAGCTCTGGCCACTTCACATAAAGGAAGGACAGAGGCTGGAGTAGGCTGAGAGGAAGGAACTGGGACAGTACAGGAGCAGGTGATTGGAGGGCTATATGGTGGTGATAGAGGTAGTGATGGTGAAGGTGCTGTGTTTTGAGGTCTGTAGGAAGGAGGTTAGTCAGCAGAGTTGAAAGTGGTAGAGGAAGAGTCAGTCCAACATTTGGGCTTTGACAAGTGGCCAGCACAGACAGAAGGCCTAAAGTGGAAGTAAGAGAATGCCTACTTTCTCATAAGGAATCTCTTTCCATTTTCCTGATTGCTTATAGTAGTTGCAAAGATCCTGAATAACATTGGGATCCATGTGCCATTAGGAGTGGTTATCAAAGGGGTATTGAGGTCAGATTTGGTCATAAAAGTGATAAGTTTAGGAGCCTCTAGGTCAGGTGCCAGGTGGAGGGGCTGGAGGTTTTCTAAGAGACATCCCAAGGGGAGAATCAGAAGGTATGGATGACAGTATAGGTAAGAGAAAAAAGTAATAACCTGTAGCCCAGGGTGTCACCAAAACTCAGGGAGGACTGAGGTAAGACCAACCAATTAGTGGATTATCACCACACTTAACAGGGATCAGGACGGATAGCCTAAGGAGACTCAGTACCTGGTACCAGGGTTTTTGAGAAAAGGCAAAAGACCAAGCTCAAGAATAAGATCTCACCCAAGGGAAAGGATCAGGAGCAAGGCCTGTGTAGAGAGCTAGATGTAGCCATAAAGACCTTGGCTAGAGGTACCTCTGCCTCCAAGAGTACCAGAGTAGTGCAGGACTTCCTCAGACTCAGGGATGCATTTATACCAACCAAGAGGTTGATTTACCCAATTGCCAGTGGTGGATGGGGCATCAAGCAATCAGTAAGCCAGAAGGTGAGCCTGTCTCGCAGGTAGAACTGGAGGCAAAGGACAGGGCCCTTGTGTGATTCTGACCCTGAGAGGGAACTCAGGCATCAAAAGAGTCTCCCCGAGTCATGGCATCAGTGAGAGTATATCCAGGCTTCTTCAGAGTGAGCTGGAAGTAAGGTGAAGCTATGAACTATCAAGACCCACTTCCTGTGGTAAGGCAGCACATCCTAAACCTTCCAAAGCAGTGCCACCAACTGAGGATCAAGAGTTCATATAACTGAGCTTAGGGGAGATATTTCTCATTTAAATCAGCCCAGATACTTATGGCCTGAAGGTACAGAAATGTGTTCAACAGACAGCAATGATGGCATATGCTGGACAGAGGCTAAAGCAAAGGAAATGTCCTCTATCTCAATATGCTGTTTGTCATAGATGTTTCTCATTGTGACATAATGCCCAAACCTTAAGTGTGTAACGGTTCATTTGGCTCAATATTTTAGAGGGATGGTAAGTCAATATAGCAACACAGGCATGGGTACTTGGTCCAGGACAGAAGCATTGTGTGGCAAGTGTTCTGCACATAGCTGGTGTTGTAGTTTGAATGTAATTGGCCCCCATAAGCTCACAGGGAGTGGCACTATTAGGAGATACAGCCTTGCTGGAGTTGGTGTGGCCTCATTGGAGAAAGTGTATCACTGGGAGGGGGGGGCAGACTTTGGGGTCTCCCATGTTCCAGCTATGCCCAGTGTGGTACATGGATAGTTCACTTCCTGTTACCTGTAGACCAAGATGTAGAACTCTCGGCTCCTTCTCCAGCACTGTGCCTGCTGCATGCCACCTGCCATGATGACAATGGACTAAACCTCTGAACCAGCCCCAGTTAAATGTTTTCCTTTATAACAGTTGCCTTGGTCATGGCATCTCTTCACAACAATAGAAATGCTAACAGAGACAGCTGGAGACAAGGAAGCAAAAATAATAGCAGGACTAGGATCAGATATAACTTTTAAAGGTCTGCCCTACGAACCCATTTCAAGCCAGGCCTTACCTCTGAAAGGACGGCCAGTCTTCAAACTCACTTCTTACACTGAGAACTTAGCTTTTAACACATGAGACAGCGGGAGCAGTACAGATTCATAATAGATAATTTATGCAAGTTTGATTTTAGGATTCCTTTATTTTTGTCTTAGGTGTATGAGTATTTTTCTTGCATGCATGTAAGTATACCGTGTGTGTGTGTGTGTGTGTGTGTGTGTGTGTGTGTGTGTGTGTGTGTGTGTGTGTGTAGTACCTATGGAGACCAGAAAACATCTGATCCTCTTGAACTAGAGTTACCAATGGTTGCAAGCCCTTCATGTGGGTGCTGGAATGGAATCCAAGTCTTCTAAAAGAAGAATCTGTGCTCCTAAACTACTGAGCTGTCTCTCTGGACCCATAATTTTATTTTTAATTCCCAGAATCTCTAAGAGGAGAAGGATCTTACACATAGCAAAATAATGACCAACTATTTCCAAAGGTCCAACTTGAGAACAAAAAAATCTAAACTTTCCCTGTGAATGTTTAAAATCAAGTCTTTGTCCTATGTATACATCATTAGACTTCTAATAAATATTTGACTACTTGTCCATCAGGTAAGGTATTGAAAGGGCCTGTGTGTCACATCATCTCAAGTCTTTGAGTCTACATCTACCTCTGAGACTAAGAAAAGAGGCATCTCCATATTAAATAAATAAATTAATTAAAAAAAAAAAGAAAGAGAGAAACACAGTAAGTGAAAAAGGACTCACTGTTTCCAAGAAGTTCTGGGTAAATTACCACAGGCACCAAGTGATCCAGATTTAGTCTCTAACATGCAGTCCCCCCTTCTAAATAGGAATAGCTGAAAATGTTAACAAACTTGTTAGAGGGTTTATTTTTTGTTTGGTGGAGCATTTTATTACATTTCCCCCCCAAACTATTTAATGGTATGTGTACACTGTGGTCAACAATCTCAAATTGCAAAAGCTTAAAATCTAAAGAACACTTGAGTTGAATGCCTCGCAGCGCATGCTGTGGTATGCACCAGTGTCAGCTCTGAAATGCTCCCTGTGTTGAACAAGGAAGACACTCTTCTACCTTCTATAGACTTCTAGGTTTCTGCATAGAGCCCAGCAGACCATAGCGCCAGAATGACTCCTCTGAATGCAGACTTCGACGTTTGCAATACTGTGTTCTTTAACCTCGGGAGCTTGTCTGTGAAGACGGTAGCAGGGCAATTTTCAAATACCCCTGTAAAACAGACAACAATTGTAAACTGTCTAGCATGATGCTTAGGTTTTTATTCTTACAAGAAATCATCTCTAGTGTTGACAGAGTAATATCATCTCTACTGTGTCCCTCAAGATGGAATTGTACAATTGGAAATGAAGACTTTCGGGTAAGATGCCAGATTTTAAGCCACTTCTGTGTGACTGGGTAAAAGGCAGGTACTAGATCCTATTCATATAACAAAAAGAGCTAAAAAAAAAAATCAATAATCTTAAGTGGGATTTTCTCTACACACAAACAGTGAATCCCATGCCTAGCCATGCTGTGTTCCTCCAGAGTCAGAGGTGCCTGTCCAGGAATGATCTCATATCCAGAAAACAGGTGCCACCAGGGAAGGACAGACAGAACGGAGCTGAGTACAGTATATGTGGAGCTATGGCTGTAGCAGAGTAGGCTGCAGAGAAAGAGGCAGTGTGTGGCACAGGAGCCTGCATACAATTGTGAGAGCGCATTACAGGACTTGGTAGTTCCCTGAGGGGCATGGTGGCTGTGGGAGAGAGCTCCAACTGACAAAGGTAAACAGAGAGAGAGGTGGGCCTTTCATATCTCTCAGAATCCCTGTTAGGGCTATACATAAAAAATAAACAGCCTCAACCATCAGCTGTAACTGGCAGTCAGTGCCTCAGACTAGGAAATTCCAGCAGAAAGTGGACTCTGACCTAAAAATGCCAGTGTCTTAAAAGCCACACAAGCTTAACTTGTTTGAAGTACTGAGATTAGCAGCTCCCCTCTACCACTTGTGGGATCTTAGAGGGAAGACAATTGAAAGGGATAGACATGCCATCCCACGTGGAGAATATACATACTTAAGTAGCAATGAGGTCAGTTTCATCGGGCCACCCATTTTTATCATTTCATCTTACTATTTTCAGTTTTATTTAATTTTTGTACTTCTGTTGTTCTATTGTGTTCATTTTGTTTCTCTTCTGCTTAGGCTTTTAGGACTTCCCTCTCTTCACCACTTTAATATTGATACCTTTAGTTCTTTATGAACTACATTACCCCAAGTAGGACCATAGTGTTGCTGTGTCTGAAATTATTTATACAAGAGAACTGTATGAGTGTCTTCTACTGTAAATTAATGTAAGGACTGCAATCAAATCACCATACCTATCTGTTTTCTATAGTTGACATCTCCCTTAAATGTAAATGGAAAATAAAAATTCACTCACCAATGTGGTATTGTATTCCCCCAAATATTGTGCATGCTAATAAACTTATCTGGGGTCAGAGACAGAGCAGCCACAATATTAAACATAAAAGATAGGCAATGGTAGCACACGCCTTTAATCCTAGCATTCCAGAGGCAGAAATCCATGTGTTCAAGGACACAGACAGGCATGGTGACTCATCACGCCTTTAATCCCAGAAAGCAAGCCTTTAATCCCAGGGAGTGGTGGTAGAAAGCAGAAAGGTACATAAGGCGTGAGGACCAGAAACTAGAAGCATTTGGCTGGTTAAGCATTCAGGCTTTTGAGCTGAGACCCATTCTGGATGAGGACTCAGAGGCCTCCAGTCTGAGGAGACAAGACCAACTGAGGATCCAGCGAGGTGAGGTAGCTGTGGCTTGTTCTGTCTCTCTGATCTACCAGCATTGACCCCAATAACTGGCCTCGGGTTTGTTTTATTAATAAGACCTTCTAAGATTCCTGCCACACACCAAGAGGATCTACAGAAAATAAAATAAACAGAAAGAATGGTGAAGGGGGACAGATCAAAACTGGAGGACACGTCTTTCCTAGCAGATGTACAAGATAGAACAGAGAAACACAAATAGTGTGAGACAAGCCAATACAAAGCCCCATAGTCTCAAAGCCCCTCAGTTCTAGAAACAGAAGGCATTGGGAGAGCTGAAAGCTAGATGAATATGGCAGAGACCTACTTTTAAAGGATCAATGACTACTTAGAGGACTCAGAAAAGCAGATGGATGAAGGAAGGAAATCAATTTAGAGAGGAAGTTAGCAAAGTGGATGATTTCAGCAATTTGGAACAGAAACATTCAAATGTGAAGGAGAATTTCAACAAGGAAATTTAAAAAGAACAAAATGGAAATGTTGGCAATGAGAATCAGTCAAACAAATAAAAAAGCACAGTAGAAATCATCATCAACAGACAAGATCAATCAGAAGAATAAAATTCAGGTTGAATGATAAGGTCCATAATGATATTTTCATGTGCATGTAGGAACAACAAAATATAAGTAAATATGCCCCAAACTTACAACAGCTGAGGGGTATTTCAAAGATCAAATGTAACAAAAATCTAATGGCATAAACAATCTAGTGAGTAAAATTATACTAGAAAAAATTCCAAACCTAAGAAAGATGTAGTCATCCAAACCCAAATAGAACTTAGAAGAAAAAGTATTATTGACATCCAAATTGGAAGAAAAAAATAGCAAAAACATAAAACTACGGACCATTATGTTGAGATGCAAAATTTCTCAACAAAATACTTTCAAATATATTTTTGAGATCATAGTAAGATCAAACCTCATTAGTAAGTTGTTTTCATCCCAGAATGGAAGGTAATTTCAACATACAGGAAAGAATCAATGTAATACAACATATAGATAGACATAAGGAGAGAAATTATGTGGTCATCTCAGTAGGTGCAAAAAATGTATTTCACAAAGATTTATATGCCCCTATGATTAAAGTCCTGAAAATCTCCACCCTTATTCAATATAGTGCTTGAAATCTTGTCCATCGCAATAAAACAAGAGAAGGAAATATAAAGGATTCCAAATGAAAAAGGAGAAATCAAATTATCCATGTTTGCATATGACATGATCCTAAACATAACAGAACCCAAAGATTCTACCAGAAAACTCTTAGATCTGATAATTTCAGTAGAATATAGGATACAAAGTCAACTTACAAAAATCAGTAGCTTTCCTGTATATAGATGGCCTATGCTCACAAGAAGAAAGAAAGGAGAAAGAAAGGAAAAAAGAAAGAAAGAAATCAGAAAAAAATAAAAGTTTCAAAAAATAAAATATTTTGAAATAAATGTAACCAAGTCGGTGAAGGACCTCAGCAAAACTTTAAGACACTAAAGAATTTGAAAAGGTAGCAGAAAGTGGAGGTAACTTTCATACCCATGGCTTTACATAATGAATATTGTGAAAACGGCTCACTTACAAAAAGTGATCTAGTGAATTCTGCTTCAGTTCTAAAGATCTGATGCCCTCTTCTGGCCCTGGGAGCACCTGCATGTATGGAGCAGTCATCTACACATTCAGGCACACATACACATAATAAAACAAACAAATCTTTACAAGGAAAAGAAAAGAGGTGGTACATCTGTATAGTGTGTAGCACGAATTGTTAGAAGGTCTTATTAATAAAGACAAACCTGGAGCCAGGTGTTGGGGTGAACGCTGGAAGATCAGAGAAACAGAACCAGGCTTCTGAGTGATTGTTTTATAATCGGCGGTGGGGTCCATTGGGCTGGGCAGAACCAGAGAAAACTTCAGCTACAATAGTGAATTTTATTTAGCTGCCACACAAAATAGAATCATGGCATGTTCAGGGAACTTAAAACTCAAGAGCATCATATTAAGAAAACTCATTCAGACTCAGAAAGCTACATACCTCATGTATTCTTTAATACACAGGTATGATAAAAAATTAATATATATTAAATGATATATTTGATACAATTAATTTAATAGCAATAAATTAATAACTATCAATATGTACATATATTAATACATATTAAAGTTTAATATATTAATTGGTATGTACTTACATATTACTGTATATTAGATATAGTAATATATTAAATAAAAAAATATATGTAGTAAATGATCCCATATATTTATGGACAAGATTTCAAGCACTGTATTGGAGGAGGGCGGAGACAATAGGATCCTTTGAGCAGGTCTGTACTTTAAAGCAAATACTCTCAATTTTTTCCCATTTATTAGTATGTTGACTATACAGCCTTATTTTTTTAGGACTTTAATCATGGGGGTGTATAAAACTTTGTCAAATACACTTTTTGCACCTACTGAGGTGGCCATATGGTTTCTGTATCTATAAATATGGGGTCATGGAACTGGGAAGAGTATAATGAGAAGGGGAAAGGTGAAATGATAAGAAAATAAAGAACAAACTAGAATGCCTGAGACTTGACAGCAGAAGTGGGGTGTTAAGTCAAGGAAGGGTTCCAACCAGTTGGAAGGGAGTGGGAGGGGACAGGAGAAAAAAAAAAGAATAAGATCAAAGTGTATATAAAAGCACCAATTGGATTTCAAAACTTAGAAATGAATTATTGATAACTGCTAGCATCCCTTTAACATGACTCTAGCTTCAAGACACATCATCATTTACTAAAAGAAACTGAGATAACTTCAGTGTACACGTTTTCCTACATGTGTGCATTCCTTTTTACTATGACCACTGAGTTCCTCGAATATATGATGTTATTCAGCATAATATTGACTCTGAAATTTCATTGCATTGAAACGGCCCAGCCAGCTTGTTAAGATTCAGAATCCTGGACCTCAGGGTGTGACATGGGGCCACTCTTAGTGATTCTAAGCAAAAGGTGGCCATCAGAAAGGTATGAAGGCACAGGTCAGAAAGACTCCAACATAGTGATATGAATTTACCACTCCTCATTGGAAGACTAAACACCCCCAACTACCTGTCCTTCAAAACCAACGTTTTTCTGTAAGAGTCAATATTTGAAAAATTGGCAAATATTTAACAAAAAGAAATTAGTTATTTAAATTGATTTAGCTGTGGGAGGAAATATTATATAGTCATTAAATAAAATTATGACAGGATAATTAATGGCAAAGGCTATAATTTGTAATACATTAAACAACCAAAGACTATGTAAGACTAACTTCAATAATTATGTAGTGAACATGGCTGTAAGACAAATTGCTAAACGGTCTTATTAATAAAAAAACCAGGAGCCAGATATTGGGGTAAAAGCTTAGAGATCAGAAGAATAGAACAAGCCACAGCCAACCTCACCTTACCAACTCTTAGCATGGCATTATCTAAAGTAGCAAGTGATTATTGACATTTAAATGTCAGTTTAGAGATCTTAAATAATTTTACTCTGTTCTCTATGAATTCTTCAGTGTTTATTCTCTAAATACACGTGAATTTTTTGAGCAAAATATAAAGTAATGGAAATCTTTAACATTTAGGAATTAATGTTTGCTCAACTCTGAAGTCATCTTGAGTAGTATTAACATTTATACTGTATTCACAGAGGATTGAGTTGTAAAGTTTATTGTTTCTTTTGCTTCTTTTTCTCAAAACTGAGTATCCTGTTTTCATCATAGCAATAAATTTCATGAGCATCATCTATCAAAAGATAAATTGATGACAATAATGCTGTTTTTTAATGTGCTAAGCAAACAGAGACAGAGGCAGTAAAAATTATCCTTATGCAGTGTATTTATCAAATTTCTGCTGCCACCCAGTGGCGGATCCCTTTGTTGTACAGTCTGTTCATTCAGCTAAATGACAAACAGCAGTGCCTGGGAGGATGCATTTGAAGCCAGACTCAGACTGGTTCTGTGGTTCTCAAACGACCTGGCAAAGTTCGCTGCTCTTAAGTGGTCCCAAGCAGAAAGATTCTGTTCAGAGGACTGAAGACATCTCCGTGTTCTTTCCAATGTAGAAATGTGAATTTACCACTTAATATCGGGAGACTGAACACCAATGGCTACCAAAAGGACAGACTTGGAAGCCCAAGGGTAACTGTGGGGCCATTAATTCTGAAGGAGCAAAGTGAGCTTGGGAGGGCCTACTTAGAGAGAGGACAACGGAAGTTAGGGTGGAGGATTGGGGTCTTCCATGTCCACACTGTCCTTTTATCACCATTCTTTGATAACAAGGTTTTCGGTCAGACTTTGACTTTCGAGGGGGGTAACTCTCAGAGTAAGTGGAGATCTCTTCCTTGTTTTTCTCTTATGGAATCAGCTACAGGAGTAAATTAGAAGGAGTAAACCTTTATTTCCCCTCTATTGACTTATTCGGAGATGTGTGATTTTTTTATAGTGTTAAATTAAGAATGTATAAAACAGCCTACTTTATGTTCACCTGAGTTATGTTCTTGAATGATACTAAATCAGTGAACCAAAATTTGATTTTGCAGTTCTAGATCAGTAGCAGTTCATTCAGATTTAATGATGGCGTACTAATTGTGTACGAACAAATCAGGAGATATGCTGAACAATAGAAGTGTTCATTCTGTCATGTGAGAGTAAGTACTTGCTGATCCCCGCATACAACAGGCTTCTCCACTCTTCTATTTCTGTTCCTTTTATCCTCTTTACTTTTATCCAGGGAATTATCTTTATTAAAGAAAAAGCTTGGAGAATGACTTGGGGTGAGAATAAAAGCACAACAATCGCCTGGAAAAAGACAATACCGTGTTTTCATATTTTTATCTTGAATTCACCACCAGTCATGGTTGTTTTGGAGAGAGAGAGAGAGAGAGAGAGAGAGAGAGAGAGAGAGAGAGAGAGAGAGAGAGAATAATTTGCAAACAAAGTATTTTAGACAATACTAAAACCCACTTGAAATTGATCCAATACTGCTAAATATTTTATTTATATTGTGATATTTTTAGGCATTTTTTAATCTAAATTTGTAAGTTAACAAATTCAGGTGTTATTATGCCTTGTTCTAAGTTTTACATTCAGTAGTGGCATACCTTTTAAAGAACATTTATTTATTTTTATTTTATGTGTGTGAATGTTTTGCAACTATGTGCACGCGATACCTGTGGAGGTTAAAAGAGGGCATCATATCCTGCTGAATCTGGTGTTGCAGATGGTTGTGAGCTGCAACATGGGAGCTGAGGACTGAATGCAAATCCTCTGCAAGAGAAGCAAATAACCTTAACTACTGTGTCTTGGTAACTGTACATCTTACACTGTAATTAACCATTGTGGTCTGGATCAGACTTTCTCTAGGGTGCTGAGATTCACCTTGGAGGATCCTGAGTTTCTGCCATCTGAAATGACACATGAGAAATGAGACTCAGAAGCTGCACACATTATTGATAGCTCCAAGGATTCTGACACACATGGTGCAGAGAACAAGAGGATGTGAGTGTCATGGCTGCCCCTCATCCTAATGTGGCCTAACTCTAGTACTACCTCAGGCATAGATAATTCTGGAGAACAGTATGTTGAAAAGCTGCTGCATGAGTACCTGTGCACAGACAGACGTGCACAGAGGGTAGAAGGCTTGTCTGATGTGTGGGAGAGGATGTGCTCTGGGTCTCTGCAAACACATACACTTAGTTCAGTTCCCAGGTTTTCATCCAGGTCAATGATGTTTTCCCCTTTCTCTTACCTTTTAAACTTATTGTCAGCTTCTGGGTTCTTTCTTTTCCATTTTTCCTTTTAAATCTATTCGGCTGTTCTCCACAGAAGCTATTTGAGTAAGGGGATAAAAGCAAATTTTTGATGAATTAAAATCAACCTTATGAATTTTAATGTACTTAATAATTATTTTCTGTTAGGATTTTCACTAAGAGCATCTGACTTAAAAAGAAAATGTTTCCTACTGGTTAAAAGTAAAGCTTTCGAGCTTTAATTTATTTTCCATTTTGGTACTTTCTCTTATGCTGAATCAACTAGCGTTATGCCTATTTTTTTTCTTATTGTAAAATGCAGGAATGTACATTTCTTGAGCTATAGCCTCATCATGTAACAAGTATGCTTCATTCTGAATGTTGTTAGTTTAGTTAATTCCATACAGTATAGCATATGACTATATGCTACATATTTGTGGTAAATTAACATTATCACATTTGAGTTGTTTAATATTATGTTCTTGCCCTTCAGAAACAATTTGAGTTTTTAGCTAATTGCTAAAGGCTTCTGGCTAATTGTACAACCCTAGTACACTCACTCACTCATAACTCAGCAATATTCAGCTTTTATTCCTCTATTTTTATTACTTGTGTTTGGAAATGAAAATAGATACTCAGCATGGAAAAGTCCATGCCTTTTAATCTCCACACTTGGGAAGCAGAGGCAGGCACATCTTTGTGAGTTTG